>NC_140662.1:12746168-13346168 GCF_978046115.1 Saccoglossus kowalevskii
TATGTGTTACATTTTCTGTACATATAATCTCTGTTGGAACTACACTCTCTGTACATGTAATCTCTGTTGATGTTACACTCTCTGTACATGTAATCTCTGTAGGTGTTACACTCTCTGTACATATAATCTCTGTTGGAGTTACACTCTCTGTACAGGTAATCTATGTAGATGTAACACTGTACAAGTAATTTATTTATGTGTTACACACTGTTTTCATGTAATCTAAATAAGTGTTACACTCTCTGTATATGTAATCTCAGTATGTGTTACATTTTCTGTACATATAATCTCTGTTGGAACTACACTCTCTGTACATATAATCTCTGTTGGTGCTACACTCTCTGTACAAGTAATCTCTGTTGGTGTTACACTCTCTGTACATGTAATCTCTGCAGATGTTACACTCTCTGTACATGTAATCTATGTTGGTGTTACACTCTCTGTACATGTAATATATGTAGGTGTAACACTCACTGTACAAGTAATTTATTTATGTGTTACACACTGTTTTCATGTAATCTAAATAAGTGTTACACTCTCTGTATATGTAATCTCAGTATGTGTTACATTTTCTGTACATATAATCTCTGTTGGAACTACACTCTCTGTACATATAATCTCTGTTGGTGCTACACTCTCTGTACAAGTAATCTCTGTTGGTGTTACACTCTCTGTACATGTAATCTCTGCAGATGTTACACTCTGTACATGTAATCTCTGTTGGTGTTACACTCTCTGTACATGTAATATATGTAGGTGTAACACTCACTGTACAAGTAATTTATTTAAGTGTTACACACTGTTTTCATGTAATCTAAATAAGTGTTACACTCTCTGTATATGTAATCTCAGTATGTGTTACATTTTCTGTACATATAATCTCTGTTGGAACTACACTCTCTGTACATATAATCTCTGTTGGTGCTACACTCTCTGTACAAGTAATCTCTGTTGGTGTTACACTCTCTGTACATGTAATCTCTGCAGATGTTACACTCTCTGTACATGTAATCTCTGTTGGTGTTACACTCTCTGTACATGTAATATATGTAGGTGTAACACTCACTGTACAAGTAATTTATTTATGTGTTACACACTGTTTTCATGTAATCTAAATAAGTGTTACACTCTCTGTATATGTAATCTCAGTATGTGTTACATTTTCTGTACATATAATCTCTGTTGGAACTACACTCTCTGTACATGTAATCTCTGTTGGTGTTACACTCTCTGTACATGTAATCTCTGTAGGTGTTACACTCTCTGTACATATAATCTCTGTTGGAGTTACACTCTCTGTACATGTAATCTATGTAGATGTAACACTCACTGTACAAGTAATTTATTTATGTGTTACACACTGTTTTCATGTAATCTAAATAAGTGTTACACTCTCTGTATATGTAATCTCAGTATGTGTTACATTTTCTGTACATATAATCTCTGTTGGAACTACACTCTCTGTACATATAATCTCTGTTGGTGCTACACTCTCTGTACAAGTAATCTCTGTTGGTGTTACACTCTCTGTACATGTAATCTCTGCAGATGTTACACTCTCTGTACATGTAATCTCTGTTGGTGTAACACTCTCTGTACATGTAATATATGTAGGTGTAACACTATGTACATGTAATTTATTTATGTGTTACACACTGTTTTCATGTAATCTAAATAAGTGTTACACGCTCTGTATATGTAATCTCAGTATGTGTTACATTTTCTGTACATATAATCTCTGTTGGAACTACACTCTCTGCACATGTAATCTCTGTTGGTGTTACACTCTCTGTACATGTAATCTCAGTATGTGTTACACTCTCTGTACATGTAATCTCTGTTGGTGTTACACTCTCTGTACATGTAATCTCTGTTGGTGTTACACTCTCTGTACATATAATCTCTGTAGGTGTTACAGTCTCTGTACATGTAATCTATGTAGGTGTAACACTCACTGTACATGTAATCTATGTAGGTGTAACACTCACTGTACATGTAATTTATTTATGTGTTACACACTGTTTTCATGTAATCTAAATAAATGTTACACGCTCTGTATATGTAATCTCAGTATGTGTTACATTTTCTGTACATATAATCTCTGTTGGTACTACACCCTCTGTACATGTAATCTATGTAGCTGTAACACTCACTGTACAAGTAATTTATTTATGTGTTACACACTGTTTTCATGTAATCTAAATAAGTGTTACACTCTCTGTATATGTAATCTCAGTATGTGTTACATTTTCTGTACATATAATCTCTGTTGGAACTACACTCTCTGTACATGTAATCTCTGTTGATGTTACACTCTCTGTACATGTAATCTCTGTAGGTGTTACACTCTCTGTACATATAATCTCTGTTGGAGTTACACTCTCTGTACAGGTAATCTATGTAGATGTAACACTCACTGTACAAGTAATTTATTTATGTGTTACACACTGTTTTCATGTAATCTAAATAAGTGTTACACTCTCTGTATATGTAATCTCAGTATGTGTTACATTTTCTGTACATATAATCTCTGTTGGAACTACACTCTCTGTACATATAATCTCTGTTGGTGCTACACTCTCTGTACAAGTAATCTCTGTTGGTGTTACACTCTCTGTACATGTAATCTCTGCAGATGTTACACTCTCTGTACATGTAATCTCTGTTGGTGTTACACTCTCTGTGCATGTAATATATGTAGGTGTAACACTCACTGTACAAGTAATTTATTTATGTGTTACACACTGTTTTCATGTAATCTAAATAAGTGTTACACTCTCTGTATATGTAATCTCAGTATGTGTTACATTTTCTGTACATATAATCTCTGTTGGAACTACACTCTCTGTACATATAATCTCTGTTGGTGCTACACTCTCTGTACAAGTAATCTCTGTTGGTGTTACACTCTCTGTACATGTAATCTCTGCAGATGTTACACTCTCTGTACATGTAATCTCTGTTGGTGTTACACTCTCTGTACATGTAATATATGTAGGTGTAACACTCACTGTACAAGTAATTTATTTATGTGTTACACACTGTTTTCATGTAATCTAAATAAGTGTTACACTCTCTGTATATGTAATCTCAGTATGTGTTACATTTTCTGTACATATAATCTCTGTTGGAACTACACTCTCTGTACATATAATCTCTGTTGGTGCTACACTCTCTGTACAAGTAATCTCTGTTGGTGTTACACTCTCTGTACATGTAATCTCTGCAGATGTTACACTCTCTGTACATGTAATCTCTGTTGGTGTTACACTCTCTGTACATGTAATATATGTAGGTGTAACACTCACTGTACAATTAATTTATTTATGTGTTACACACTGTTTTCATGTAATCTAAATAAGTGTTACACTCTCTGTATATGTAATCTCAGTATGTGTTACATTTTCTGTACATATAATCTCTGTTGGAACTACACTCTCTGTACATGTAATCTCTGTTGATGTTACACTCTCTGTACATGTAATCTCTGTAGGTGTTACACTCTCTGTACATATAATCTCTGTTGGAGTTACACTCTCTGTACAGGTAATCTATGTAGATGTAACACTCACTGTACAAGTAATTTATTTATGTGTTACACACTGTTTTCATGTAATCTAAATAAGTGTTACACTCTCTGTATATGTAATCTCAGTATGTGTTACATTTTCTGTACATATAATCTCTGTTGGAACTACACTCTCTGTACATATAATCTCTGTTGGTGCTACACTCTCTGTACAAGTAATCTCTGTTGGTGTTACACTCTCTGTACATGTAATCTCTGCAGATGTTACACTCTCTGTACATGTAATCTCTGTTGGTGTTACACTCTCTGTACATGTAATATATGTAGGTGTAACACTCACTGTACAAGTAATTTATTTATGTGTTACACACTGTTTTCATGTAATCTAAATAAGTGTTACACTCTCTGTATATGTAATCTCAGTATGTGTTACATTTTCTGTACATATAATCTCTGTGGGAACTACACTCTCTGTACATATAATCTCTGTTGGTGCTACACTCTCTGTACAATTAATCTCTGTTGGTGTTACACTCTCTGTACATGTAATCTCTGCAGATGTTACACTCTCTGTACATGTAATCTCTGTTGGTGTTACACTCTCTGTACATGTAATATATGTAGGTGTAACACTCACTGTACAAGTAATTTATTTATGTGTTACACACTGTTTTCATGTAATCTAAATAAGTGTTACACTCTCTGTATATGTAATCTCAGTATGTGTTACATTTTCTGTACATATAATCTCTGTTGGAACTACACTCTCTGTACATATAATCTCTGTTGGTGCTACACTCTCTGTACAAGTAATCTCTGTTGGTGTTACACTCTGTACATGTAATCTCTGCAGATGTTACACTCTCTGTACATGTAATCTCTGTTGGTGTTACACTCTCTGTACATGTAATATATGTAGGTGTAACACTCACTGTACAAGTAATTTATTTATGTGTTACAAACTGTTTTCATGTAATCTAAATAAGCGTTACACGCTCTGTATATGTAATCTCAGTATGTGTTACATTTTCTGTACATATAATCTCTTTTGGTGCTACACTCTGTACATGTAATCTCTGTTGGTATTACACTATCTGTACATGTAATCTATGTAGGTGTAACACTCACTGTACAAGTAATTTATTTATGTGTTACAAACTGTTTTCATGTAATCTAAATAAGCGTTACACGCTCTGTATATGTAATCTCAGTATGTGTTACAATTTCTGTACATATAATCTCTGTTGGTGCTACACTCTCTGTACATGTAATCTCTGTTGGTGTTACACTCTCTGTACATGTAATATGTAGGTGTTACACTGTCTGTACAAGTAATCTATGTATGTGTAACACTCACTGTACATGTAATCTATGTAGGTGTAACACTCACTGTAAAAGTAATTTATTTATGTGTTACACACTGTTTTCATGTAATCTAAATAAGTGTTACACTCTCTGTATATGTAATCTCGGTATGTGTTACATTTTCTGTACATATAATCTCTGTTGGAACTACACTCTCTGTACATATAATCTCTGTTGGTGCTACACTCTCTGTACAAGTAATCTCTGTTGGTGTTACACTCTCTGTACATGTAATCTCTGCCGATGTTACACTCTCTGTACATGTAATCTCTGTTGGTGTTACACTCTCTGTACATGTAATATATGTAGGTGTAACACTCTCTGTACATGTAATTTATTTATGTGTTACACACTGTTTTCATGTAATCTAAATAAGTGATACACGCTCTGTATATGTAATCTCAGTATGTCTTACCTTTTCTGTACATATAATCTCTGTTGGAACTACACTCTCCGCACATGTAATCTCAGTATGTGTTACATTTTCTGTACATATAATCTCTGTTGGAACTACACTCTCTGTACATGTAATCTCAGTATGTGTTACATTTTCTGTACATATAATCTCTGTTGGTGCTACACTCTGTACATGTAATCTCTGTTGGTATTACACTCTCTGTACATGTAATCTATGTAGGTGTAACACTCACTGTACAAGTAATTTATTTATGTGTTACAAACTGTTTTCATGTAATCTAAATAAGTGTTACACGCTCTGTATATGTAATCTCAGTATGTGTTACAATTTCTGTACTTATAATCTCTGTTGGTGCTACACTCTCTGTACATGTAATCTCTGTTGGTGTTACACTCTCTGTGCATGTAATATGTAGGTGTTACACTCTCTGTACAAGTAATCTATGTATGTGTAACACTCACTGTACATGTAATCTATGTAGGTGTAACACTCACTGTACAAGTAATTTAATTATGTGTTACACACTGTTTTCATGTAATCTAAATAGGTGTTTACACTCTCTGTACATGTAATCTCTGCAGATGTTACACTCTCTGTACATGTAATCTCTGTTGGTGTTACACTCTCTGTACATGTAATATATGTAGGTGTAACACTCTGTACATGTAATTTATTTATGTGTTACACACTGTTTTCATGTAATCTAAATAAGTGTTACACGCTCTGTATATGTAATCTCAGTATGTGTTACATTTTCTGTACATATAATCTCTGTTGGAACTACACTCTCTGCACATGTAATCTCTGTTGGTGTTACACTCTCTGTACATGTAATCTCAGTATGTGTTACACTCTCTGTACATGTAATCTCTGTTGGTGTTACACTCTCTGTACATGTAATCTCAGTATGTGTTACACTCTCTGTACATGTAATCTCTGTTGGTGTTACACTCTCTGTACATGTAATCTCTGTTGGTGTTACACTCTCTGTACATATAATCTCTGTAGGTGTTACAGTCTCTGTACATGTAATCTATGTAGGTGTAACACTCACTGTACATGTAATCTATGTAGGTGTAACACTCACTGTACATGTAATTTATTTATGTGTTACACACTGTTTTCATGTAATCTAAATAAATGTTACACGCTCTGTATATGTAATCTCAGTATGTGTTACATTTTCTGTACATATAATCTCTGTTGGTACTACACCCTCTGTACATGTAATCTATGTAGCTGTAACACTCACTGTACAAGTAATTTATTTATGTGTTACACACTGTTTTCATGTAATCTAAATAAGTGTTACACTCTCTGTATATGTAATCTCAGTATGTGTTACATTTTCTGTACATATAATCTCTGTTGGAACTACACTCTCTGTACATGTAATCTCTGTTGATGTTACACTCTCTGTACATGTAATCTCTGTAGGTGTTTACACTCTCTGTACATATAATCTCTGTTGGAGTTACACTCTCTGTACAGGTAATCTATGTAGATGTAACACTCACTGTACAAGTAATTTATTTATGTGTTACACACTGTTTTCATGTAATCTAAATAAGTGTTACACTCTCTGTATATGTAATCTCAGTATGTGTTACATTTTCTGTACATATAATCTCTGTTGGAACTACACTCTCTGTACATATAATCTCTGTTGGTGCTACACTCTCTGTACAAGTAATCTCTGTTGGTGTTACACTCTCTGTACATGTAATCTCTGCAGATGTTACACTCTCTGTACATGTAATCTCTGTTGGTGTTACACTCTCTGTACATGTAATATATGTAGGTGTAACACTCACTGTACAAGTAATTTATTTATGTGTTACACACTGTTTTCATGTAATCTAAATAAGTGTTACACTCTCTGTATATGTAATCTCAGTATGTGTTACATTTTCTGTACATATAATCTCTGTTGGAACTACACTCTCTGTACATATAATCTCTGTTGGTGCTACACTCTCTGTACAATTAATCTCTGTTGGTGTTACACTCTCTGTACATGTAATCTCTGCAGATGTTACACTCTCTGTACATGTAATCTCTGTTGGTGTTACACTCTCTGTACATGTAATATATGTAGGTGTAACACTCACTGTACAAGTAATTTATTTATGTGTTACACACTGTTTTCATGTAATCTAAATAAGTGTTACACTCTCTGTATATGTAATCTCAGTATGTGTTACATTTTCTGTACATATAATCTCTGTTGGAACTACACTCTCTGTACATATAATCTCTGTTGGTGCTACACTCTCTGTACAAGTAATCTCTGTTGGTGTTACACTCTCTGTACATGTAATCTCTGCAGATGTTACACTCTCTGTACATGTAATCTCTGTTGGTGTTACACTCTCTGTACATGTAATATATGTAGGTGTAACACTCACTGTACAAGTAATTTATTTATGTGTTACAAACTGTTTTCATGTAATCTAAATAAGCGTTACACGCTCTGTATATGTAATCTCAGTATGTGTTACATTTTCTGTACATATAATCTCTTTTGGTGCTACACTCTGTACATGTAATCTCTGTTGGTATTACACTATCTGTACATGTAATCTATGTAGGTGTAACACTCACTGTACAAGTAATTTATTTATGTGTTTACAAACTGTTTTCATGTAATCTAAATAAGCGTTACACGCTCTGTATATGTAATCTCAGTATGTGTTACAATTTCTGTACATATAATCTCTGTTGGTGCTACACTCTCTTACATGTAATCTCTGTTGGTGTTACACTCTCTGTACATGTAATATGTAGGTGTTACACTGTCTGTACAAGTAATCTATGTATGTGTAACACTCACTGTACATGTAATCTATGTAGGTGTAACACTCACTGTAAAAGTAATTTATTTATGTGTTACACACTGTTTTCATGTAATCTAAATAAGTGTTACACTCTCTGTATATGTAATCTCGGTATGTGTTACATTTTCTGTACATATAATCTCTGTTGGAACTACACTCTCTGTACATATAATCTCTGTTGGTGCTACACTCTCTGTACAAGTAATCTCTGTTGGTGTTACACTCTCTGTACATGTAATCTCTGCCGATGTTACACTCTCTGTACATGTAATCTCTGTTGGTGTTACACTCTCTGTACATGTAATATATGTAGGTGTAACACTCTCTGTACATGTAATTTATTTATGTGTTACACACTGTTTTCATGTAATCTAAATAAGTGATACACGCTCTGTATATGTAATCTCAGTATGTCTTACCTTTTCTGTACATATAATCTCTGTTGGAACTACACTCTCCGCACATGTAATCTCAGTATGTGTTACATTTTCTGTACATATAATCTCTGTTGGAACTACACTCTCTGTACATGTAATCTCAGTATGTGTTACATTTTCTGTACATATAATCTCTGTTGGTGCTACACTCTGTACATGTAATCTCTGTTGGTATTACACTCTCTGTACATGTAATCTATGTAGGTGTAACACTCACTGTACAAGTAATTTATTTATGTGTTACAAACTGTTTTCATGTAATCTAAATAAGTGTTACACGCTCTGTATATGTAATCTCAGTATGTGTTACAATTTCTGTACTTATAATCTCTGTTGGTGCTACACTCTCTGTACATGTAATCTCTGTTGGTGTTACACTCTCTGTGCATGTAATATGTAGGTGTTACACTCTCTGTACAAGTAATCTATGTATGTGTAACACTCACTGTACATGTAATCTATGTAGGTGTAACACTCACTGTACAAGTAATTTAATTATGTGTTACACACTGTTTTCATGTAATCTAAATAGGTGTTACACTCTCTGTACATGTAATCTCTGCAGATGTTACACTCTCTGTACATGTAATCTCTGTTGGTGTTACACTCTCTGTACATGCAATATATGTAGGTGTAACACTCTGTACATGTAATTTATTTATGTGTTACACACTGTTTTCATGTAATCTAAATAAGTGTTACACGCTCTGTATATGTAATCTCAGTATGTGTTACATTTTCTGTACATATAATCTCTGTTGGAACTACACTCTCTGCACATGTAATCTCTGTTGGTGTTACACTCTCTGTACATGTAATCTCAGTATGTGTTACACTCTCTGTACATGTAATCTCTGTTGGTGTTACACTCTCTGTACATGTAATCTCTGTTGGTGTTACACTCTCTGTACATATAATCTCTGTAGGTGTTACAGTCTCTGTACATGTAATCTATGTAGGTGTAACACTCACTGTACATGTAATCTATGTAGGTGTAACACTCACTGTACATGTAATCTATGTAGGTGTAACACTCACTGTACATGTAATTTATTTATGTGTTACACACTATTTTCATGTAATCTAAATAAGTGTTACACGCTCTGTATATGTAATCTCAGTATGTGTTACATTTTCTGTACATATAATCTCTGTTGGAACTACATTCTCTGTACATGTAATCTCGGTATGTGTTACATTTTCTGTACATATAATCTCTGTTGGAATTACACTCTCTGTACATGTAATCTCAGTATGTGTTACATTTTCTGTACATATAATCTCTTTTGGTGCTACACTCTGTACATGTAATCTCTGTTGGTATTACACTCTCTGTACATGTAATCTATGTAGGTGTAACACTCACTGTACAAGTAATTTATTTATGTGTTACAAACTGTTTTCATGTAATCTAAATAAGTGTTACACTCTCTGTATATGTAATCTCAGTATGTGTTACATTTTCTGTACATATAATCTCTGTTGGGACTAGACTCTCTGTACATATAATCTCTGTTGGTGCTACACTCTCTGTACAAGTAATCTCTGTTGGTGTTACACTCTCTGTACATGTAATCTCTGCAGATGTTACACTCTCTGTACATGTAATCTCTGTTGGTGTTACACTCTCTGTACATGTAATATATGTAGGTGTAACACTCTCTGTACATGTAATTTATTTATGTGTTACACACTGTTTTCATGTAATCTAAATAAGTGTTACACGCTCTGTATATGTAATCTCAGTATGTCTTACATTTTCTGTACATATAATCTCTGTTGGAACTACACTCTCTGCACATGTAATCTCTGTTGGTGTTACACTCTATGTACATGTAATCTCAGTATGTGTTACACTCTCTGTACATGTAATCTCTGTTGGTGTTACATTCTCTGTACATGTAATCTCTGTTGGTGTTACACTCTCTGTACATATAATCTCTGTAGGTGTTACAGTCTCTGTACATGTAATCTATGTAGGTGTAACACTCACTGTACATGTAATCTATGTAGGTGTAACACTCACAGTACATGTAATCTATGTAGGTGTAACACTCACTGTACATGTAATTTATTTATGTGTTACACACTGTTTTCATGTAATCTAAATAAGTGTTATACGCTCTGTATATGTAATCTCAGTATGTGGTACATTTTCTGTACATATAATCTCTGTTGGAACTACACTCTCTGTACATGTAATCTCAGTATGTGTTACATTTTCTGTACATATAATCTCTGTTGGAACTACACTCTCTGTACATGTAATCTCTGCAGATGTTACACTCTCTGTACATGTAATCTCTGTTGGTGTTACACTCTCTGTACATGTAATATATGTAGGTGTAACACTCTCTGTACATGTAAATTATTTATGTGTTACACACTGTTTTCATGTAATCTAAATAAGTGTTACACGCTCTGTATATGTAATCTCAGTATGTCTTACATTTTCTGTACATATAATCTCTGTTGGAACTACACTCTCCGCACATGTAATCTCAGTATGTGTTACATTTTCTGTACATATAATCTCTGTTGGAACTACACTCTCTGTACATGTAATCTCAGTATGTGTTACATTTTCTGTACATATAATCTCTGTTGGTGCTACACTCTGTACATGTAATCTATGTAGGTGTAACACTCACTGTACAAGTAATTTATTTATGTGTTACAAACTGTTTTCATGTAATCTAAATAAGTGTTACACGCTCTGTATATGTAATCTCAGTATGTGTTACAATTTCTGTACTTATAATCTCTGTTGGTGCTACACTCTCTGTACATGTAATCTCTGTTGGTGTTACACTCTCTGTGCATGTAATATGTAGGTGTTACACTCTCTGTACAAGTAATCTATGTATGTGTAACACTCACTGTACATGTAATCTATGTAGGTGTAACACTCACTGTACAAGTAATTTAATTATGTGTTACACACTGTTTTCATGTAATCTAAATAAGTGTTACACTCTCTGTACATGTAATCTCTGCAGATGTTACACTCTCTGTACATGTAATCTCTGTTGGTGTTACACTCTCTGTACATGTAATATATGTAGGTGTAACACTCTGTACATGTAATTTATTTATGTGTTACACACTGTTTTCATGTAATCTAAATAAGTGTTACACGCTCAGTATATGTAATCTCAGTATGTGTTACATTTTCTGTACATATAATCTCTGTTGGAACTACACTCTCTGCACATGTAATCTCTGTTGGTGTTACACTCTCTGTACATGTAATCTCAGTATGTGTTACACTCTCTGTACATGTAATCTCTGTTGGTGTTACACTCTCTGTACATGTAATCTCTGTTGGTGTTACACTCTCTGTACATATAATCTCTGTAGGTGTTACAGTCTCTGTACATGTAATCTATGTAGGTGTAACACTCACTGTACATGTAATCTATGTAGGTGTAACACTCACTGTACATGTAATCTATGTAGGTGTAACACTCACTGTACATGTAATTTATTTATGTGTTACACACTATTTTCATGTAATCTAAATAAGTGTTACACGCTCTGTATATGTAATCTCAGTATGTGTTACAATTTCTGTACTTATAATCTCTGTTGGTGCTACACTCTCTGTACATGTAATCTCTGTTGGTGTTACACTCTCTGTGCATGTAATATGTAGGTGTTACACTCTCTGTACAAGTAATCTATGTATGTGTAACACTCACTGTACATGTAATCTATGTAGGTGTAACACTCACTGTACAAGTAATTTAATTATGTGTTACACACTGTTTTCATGTAATCTAAATAAGTGTTACACTCTCTGTACATGTAATCTCTGCAGATGTTACACTCTCTGTACATGTAATCTCTGTTGGTGTTACACTCTCTGTACATGTAATATATGTAGGTGTAACACTCTGTACATGTAATTTATTTATGTGTTACACACTGTTTTCATGTAATCTAAATAAGTGTTACACGCTCTGTATATGTAATCTCAGTATGTGTTACATTTTCTGTACATATAATCTCTGTTGGAACTACACTCTCTGCACATGTAATCTCTGTTGGTGTTACACTCTCTGTACATGTAATCTCAGTATGTGTTACACTCTCTGTACATGTAATCTCTGTTGGTGTTACACTCTCTGTACATGTAATCTCTGTTGGTGTTACACTCTCTGTACATATAATCTCTGTAGGTGTTACAGTCTCTGTACATGTAATCTATGTAGGTGTAACACTCACTGTACATGTAATCTATGTAGGTGTAACACTCACTGTACATGTAATCTATGTAGGTGTAACACTCACTGTACATGTAATTTATTTATGTGTTACACACTATTTTCATGTAATCTAAATAAGTGTTACACGCTCTGTATATGTAATCTCAGTATGTGTTACATTTTCTGTACATATAATCTCTGTTGGAACTACATTCTCTGTACATGTAATCTCGGTATGTGTTACATTTTCTGTACATATAATCTCTGTTGGAATTACACTCTCTGTACATGTAATCTCAGTATGTGTTACATTTTCTGTACATATAATCTCTTTTGGTGCTACACTCTGTACATGTAATCTCTGTTGGTATTACACTCTCTGTACATGTAATCTATGTAGGTGTAACACTCACTGTACAAGTAATTTATTTATGTGTTACAAACTGTTTTCCTGTAATCTAAATAAGTGTTACACTCTCTGTATATGTAATCTCAGTATGTGTTACATTTTCTGTACATATAATCTCTGTTGGGACTAGACTCTCTGTACATATAATCTCTGTTGGTGCTACACTCTCTGTACAAGTAATCTCTGTTGGTGTTACACTCTCTGTACATGTAATCTCTGCAGATGTTACACTCTCTGTACATGTAATCTCTGTTGGTGTTACACTCTCTGTACATGTAATATATATAGGTGTAACACTCTCTGTACATGTAATTTATTTATGTGTTACACACTGTTTTCATGTAATCTAAATAAGTGTTACACGCTCTGTATATGTAATCTCAGTATGTCTTTCATTTTCTGTACATATAATCTCTGTTGGAACTACACTCTCTGCACATGTAATCTCTGTTGGTGTTACACTCTATGTACATGTAATCTCAGTATGTGTTACACTCTCTGTACATGTAATCTCTGTTGGTGTTACATTCTCTGTACATGTAATCTCTGTTGGTGTTACACTCTCTGTACATATAATCTCTGTAGGTGTTACAGTCTCTGTACATGTAATCTATGTAGGTGTAACACTCACTGTACATGTAATCTATGTAGGTGTAACACTCACAGTACATGTAATCTATGTAGGTGTAACACTCACTGTACATGTAATTTATTTATGTGTTACACACTGTTTTCATGTAATCTAAATAAGTGTTATACGCTCTGTATATGTAATCTCAGTATGTGGTACATTTTCTGTACATATAATCTCTGTTGGAACTACACTCTCTGTACATGTAATCTCAGTATGTGTTACATTTTCTGTACATATAATCTCTGTTGGAACTACACTCTCTGTACATGTAATCTCTGCAGATGTTACACTCTCTGTACATGTAATCTCTGTTGGTGTTACACTCTCTGTACATGTAATATATGTAGGTGTAACACTCTCTGTACATGTAATTTATTTATGTGTTACACACTGTTTTCATGTAATCTAAATAAGTGTTACACGCTCTGTATATGTAATCTCAGTATGTCTTACATTTTCTGTACATATAATCTCTGTTGGAACTACACTCTCCGCACATGTAATCTCAGTATGTGTTACATTTTCTGTACATATAATCTCTGTTGGAACTACACTCTCTGTACATGTAATCTCAGTATGTGTTACATTTTCTGTACATATAATCTCTGTTGGTGCTACACTCTGTACATGTAATCTCTGTTGGTATTACACTCTCTGTACATGTAATCT
The DNA here is from genome assembly GCF_978046115.1 of Saccoglossus kowalevskii. NCBI lineage: Eukaryota > Metazoa > Hemichordata > Enteropneusta > Harrimaniidae > Saccoglossus > Saccoglossus kowalevskii. Next base: position 12,760,675 of record NC_140662.1, read on the forward strand.
ATGTTGGTGTAACACTCACTGTACAAGTAATTTATTTATGTGTTACAAACTGTTTTCATGTAATCTAAATAAGTGTTACACGCTCTGTATATGTAATCTCAGTATGTGTTACAATTTCTGTACTTATAATCTCTGTTGGTGCTACACTCTCTGTACATGTAATCTCTGTTGGTGTTACACTCTCTGTACATGTAATATGTAGGTGTTACACTCTCTGTACAAGTAATCTATGTATGTGTAACACTCACTGTACATGTAATCTATGTAGGTGTAACACTCACTGTACAAGTAATTTAATTATGTGTTACACACTGTTTTCATGTAATCTAAATAAGTGTTACACTCTCTGTATATGTAATCTCAGTATGTGTTACATTTTCTGTACATATAATCTCTGTTGGAACTACACTCTCTGTACATGTAATCTCAGTATGTGTTACATTTTCTGTACATATAATCTCTGTTGGAACTACACTCTCTGCACCTGTAATCTCTGTTAGTGTTACACTCTCTGTACATGTAATCTCAGTATGTGTTACAATCTCTGTACATGTAATCTCTGTTGGTGTTACACTCTCTGTACATGTAATCTCTGTTGGTGTTACACTCTCTGTACATATAATCTCTGTAGGTGTTACAGTCTCTGTACATGTAATCTATGTAGGTGTTACACTCTCTGTACATATAATCTCTGTTGGAGTTACACTCTCTGTACAGGTAATCTATGTAGATGTAACACTCACTGTACAAGTAATTTATTTATGTGTTACACACTGTTTTCATGTAATCTAAATAAGTGTTACACTCTCTGTATATGTAATCTCAGTATGTGTTATATTTTCTGTACATATAATCTCTGTTGGAACTACACTCTCTGTACATATAACCTCTGTTGGTGCTACACTCTCTGTACAAGTAATATCTGTTGGTGTTACACTCTCTGTACATGTAATCTCTGCAGATGTTACACTCTCTGTACATGTAATCTCTGTTGGTGTTACACTCTCTGTACATGTAATATATGTAGGTGTAACCCTCTCTGTACATGTAATTTATTTATGTGTTACACACTGTTTTCATGTAATCTAAATAAGTGTTACACGCTCTGTATATGTAATCTCAGTATGTGTTACATTTTCTGTACATATAATCTTTGTTGGAACTACACTCTCTGTACATGTAATCTCAGTATGTGTTACACTCTCTGTACATGTAATCTCTGTTGGTGTTACACTCTCTGTACATGTAATCTCTGTTGGTGTTACACTCTCTGTACATATAATCTCTGTAGGTGTTACATTCTCTGTACATGTAATCTATGTAGGTGTAACACTCACTGTACATGTAATCTATGTAGGTGAAACACTCACTGTACATGTAATCTATGTAGGTGTAACACTCACTGTACATGTAATTTATTTATGTGTTACACACTGTTTCCATGTAATATAAATAAATGTTACACGCTCTGTATATGTAATCTCAGTATGTGTTACATTTTCTGTACATATAATCTCTGTTGGAACTACACTCTCTGTACATGTAATCTCAGTATGTGTTACATTTTCTGTACATATAATCTCTGTTGGAACTACACTCTCTGTACATGTGATCTCAGTATGTGTTACATTTTCTGTACATATACTCTCTGTTGGTGCTACACTCTGTACATGTAATCTCTGTTGGTATTACACTCTCTGTACATGTAATCTATGTAGGTGTAACACTCACTGTACAAGTAATTTATTCATGTGTTACACACTGTTTTCATGTAATCTAAATAAGTGTTACACGCTCTGTATATGTAATTTCAGTATGTGTTCCAATTTCTGTACATATAATCTCTTTTGGTGCTACACTCTCTGTACATGTAATCTATGTTGGTGTTACACTCTCTGTACATGTAATATGTAGGTGTAACACTCTCTGTACATGTAATTTATTTATGTGTTACACACTGTTTTCATATAATCTAAATAACTGTTACACGCTCTGTATATGTAATCTCAGTATGTGTTACATTTTCTGTACATATAATCTGTGTTGGAACTACACTCTCTGCACATGTAATCTCTGTTGGTGCTACACTCTCTGTACATGTAATCTCTGTTGGTGTTACACTCTCTGTACATGTAATATGTAGGTGTTACACTCTCTGTACAAGTGATCTATGTATGTGTAACACTCACTGTACATGTAATCTATGTAGGTGTAACACTCACTGTACAAGTAATTTATTTATGTGTTACACACTGTTTTCATGTAATCTAAATAAGTGTTACACTCTGTATATGTAATCTCAGTATGTGTTACATTTTCTGTACATATAATCTCTGTTGGTGCTACACTCTCTGTACATGTAATCTCTGTTGGTGTTACACTCCCTGTACATGTAATCTAAATAAGTGTTACACTCTCTGTACATGTAATCTCAGTATGTGTTATATTTTCTGTACATATAATCTCTGTTGGTGCTACACTCTATGTACATGTAATCTCAGTATGTGTTACACTTTCTGTACATATAATCTCTGTTGGAACTACACTCTCTGTACATGTAATCTCAGTATGTGTTACATTTTCTGTACATATAATCTCTGTTGGAACTACACTCTCTGTACATGTAATCTCTGCAGATGTTACACTCTCTGTACATGTAATCTCTGTTGGTGTTACACTCTCTGTACATGTAATATATGTAGGTGTAACACTCTCTGTACATGTAAATTATTTTTGTGTTACACACTGTTTTCATGTAATCTAAATAAGTGTTACACGCTCTGTATATGTAATCTCAGTATGTCTTACATTTTCTGTACATATAATCTCTGTTGGAACTACACTCTCCGCACATGTAATCTCAGTATGTGTTACATTTTCTGTACATATAATCTCTGTTGGAACTACACTCTCTGTACATGTAATCTCTGCAGATGTTACACTCTCTGTACATGTAATCTCTGTTGGTGTTACACTCTCTGTACATGTAATATATGTAGGTGTAACACTCTCTGTACATGTAAATTATTTTTGTGTTACACACTGTTTTCATGTAATCTAAATAAGTGTTACACGCTCTGTATATGTAATCTCAGTATGTCTTACATTTTCTGTACATATAATCTCTGTTGGAACTACACTCTCCGCACATGTAATCTCAGTATGTGTTACATTTTCTGTACATATAATCTCTGTTGGAACTACACTCTCTGTACATGTAATCTCAGTATGTGTTACATTTTCTGTACATATAATCTCTGTTGGTGCTACACTCTGTACATGTAATCTCTGTTGGTATTACACTCTCTGTACATGTAATCTATGTAGGTGTAACACTCACTGTACATGTAATTTATTTATGTGTTACACACTGTTTTCATGTAATCTAAATAAGTGTTACACGCTCTGTATATGTAATCTCAGTATGTGTTACAATTTCTGTACTTATAATCTCTGTTGGTGCTACACTCTCTGTACATGTAATCTCTGTTGGTGTTACACTCTCTGTGCATGTAATATGTAGGTGTTACACTCTCTGTACAAGTAATCTATGTATGTGTAACACTCACTGTACATGTAATCTATGTAGGTGTAACACTCACTGTACAAGTAATTTAATTATGTGTTACACACTGTTTTCATGTAATCTAAATAAGTGTTACACTCTCTGTACATGTAATCTCTGCAGATGTTACACTCTCTGTACATGTAATCTCTGTTGGTGTTACACTCTCTGTACATGTAATATATGTAGGTGTAACACTCTGTACATGTAATTTATTTATGTGTTACACACTGTTTTCATGTAATCTAAATAAGTGTTACACGCTCTGTATATGTAATCTCAGTATGTGTTACATTTTCTGTACATATAATCTCTGTTGGAACTACACTCTCTGCACATGTAATCTCTGTTGGTGTTACACTCTCTGTACATGTAATCTCAGTATGTGTTACACTCTCTGTACATGTAATCTCTGTTGGTGTTACACTCTCTGTACATGTAATCTCTGTTGGTGTTACACTCTCTGTACATATAATCTCTGTAGGTGTTACAGTCTCTGTACATGTAATCTATGTAGTGTGTAACACTCACTGTACATGTAATCTATGTAGGTGTAACACTCACTGTACATGTAATCTATGTAGGTGTAACACTCACTGTACATGTAATTTATTTATGTGTTACACACTATTTTCATGTAATCTAAATAAGTGTTACACGCTCTGTATATGTAATCTCAGTATGTGTTACATTTTCTGTACATATAATCTCTGTTGGAACTACATTCTCTGTACATGTAATCTCGGTATGTGTTACATTTTCTGTACATATAATCTCTGTTGGAATTACACTCTCTGTACATGTAATCTCAGTATGTGTTACATTTTCTGTACATATAATCTCTTTTGGTGCTACACTCTGTACATGTAATCTCTGTTGGTATTACACTCTCTGTACATGTAATCTATGTAGGTGTAACACTCACTGTACAAGTAATTTATTTATGTGTTACAAACTGTTTTCATGTAATCTAAATAAGTGTTACACTCTCTGTATATGTAATCTCAGTATGTGTTACATTTTCTGTACATATAATCTCTGTTGGGACTAGACTCTCTGTACATATAATCTCTGTTGGTGCTACACTCTCTGTACAAGTAATCTCTGTTGGTGTTACACTCTCTGTACATGTAATCTCTGCAGATGTTACACTCTCTGTACATGTAATCTCTGTTGGTGTTACACTCTCTGTACATGTAATATATATAGGTGTAACACTCTCTGTACATGTAATTTATTTATGTGTTACACACTGTTTTCATGTAATCTAAATAAGTGTTACACGCTCTGTATATGTAATCTCAGTATGTCTTTCATTTTCTGTACATATAATCTCTGTTGGAACTACACTCTCTGCACATGTAATCTCTGTTGGTGTTACACTCTATGTACATGTAATCTCAGTATGTGTTACACTCTCTGTACATGTAATCTCTGTTGGTGTTACATTCTCTGTACATGTAATCTCTGTTGGTGTTACACTCTCTGTACATATAATCTCTGTAGGTGTTACAGTCTCTGTACATGTAATCTATGTAGGTGTAACACTCACTGTACATGTAATCTATGTAGGTGTAACACTCACAGTACATGTAATCTATGTAGGTGTAACACTCACTGTACATGTAATTTATTTATGTGTTACACACTGTTTTCATGTAATCTAAATAAGTGTTATACGCTCTGTATATGTAATCTCAGTATGTGGTACATTTTCTGTACATATAATCTCTGTTGGAACTACACTCTCTGTACATGTAATCTCAGTATGTGTTACATTTTCTGTACATATAATCTCTGTTGGAACTACACTCTCTGTACATGTAATCTCTGCAGATGTTACACTCTCTGTACATGTAATCTCTGTTGGTGTTACACTCTCTGTACATGTAATATATGTAGGTGTAACACTCTCTGTACATGTAATTTATTTATGTGTTACACACTGTTTTCATGTAATCTAAATAAGTGTTACACGCTCTGTATATGTAATCTCAGTATGTCTTACATTTTCTGTACATATAATCTCTGTTGGAACTACACTCTCCGCACATGTAATCTCAGTATGTGTTACATTTTCTGTACATATAATCTCTGTTGGAACTACACTCTCTGTACATGTAATCTCAGTATGTGTTACATTTTCTGTACATATAATCTCTGTTGGTGCTACACTCTGTACATGTAATCTCTGTTGGTATTACACTCTCTGTACATGTAATCTATGTTGGTGTAACACTCACTGTACAAGTAATTTATTTATGTGTTACAAACTGTTTTCATGTAATCTAAATAAGTGTTACACGCTCTGTATATGTAATCTCAGTATGTGTTACAATTTCTGTACTTATAATCTCTGTTGGTGCTACACTCTCTGTACATGTAATCTCTGTTGGTGTTACACTCTCTGTACATGTAATATGTAGGTGTTACACTCTCTGTACAAGTAATCTATGTATGTGTAACACTCACTGTACATGTAATCTATGTAGGTGTAACACTCACTGTACAAGTAATTTAATTATGTGTTACACACTGTTTTCATGTAATCTAAATAAGTGTTACACTCTCTGTATATGTAATCTCAGTATGTGTTACATTTTCTGTACATATAATCTCTGTTGGAACTACACTCTCTGTACATGTAATCTCAGTATGTGTTACATTTTCTGTACATATAATCTCTGTTGGAACTACACTCTCTGCACCTGTAATCTCTGTTAGTGTTACACTCTCTGTACATGTAATCTCAGTATGTGTTACAATCTCTGTACATGTAATCTCTGTTGGTGTTACACTCTCTGTACATGTAATCTCTGTTGGTGTTACACTCTCTGTACATATAATCTCTGTAGGTGTTACAGTCTCTGTACATGTAATCTATGTAGGTGTTACACTCTCTGTACATATAATCTCTGTTGGAGTTACACTCTCTGTACAGGTAATCTATGTAGATGTAACACTCACTGTACAAGTAATTTATTTATGTGTTACACACTGTTTTCATGTAATCTAAATAAGTGTTACACTCTCTGTATATGTAATCTCAGTATGTGTTATATTTTCTGTACATATAATCTCTGTTGGAACTACACTCTCTGTACATATAACCTCTGTTGGTGCTACACTCTCTGTACAAGTAATATCTGTTGGTGTTACACTCTCTGTACATGTAATCTCTGCAGATGTTACACTCTCTGTACATGTAATCTCTGTTGGTGTTACACTCTCTGTACATGTAATATATGTAGGTGTAACCCTCTCTGTACATGTAATTTATTTATGTGTTACACACTGTTTTCATGTAATCTAAATAAGTGTTACACGCTCTGTATATGTAATCTCAGTATGTGTTACATTTTCTGTACATATAATCTTTGTTGGAACTACACTCTCTGTACATGTAATCTCAGTATGTGTTACACTCTCTGTACATGTAATCTCTGTTGGTGTTACACTCTCTGTACATGTAATCTCTGTTGGTGTTACACTCTCTGTACATATAATCTATGTAGGTGTTACATTCTCTGTACATGTAATCTATGTAGGTGTAACACTCACTGTACATGTAATCTATGTAGGTGAAACACTCACTGTACATGTAATCTATGTAGGTGTAACACTCACTGTACATGTAATTTATTTATGTGTTACACACTGTTTTCATGTAATATAAATAAATGTTACACGCTCTGTATATGTAATCTCAGTATGTGTTACATTTTCTGTACATATAATCTCTGTTGGAACTACACTCTCTGTACATGTAATCTCAGTATGTGTTACATTTTCTGTACATATAATCTCTGTTGGAACTACACTCTCTGTACATGTGATCTCAGTATGTGTTACATTTTCTGTACATATACTCTCTGTTGGTGCTACACTCTGTACATGTAATCTCTGTTGGTATTACACTCTCTGTACATGTAATCTATGTAGGTGTAACACTCACTGTACAAGTAATTTATTTATGTGTTACACACTGTTTTCATGTAATCTAAATAAGTGTTACACGCTCTGTATATGTAATTTCAGTATGTGTTCCAATTTCTGTACATATAATCTCTTTTGGTGCTACACTCTCTGTACATGTAATCTATGTTGGTGTTACACTCTCTGTACATGTAATATGTAGGTGTAACACTCTCTGTACATGTAATTTATTTATGTGTTACACACTGTTTTCATATAATCTAAATAAGTGTTACACGCTCTGTATATGTAATCTCAGTATGTGTTACATTTTCTGTACATATAATCTGTGTTGGAACTACACTCTCTGCACATGTAATCTCTGTTGGTGCTACACTCTCTGTACATGTAATCTCTGTTGGTGTTACACTCTCTGTACATGTAATATGTATGTGTTACACTCTCTGTACAAGTGATCTATGTATGTGTAACACTCACTGTACATGTAATCTATGTAGGTGTAACACTCACTGTACAAGTAATTTATTTATGTGTTACACACTGTTTTCATGTAATCTAAATAAGTGTTACACTCTGTATATGTAATCTCAGTATGTGTTACATTTTCTGTACATATAATCTCTGTTGGTGCTACACTCTCTGTACATGTAATCTCTGTTGGTGTTACACTCCCTGTACATGTAATCTAAATAAGTGTTACACTCTCTGTACATGTAATCTCAGTATGTGTTATATTTTCTGTACATATAATCTCTGTTGGTGCTACACTCTATGTACATGTAATCTCAGTATGTGTTACACTTTCTGTACATATAATCTCTGTTGGTGCTACACTCTCTGTACATGTAATCTCAGTATGTGTTACATTTTCTGTACATATAATCTCTGTTGGCACTACACTCTCTGTACATATAATCTCAGTATGTGTTACACTTTCTGTACATGTAATCTCTGTAGGTGTTACACTCTCTGTACATGTAATCTATGTTGGTGTTACACTCTCTGTACATGTAATCTGTAGGTGTTACACTCTCTGTACAAGTAATCTATGTAGGTGTAACACTCACTGTACATGCAATTTATGTAGGTGTAACACTCACTGTACAAGTAATTTATTTATGTGTTACACACTGTTTTCATGTAATCTAAATAAGTGTTACACGGTCTGTATATATAATCTCAGTATGTGTTACATTTTCTGTACATATAATCTCTGTTGGTGCTACACTCTCTGTACATATAATCTCTGTTGGTGTTACACTCTCTGTACATGTAATCTATGTAGGTGTAACACTCACTGTACAAGTAATTTATTTATGTGTTACACACTGTTTTCATGTAATCTAAATAAGTGTTACACGCTCTGTATATGTAATCTCAGTATGTGTTATATTTTCTGTACATATAATCTCTTTTGGAACTACACTCTCTGTACATGTAATCTATGTTGGTGTTACACTCTCTGTACATGTACTCTCAGTATGTGTTACACTCTCTGTACATATAATCTCTGTAGGTGTTACACTCTCTCTACATTTAATCTATGTTGGTGTTACACTCTCTGTACATGTAATCTCTGTAGGTGTTACACTCTGTGCATGTAATCTATGTTGGTGTAACACTCACTGTACAAGTAATTTATTTATGTGTTACACACTGTTTTCATGTAATCTAAATAAGTGTTACACGCTCTGTATATGTAACCTCAGTATATGTTACATTTTCTGTACATATAATCTGTGTTGGAACTACACTCTCTGCACATGTAATCTCTGTTGGTGTTACACTCTCTGTACATGTAATCTCAGTATGTGTTACACTCTCTGTACATGTAATCTCTGTTGGTGTTACTCTCTCTGTACATGTAATCTCTGTTGGTGTTACACACTCTGAACATGTAATCTCTGTAGGTGTTACACTCTCTGTACATGTAATCTATGTAGGTGTAACACTCACTGTACATGTAATTTTTGTAGGTGTAACACTCACTGTACATGTAATTTATTTATGTGTTACACACTGTTTTCATGTAATCTAAATAAGTGTTACACTCTGTATATGTAACCTCAGTATATGTTACATTTTCTGTACATATAATCTCTGTTGGTGCTACAATCTCTGTACATGTAATCTCTGTTGGTGTTACACTCTCTGTACATGTAATCTATGTAGGTGTAACACTCACTGTACAAGTAATTTATTTATGTGATACACACTCTTTTCATGTAATCTAAATAAGTGTTACACGCTCTGTATATGTAATCTCAGTATGTGTTACATTTTCTGTACATATAATCTGTGTTGGAACTACACTCTCTGCACATGTAATCTCTGTTGGTGTTACACTCTCTGTACATGTAATCTCAGTATGTTTTACACTCTCTGTACATGTAATCTCTGTTGGTGCTACACTCTCTGTACATGTAATCTATGTTGGTGTTACACACTCTGAACATGAAATCTCTGTAGGTGTTACACTCACTGTACATGTAATCTATGTAGGTGTAACACTCACTGTACATGTAATTTATGTAGGTGTAACACTCACTGTACATGTAATTTATTTATGTGTTACACACTGTTTTCATGTAATCTAAATAAGTGTTACACTCTGTATATGTAATCTCAGTATGTGTTACATTTTCTGTACATATAATCTCTGTTGGTGCTACACTCTCTGTACATGTAATCTCTGTTGGTGTTACACTCCCTGCACATGTAATCTAAATAAGTGTTACACTCTCTGTACATGTAATCTCAGTATGTGTTATATTTTCAGTACATATAATCTCTGTTGGTGCTACACTCTATGTACATGTAATCTCAGTATGTGTTACACTTTCTGTACATATAATCTCTGTTGGTGCTACACTCTCTGTACATGTAATCTCAGTATGTGTTACATTTTCTGTACATATAATACTGTTGGCACTACACTCTCTGTACATATAATCTCAGTATGTGTTACACTTTCTGTACATGTAATCTCTGTAGGTGTTACACTCTCTGTACATGTAATCTATGTTGGTGTTACACTCTCTGTACATGTAATCTGTAGGTGTTACACTCTCTGTACAAGTAATCTATGTAGGTGTAACACTCACTGTACATGCAATTTATGTAGGTGTAACACTCACTGTACAAGTAATTTATTTATGTGTTACACACTGTTTTCATGTAATCTAATTAAGTGTTACACGGTCTGTATATGTAATCTCAGTATGTGTTACATTTTCTGTACATATAATCTCTGTTGGTGCTACACTCTCTGTACATATAATCTCTGTTGGTGTTACACTCTCTGTACATGTAATCTATGTAGGTGTAACACTCACTGTACAAGTAATTTATTTATGTGATACACACTCTTTTCATGTAATCTAAATAAGTGTTACACGCTCTGTATATGTAATCTCAGTATGTGTTACATTTTCTGTACATATAATCTGTGTTGGAACTACACTCTCTGCACATGTAATCTCTGTTGGTGTTACACTCTCTGTACATGTAATCTCAGTATGTTTTACACTCTCTGTACATGTAATCTCTGTTGGTGCTACACTCTCTGTACATGTAATCTATGTTGGTGTTACACACTCTGAACATGAAATCTCTGTAGGTGTTACACTCACTGTACATGTAATCTATGTAGGTGTAACACTCACTGTACATGTAATTTATGTAGGTGTAACACTCACTGTACATGTAATTTATTTATGTGTTACACACTGTTTTCATGTAATCTAAATAAGTGTTACACTCTGTATATGTAATCTCAGTATGTGTTACATTTTCTGTACATATAATCTCTGTTGGTGCTACACTCTCTGTACATGTAATCTCTGTTGGTGTTACACTCCCTGCACATGTAATCTAAATAAGTGTTACACTCTCTGTACATGTAATCTCAGTATGTGTTATATTTTCAGTACATATAATCTCTGTTGGTGCTACACTCTATGTACATGTAATCTCAGTATGTGTTACACTTTCTGTACATATAATCTCTGTTGGTGCTACACTCTCTGTACATGTAATCTCAGTATGTGTTACATTTTCTGTACATATAATACTGTTGGCACTACACTCTCTGTACATATAATCTCAGTATGTGTTACACTTTCTGTACATGTAATCTCTGTAGGTGTTACACTCTCTGTACATGTAATCTATGTTGGTGTTACACTCTCTGTACATGTAATCTGTAGGTGTTACACTCTCTGTACAAGTAATCTATGTAGGTGTAACACTCACTGTACATGCAATTTATGTAGGTGTAACACTCACTGTACAAGTAATTTATTTATGTGTTACACACTGTTTTCATGTAATCTAATTAAGTGTTACACGGTCTGTATATGTAATCTCAGTATGTGTTACATTTTCTGTACATATAATCTCTGTTGGTGCTACACTCTCTGTACATATAATCTCTGTTGGTGTTACACTCTCTGTACATGTAATCTATGTAGGTGTAACACTCACTGTACAAGTAATTTATTTATGTGTTACAAACTGTTTTCATGTAATCTAAATAAGTGTTACACGCTCTGTATATGTAATCTCAGTATGTGTTACATTTTCTGTACAGATAATCTCTTTTGGAACTACACTCTCTGTACATGTAATCTATGTTGGTGTTACACTCTCTGTACATGTACTCTCAGTATGTGTTACACTCTCTGTACATATAATCTCTGTAGGTGTTACACTCTCTCTACATTTAATCTATGTTGGTGTTACACTCTATGTACATGTAATCTCTGTAGGTGTTACACTCTGTGCATGTAATCTATGTTGGTGTAACACTCACTGTACAAGTAATTTATTTATGTGTTACACACTGTTTTCATGTAATCTAAATAAGTGTTACACGCTCTGTATATGTAACCTCAGTATATGTTACATTTTCTGTACATATAATCTGTGTTGGAACTACACTCTCTGCACATGTAATCTCTGTTGGTGTTACACTCTCTGTACATGTAATCTCAGTATGTGTTACACTCTCTGTACATGTAATCTCTGTTGGTGTTACTCTCTCTGTACATGTAATCTCTGTTGGTGTTACACACTCTGAACATGTAATCTCTGTAGGTGTTACACTCTCTGTACATGTAATCTATGTAGGTGTAACACTCACTGTACATGTAATTTTTGTAGATGTAACACTCACTGTACATGTAATTTATTTATGTGTTTCACACGGTTTTCATGTAATCTAAATAAGTGTTACTCTCTGTATATGTAACCTCAGTATATGTTACATTTTCTGTACATATAATCTCTGTTGGTGCTACAATCTCTGTACATGTAATCTCTGTTGGTGTTACACTCTCTGTACATGTAATCTATGTAGGTGTAACACTCACTGTACAAGTAATTTATTTATGTGATACACACTCTTTTCATGTAATCTAAATAAGTGTTACACGCTCTGTATATGTAATCTCAGTATGTGTTACATTTTCTGTACATATTATCTGTGTTGGAACTACACTCTCTGCACATGTAATCTCTGTTGGTGTTACACTCTCTGTACATGTAATCTCAGTATGTTTTACACTCTCTGTACATGTAATCTCTGTTGGTGCTACACTCTCTGTACATGTAATCTATGTTGGTGTTACACACTCTGAACATGTAATCTCTGTAGGTGTTACACTCTCTGTACATGTAATCTATGTAGGTGTAACACTCACTGTACATGTAATTTATGTAGGTGTAACACTCACTGTACATGTAATTTATTTATGTGTTACACACTGTTTTCATGTAATCTAAATAAGTGTTACACTCTGTATATGTAATCTCAGTATGTGTTACATTTTCTGTACATATAATCTCTGTTGGTGCTACACTCTCTGTACATGTAATCTCTGTTGGTGTTACACTCCCTGCACATGTAATCTAAATAAGTGTTACACTCTCTGTACATGTAATCTCAGTATGTGTTATATTTTCAGTACATATAATCTCTGTTGGTGCTACACTCTATGTACATGTAATCTCAGTATGTGTTATACTTTCTGTACATATAATCTCTGTTGGTGCTACACTCTCTGTACATGTAATCTCAGTATGTGTTACATTTTCTGTACATATAATACTGTTGGCACTACACTCTCTGTACATATAATCTCAGTATGTGTTACACTTTCTGTACATGTAATCTCTGTAGGTGTTACACTCTCTGTACATGTAATCTATGTTGGTGTTACACTCTCTGTACATGTAATCTGTAGGTTTTACACTCTCTGTACAAGTAACCTATGTAGGTGTAACACTCACTGTACATGCAATTTATGTAGGTGTAACACTCACTGTACAAGTAATTTATTTATGTGTTACACACTGTTTTCATGTAATCTAATTAAGTGTTACACGGTCTGTATATGTAATCTCAGTATGTGTTACATTTTTTGTACATATAATCTCTGTTGGTGCTACACTCTCTGTACATATAATCTCTGTTGGTGTTACACTCTCTGTACATGTAATCTATGTAGGTGTAACACTCACTGTACAAGTAATTTATTTATGTGTTACAAACTGTTTTCATGTAATCTAAATAAGTGTTACACGCTCTGTATATGTAATCTCAGTATGTGTTACATTTTCTGTACAGATAATCTCTTTTGGAACTACACTCTCTGTACATGTAATCTATGTTGGTGTTACACTCTCTGTACATGTACTCTCAGTATGTGTTACACTCTCTGTACATATAATCTCTGTAGGTGTTACACTCTCTCTACATTTAATCTATGTTGCTGTTACACTCTCTGTACATGTAATCTCTGTTGGTGTTACACTCTCTGTACATGTAATATATGTAGGTGTAACACTCTGTACATGTAATTTATTTATGTGTTACACACTGTTTTCATGTAATCTAAATAAGTGTTACACGCTCTGTATATGTAATCTCAGTATGTGTTACATTTTCTGTACATATAATCTGTGTTGGAACTACACTCTCTGCACATGTAATCTCTGTTGGTGTTACACTCTATGTACATGTAATCTCAGTATGTGTTACACTCTCTGTACATGTAATCTCTGTTGGTGTTACACTCTCTGTACATATAATCTCTGTAGGTGTTACAGTCTCTGTACATGTAATCTATGTAGGTGTAACACTCACTGTACATGTAATCTATGTAGGTGTAACACTCACTGTACATGTAATTTTTGTAGGTGTAACACTCACTGTACATGTAATTTATTTATGTGTTTCACACGGTTTTCATGTAATCTAAATAAGTGTTACTCTCTGTATATGTAACCTCAGTATATGTTACATTTTCTGTACATATAATCTCTGTTGGTGCTACAATCTCTGTACATGTAATCTCTGTTGGTGTTACACTCTCTGTACATGTAATCTATGTAGGTGTAACACTCACTGTACAAGTAATTTATTTATGTGATACACACTCTTTTCATGTAATCTAAATAAGTGTTACACGCTCTGTATATGTAATCTCAGTATGTGTTACATTTTCTGTACATATAATCTGTGTTGGAACTACACTCTCTGCACATGTAATCTCTGTTGGTGTTACACTCTCTGTACATGTAATCTCAGTATGTTTTACACTCTCTGTACATGTAATCTCTGTTGGTGCTACACTCTCTGTACATGTAATCTATGTTGGTGTTACACACTCTGAACATGAAATCTCTGTAGGTGTTACACTCACTGTACATGTAATCTATGTAGGTGTAACACTCACTGTACATGTAATTTATGTAGGTGTAACACTCACTGTACATGTAATTTATTTATGTGTTACACACTGTTTTCATGTAATCTAAATAAGTGTTACACTCTGTATATGTAATCTCAGTATGTGTTACATTTTCTGTACATATAATCTCTGTTGGTGCTACACTCTCTGTACATGTAATCTCTGTTGGTGTTACACTCCCTGCACATGTAATCTAAATAAGTGTTACACTCTCTGTACATGTAATCTCAGTATGTGTTATATTTTCAGTACATATAATCTCTGTTGGTGCTACACTCTATGTACATGTAATCTCAGTATGTGTTACACTTTCTGTACATATAATCTCTGTTGGTGCTACACTCTCTGTACATGTAATCTCAGTATGTGTTACATTTTCTGTACATATAATACTGTTGGCACTACACTCTCTGTACATATAATCTCAGTATGTGTTACACTTTCTGTACATGTAATCTCTGTAGGTGTTACACTCTCTGTACATGTAATCTATGTTGGTGTTACACTCTCTGTACATGTAATCTGTAGGTGTTACACTCTCTGTACAAGTAATCTATGTAGGTGTAACACTCACTGTACATGCAATTTATGTAGGTGTAACACTCACTGTACAAGTAATTTATTTATGTGTTACACACTGTTTTCATGTAATCTAATTAAGTGTTACACGGTCTGTATATGTAATCTCAGTATGTGTTACATTTTCTGTACATATAATCTCTGTTGGTGCTACACTCTCTGTACATATAATCTCTGTTGGTGTTACACTCTCTGTACATGTAATCTATGTAGGTGTAACACTCACTGTACAAGTAATTTATTTATGTGTTACAAACTGTTTTCATGTAATCTAAATAAGTGTTACACGCTCTGTATATGTAATCTCAGTATGTGTTACATTTTCTGTACAGATAATCTCTTTGGAACTACACTCTCTGTACATGTAATCTATGTTGGTGTTACACTCTCTGTACATGTACTCTCAGTATGTGTTACACTCTCTGTACATATAATCTCTGTAGGTGTTACACTCTCTCTACATTTAATCTATGTTGGTGTTACACTCTATGTACATGTAATCTCTGTAGGTGTTACACTCTGTGCATGTAATCTATGTTGGTGTAACACTCACTGTACAAGTAATTTATTTATGTGTTACACACTGTTTTCATGTAATCTAAATAAGTGTTACACGCTCTGTATATGTAACCTCAGTATATGTTACATTTTCTGTACATATAATCTGTGTTGGAACTACACTCTCTGCACATGTAATCTCTGTTGGTGTTACACTCTCTGTACATGTAATCTCAGTATGTGTTACACTCTCTGTACATGTAATCTCTGTTGGTGTTACTCTCTCTGTACATGTAATCTCTGTTGGTGTTACACACTCTGAACATGTAATCTCTGTAGGTGTTACACTCTCTGTACATGTAATCTATGTAGGTGTAACACTCACTGTACATGTAATTTTTGTAGATGTAACACTCACTGTACATGTAATTTATTTATGTGTTTCACACGGTTTTCATGTAATCTAAATAAGTGTTACTCTCTGTATATGTAACCTCAGTATATGTTACATTTTCTGTACATATAATCTCTGTTGGTGCTACAATCTCTGTACATGTAATCTCTGTTGGTGTTACACTCTCTGTACATGTAATCTATGTAGGTGTAACACTCACTGTACAAGTAATTTATTTATGTGATACACACTCTTTTCATGTAATCTAAATAAGTGTTACACGCTCTGTATATGTAATCTCAGTATGTGTTACATTTTCTGTACATATAATCTGTGTTGGAACTACACTCTCTGCACATGTAATCTCTGTTGGTGTTACACTCTCTGTACATGTAATCTCAGTATGTTTTACACTCTCTGTACATGTAATCTCTGTTGGTGCTACACTCTCTGTACATGTAATCTATGTTGGTGTTACACACTCTGAACATGTAATCTCTGTAGGTGTTACACTCTCTGTACATGTAATCTATGTAGGTGTAACACTCACTGTACATGTAATTTATGTAGGTGTAACACTCACTGTACATGTAATTTATTTATGTGTTACACACTGTTTTCATGTAATCTAAATAAGTGTTACACTCTGTATATGTAATCTCAGTATGTGTTACATTTTCTGTACATATAATCTCTGTTGGTGCTACACTCTCTGTACATGTAATCTCTGTTGGTGTTACACTCCCTGCACATGTAATCTAAATAAGTGTTACACTCTCTGTACATGTAATCTCAGTATGTGTTATATTTTCAGTACATATAATCTCTGTTGGTGCTACACTCTATGTACATGTAATCTCAGTATGTGTTATACTTTCTGTACATATAATCTCTGTTGGTGCTACACTCTCTGTACATGTAATCTCAGTATGTGTTACATTTTCTGTACATATAATACTGTTGGCACTACACTCTCTGTACATATAATCTCAGTATGTGTTACACTTTCTGTACATGTAATCTCTGTAGGTGTTACACTCTCTGTACATGTAATCTATGTTGGTGTTACACTCTCTGTACATGTAATCTGTAGGTTTTACACTCTCTGTACAAGTAACCTATGTAGGTGTAACACTCACTGTACATGCAATTTATGTAGGTGTAACACTCACTGTACAAGTAATTTATTTATGTGTTACACACTGTTTTCATGTAATCTAATTAAGTGTTACACGGTCTGTATATGTAATCTCAGTATGTGTTACATTTTTTGTACATATAATCTCTGTTGGTGCTACACTCTCTGTACATATAATCTCTGTTGGTGTTACACTCTCTGTACATGTAATCTATGTAGGTGTAACACTCACTGTACAAGTAATTTATTTATGTGTTACAAACTGTTTTCATGTAATCTAAATAAGTGTTACACGCTCTGTATATGTAATCTCAGTATGTGTTACATTTTCTGTACAGATAATCTCTTTTGGAACTACACTCTCTGTACATGTAATCTATGTTGGTGTTACACTCTCTGTACATGTACTCTCAGTATGTGTTACACTCTCTGTACATATAATCTCTGTAGGTGTTACACTCTCTCTACATTTAATCTATGTTGCTGTTACACTCTCTGTACATGTAATCTCTGTTGGTGTTACACTCTCTGTACATGTAATATATGTAGGTGTAACACTCTGTACATGTAATTTATTTATGTGTTACACACTGTTTTCATGTAATCTAAATAAGTGTTACACGCTCTGTATATGTAATCTCAGTATGTGTTACATTTTCTGTACATATAATCTGTGTTGGAACTACACTCTCTGCACATGTAATCTCTGTTGGTGTTACACTCTATGTACATGTAATCTCAGTATGTGTTACACTCTCTGTACATGTAATCTCTGTTGGTGTTACACTCTCTGTACATATAATCTCTGTAGGTGTTACAGTCTCTGTACATGTAATCTATGTAGGTGTAACACTCACTGTACATGTAATCTATGTAGGTGTAACACTCACTGTACATGTAATTTTTGTAGGTGTAACACTCACTGTACATGTAATTTATTTATGTGTTTCACACGGTTTTCATGTAATCTAAATAAGTGTTACTCTCTGTATATGTAACCTCAGTATATGTTACATTTTCTGTACATAAAATCTCTGTTGGTGCTACAATCTCTGTACATGTAATCTCTGTTGGTGTTACACTCTCTGTACATGTAATCTATGTAGGTGTAACACTCACTGTACAAGTAATTTATTTATGTGATACACACTCTTTTCATGTAATCTAAATAAGTGTTACACGCTCTGTATATGTAATCTCAGTATGTGTTACATTTTCTGTACATATAATCTGTGTTGGAACTACACTCTCTGCACATGTAATCTCTGTTGGTGTTACACTCTCTGTACATGTAATCTCAGTATGTTTTACACTCTCTGTACATGTAATCTCTGTTGGTGCTACACTCTCTGTACATGTAATCTATGTTGGTGTTACACACTCTGAACATGTAATCTCTGTAGGTGTTACACTCTCTGTACATGTAATCTATGTAGGTGTAACACTCACTGTACATGTAATTTATGTAGGTGTAACACTCACTGTACATGTAATTTATTTATGTGTTACACACTGTTTTCATGTAATCTAAATAAGTGTTACACTCTGTATATGTAATCTCAGTATGTGTTACATTTTCTGTACATATAATCTCTGTTGGTGCTACACTCTCTGTACATGTAATCTCTGTTGGTGTTACACTCCCTGCACATGTAATCTAAATAAGTGTTACACTCTCTGTACATGTAATCTCAGTATGTGTTATATTTTCAGTACATATAATCTCTGTTGGTGCTACACTCTATGTACATGTAATCTCAGTATGTGTTATACTTTCTGTACATATAATCTCTGTTGGTGCTACACTCTCTGTACATGTAATCTCAGTATGTGTTACATTTTCTGTACATATAATACTGTTGGCACTACACTCTCTGTACATATAATCTCAGTATGTGTTACACTTTCTGTACATGTAATCTCTGTAGGTGTTACACTCTCTGTACATGTACTCTCTGTTGGTGTTACACTCTCTGTACATGTAATCTCAGTATGTGTTACACTCTCTGTACATGTAATCTTTGTTGGTGTTACACTCTCTGTACATGTAATCTCAGTATGTGTTACACTCTCTGTACATGTAATCTCTGTTGGTGTTACACTCTCTGTACATGTAATCTCTGTTGGTGTTACACTCTCTGAACATGTAATCTCTGTAGGTGTAACACTCACTGTACATGTAATTTATGTCGGTGTAACACTCACTGTACATGTAATTTATTTATGTGTTACACACTGTTTTCATGTAATCTAAATAAGTGTTACACGCTCTGTATCTGTAATCTCAGTATGTGTTACATTTTCTGTACATATAATCTCTCTTGGAACCACACTCTCTGTACATGTAATCTCAGTATGTGTTACATTTTCTGTACATATAACCTCTGTTGGAACTACACTCTCTGTTCATGTAATCTCAGTATGTGTTTCACTTTCTGTACATGTAATCGCTGTAGGTGTTACACTCTCTGTACATGTAATCTCTGTTGGTGTTACACTCTCTGTACATGTAATCTGTAGGTGTTACACTCTCTGTACAAGTAATCTATGTAGGTGTAACACTCACTGTACATGTAATCTATGTAGGTGTAACACTCACTATACAAGTAATTTATTTATGTGTTACACACTGTTTTCATGTAATCTAAATAAGTGCTACATGCTCTGTATATGTAATCTCAGTATGTGTTACATTTTCTGTACATATAATCTCTGTAGGTGTTACACTCTCTGTACATGTAATCTATGTTGGTGTTACACTCTCTGTACATGTAATATATGTAGGTGTAACACGCTCTGTATATGTAATTTATTTATGTGTTACACACTGTTTTCATGTAATCTAAATAAGTGTTACACGCTCTGTATATGTAATCTCAGTATGTGTTACATTTTCTGTACATATAATCTGTGTTGGAACTACACTCTCTGTACATGTAATCTCTGTTGGTGTTACACTCTCTGTACATGTAATCTCAGTATGTGTTACACTCTCTGTACATGTAATCTCTGTTGGTGTTACACTCTCTGTACATGTAATCTCTGTAGGTGTTACACTCTCTGTACATGTAATCTATGTAGGTGGAACACTCACTGTACATGTAATTTATGTAGGTGTAACACTCACTGTACATGTAATCTATGTAGGTGTAACACTCACTGTACAAGTAATTTATTTATGTGTTACACACTGTTTTCATGTAATCTAAATAAGAGTTACACGCTCTGTATATGTAATCTCAGTATGTGTTACATTTTCTGTACATATAATCTCTGTAGGTGTTACACTCTCTGTACATGTAATCTATGTTGGTGTTACACTCTCTGTACATGTAATATATGTAGGTGTAACACTCTCTGTACATGTAATTTATTTATGTGTTACACACTGTTTTCATGTAATCTAAATAAGTGTTACACGCTCTGTATATGTAATCTCAGTATGTGTTACATTTTCTGTACATATAATCTGTGTTGGAACTACACTCTCTGTACATGTAATCTCAGTATGTGTTACACTCTCTGTACATGTAATCTCTGTTGGTGTTACACTCTCTGTACATGTAATCACTGTTGGTGTTACACTCTCTGTACATGTAATCTGTGTAGGTGTAACACTCACTGTACATGTAATTTATGTAAGTGTAACACTCACTGTACATGTAATTTATTTAAGTGTTACACACTGTTTTCATGTAATCTAAATAAGTGTTACACTCTGTATATGTAATCTCAGTATGTGTTACATTTTCTGTACATATAATCTCTGTTTGTGCTACGCTCTCTGTACATGTAATCTATGTAGGTGTAACACCCTCTGTACATGTAATCTATGTAGGTGTTACACTCTGTACATATAATCTCTGTTGGAGTTACACTCTCTGTACAGGTAATCTATGTAGGTGTAACACTCACTGTACAAGTAATTTATTTATGTGTGACACACTGTTTTCATGTAATCTAAATAAGTGTTACACACTCTGTATATGTAATCTCAGTATGTGTTACATTTTCTGTACATATAATCTCTGTTGGAACTACACTGTCTGTACATATATTCTCTGTTGGTGCTACACTCTCTGTACAAGTAATCTCTGTTGGTGTTACACTCTCTGTACATGCAATCTCTGTAGGTGTTACACTCTCTGTACTTGTAATCTATGTTGGTGTTACACTCTCTGTACATGTAATATATGTAGGTGTAACACTCTCTGTACATGTAATTTATTTATGTGTTACACACTGTTTTCATGTAATCTAAATAAGTGTTACACGCTCTGTATATGTAATCTTAGTATGTGTTACATTTTCTGTACATATAATCTGTGTTGGAACTACACTCTCTGTACATGTAATCTCTGTTGGTGTTACACTCTCTGTACATGTAATCTCAGTATGTGTTACACTCTCTGTACATGTAATCTTTGTTGGTGTTACACTCTCTGTACATGTAATCTCAGTATGTGTTACACTCTCTGTACATGTAATCTCTGTTGGTGTTACACTCTCTGTACATGTAATCTCTGTTGGTGTAACACTCACTGTACATGTAATTTATGTAGGTGTAACACTCACTGTACATGTAATTTATTTATGTGTTACACACTGTTTTCATGTAATCTAAATAAGTGTTACACGCTCTGTATATGTAATCTCAGTATGTGTTACATTTTCTGTACATATAATCTCTGTTGGAACCACACTCTCTGTACATGTAATCTCAGTATGTGTTACATTTTCTGTACATATAACCTCTGTTGGAACTACACTCTCTGTTCATGTAATCTCAGTATGTGTTTCACTTTCTGTACATGTAATCGCTGTAGGTGTTACACTCTCTGTACATGTAATCTCTGTTGGTGTTACACTCTCTGTACATGTAATCTGTAGGTGTTACACTCTCTGTACAAGTAATCTATGTAGGTGTAACACTCACTGTACATGTAATCTATGTAGGTGTAACACTCACTATACAAGTAATTTATTTATGTGTTACACACTGTTTTCATGTAATCTAAATAAGTGCTACATGCTCTGTATATGTAATCTCAGTATGTGTTACATTTTCTGTACATATAATCTCTGTAGGTGTTACTCTCTCTGTACATGTAATCTATGTTGGTGTTACACTCTCTGTACATGTAATATATGTAGGTGTAACACGCTCTGTATATGTAATTTATTTATGTGTTACACACTGTTTTCATGTAATCTAAATAAGTGTTACACGCTCTGTATATGTAATCTCAGTATGTGTTACATTTTCTGTACATATAATCTGTGTTGGAACTACACTCTCTGTACATGTAATCTATGTTGGTGTTACACTCTCTGTACATGTAATCTCAGTATGTGTTACACTCTCTGTACATGTAATCTCTGTTGGTGTTACACTCTCTGTACATGTAATCTTTGTAGGTGTTACACTCTCTGTACATGTAATCTATGTAGGTGTAACAATCACTGTACATGTAATTTATTTATGTGTTACAAACAGTTTTCATGCAATCTAAATAAGTGTTACACGCTCTGTATATGTAATCTCAGTATGTGTTACATTTTCTGTACATATAATCTCTGTTGGAACTACACTCACTGTTCATGTAATCTCAGTATGTGTTACACTTTCTGTACATGTAATCTCTGTAGGTGTTACACTCTCTGTACATGTAATCTTTGTTGGTGTTACACTCTCTGTACAGGTAATCTATGTAGGTGTAACATTCACTGTACAAGTAATTTCTTTATGTGTGACACACTGTTTTCATGTAATCTAAATAAGTGTTACACACTCTGTATATGTAATCTCAGTATGTGTTACATTTTCTGTACATATAATCTCTGTTGGAACTACACTGTCTGTACATATATTCTCTGTTGGTGCTACACTCTCTGTACAAGTAATCTCTGTTGGTGTTACACTCTCTGTACATGCAATCTCTGTAGGTGTTACACTCTCTGTACATGTAATCTATGTTGGTGTTACACTCTCTGTACATGTAATATATGTAGGTGTAACACTCTCTGTACATGTAATTTATTTATGTGTTACACACTGTTTTCATGTAATCTAAATAAGTGTTACACGCTCTGTATATGTAATCTCAGTATGTGTTACATTTTCTGTACATATAATCTGTGTTGGAACTACACTCTCTGTACATGTACTCTCTGTTGGTGTTACACTCTCTGTACATGTAATCTCAGTATGTGTTACACTCTCTGTACATGTAATCTTTGTTGGTGTTACACTCTCTGTACATGTAATCTCAGTATGTGTTACACTCTCTGTACATGTAATCTCTGTTGGTGTTACACTCTCTGTACATGTAATCTCTGTTGGTGTTACACTCTCTGAACATGTAATCTCTGTAGGTGTAACACTCACTGTACATGTAATTTATGTAGGTGTAACACTCACTGTACATGTAATTTATTTATGTGTTACACTCTGTTTTCATGTAATCTAAATAAGTGTTACACGCTCTGTATCTGTAATCTCAGTATGTGTTACATTTTCTGTACATATAATCTCTCTTGGAACCACACTCTCTGTACATGTAATCTCAGTATGTGTTACATTTTCTGTACATATAACCTCTGTTGGAACTACACTCTCTGTTCATGTAATCTCAGTATGTGTTTCACTTTCTGTACATGTAATCGCTGTAGGTGTTACACTCTCTGTACATGTAATCTCTGTTGGTGTTACACTCTCTGTACATGTAATCTGTAGGTGTTACACTCTCTGTACAAGTAATCTATGTAGGTGTAACACTCACTGTACATGTAATCTATGTAGGTGTAACACTCACTATACAAGTAATTTATTTATGTGTTACACACTGTTTTCATGTAATCTAAATAAGTGCTACATGCTCTGTATATGTAATCTCAGTATGTGTTACATTTTCTGTACATATAATCTCTGTAGGTGTTACACTCTCTGTACATGTAATCTCTGTTGGTGTTACACTCTCTGTACATGTAATATATGTAGGTGTAACACTCACTGTACATGTAATTTATTTATGTGTTACACACTGTTTTCATGTAATCTAAATAAGTGTTACACGCTCTGTATATGTAATCTCAGTATGTGTTACATTTTCTGTACATATAATCTCTGTTGGAACTTCACTCACAGTTCATGTAATCTCAGTATGTGTTACACTTTCTGTACATGTAATCTCTGTAGGTGTTACACTCTCTGTACATGTAATCTTTGTTGGTGTTACACTCTCTGTACATGTAATCTTTGTTGGTGTTACACTCTCTGTACATGTAATCTCTGTTGGTGTTACACTCTCTGTACATGTAATCTCTGTTGGTGTTACACTCTCTGAACATGTAATCTCTGTAGGTGTTACACTCTCTGTACATGTAATCTATGTAGGTGTTACACTCACTGTACATGTAATTTATTTATGTGTTACACACAGTTTTCATGTAATCTAAATAAGTGTTACACTCTGTATATGTAATCTCAGTATGTGTTACATTTTCTGTACATATAATCTCTGTTGGTGCTACTCTCTCTGTACATGTAATCTATGTAGGTGTAACACTCACTGTACATGTAATCTATGTAGGTGTAACACTCACTGTACATGTAATTTATTTATGTGTTACACACTGTTTCATGTAATCTAAATAAGTGTTACACTCTGTATATGTAGTCTCAGTATGTGTTACATTTTCTGTACATATAATCTCTGTTGGTGCTACACTCTTGTACATGTAATCTATGTAGGTGTAACACTCACTATACATGTAATCTATGTAGGTGTAACACTCACTGTACAAGTAATTTATTTATGTGTTACACACTGTTTTCATGTAATCTAAATAAGTGTTACACGCTCTGTATATATAATCTCAGTATGTGTTACATTTTCTGTACATATAATCTATGTTGGTGCTACACTCTCTGTACATGTAATCTCTGTTGGTGTTACACTCCCTGTACATGTAATCTAAATAAGTGTTACACTCTCTGTACATGTAATCTCAGTATGTGTTATATTTTCTGTACATATAATCTCTGTTGGTGCTACACTCTATGTACATGTAATCTCAGTATGTGTATTCTCTGTTGGTGTTACACTCTCTGTACATGTAATCTCTGTTGGTGTTACACTCTCTGAACATGTAATATCTGTAGGTGTTACACTCTCTGTACATGTAATATATGTAGGTGTAACACTCTCTGTACATGTAATTTATTTATGTGTTATACACTGTTTTCATGTAATCTAAATAAGTGTTACACGCTCTGTATATGTAATCTCAGTATGTGTTACATTTTCTGTACATATAATCTCCGTTGGAACTACACTCTCTTCACATGTAATCTCTGTTGGTGTTACACTCCCTGTACATGTAATCTCAGTATGTGTTACACTCTCTGTACATGTAATCTCTGTTGGTGTTACACTCTCTGTACATGTAATCTCTGTTGGTGTTACACTCTCTGTACATATAATCTCTGTAGGTGTTACACTTTCTGTACATGTAATCTATGTAGGTGTAACACTCACTGTACATGTAATTTATGTAGGTGTAACACTCACTGTACATGTAATTTATTTATGTGTTACACACTGTTTTCATGTAATCTAAATAAGTGTTACACGCTCTGTATATGTAATCTCAGTATGTGTTACATTTTCTGTACATATAATCTCTGTTGGAACTACACTCTCTGTTCATGTAATCCCAGTATGTGTTACACTTTCTGTACATGTAATCTCTGTTGGTGTTACTCTCTCTGTACATGTAATCTGTAGGTGTTACACTCTCTGTACAAGTAATCGATGTAGGTGTAACACTCACTGTACATGTAATCTATGTAGGTGTAACACTCACTGTACAAGTAATTTAATTATGTGTTACACACTGTTTTCATGTAATCTAAATAAGTGTTACACGCTCTGCATATGTAACCTCAGTATGTGTTACATTTTCTGTACATATAATCTCTGTAGGTGATACACTCTCTGTACATGTAATCTATGTTGGTGTTACACTCTCTGTAAATGTAATCTTTGTAGGTGTAACACTCTCTGTACATGTAATTTATTTATGTGTTACACACTGTTTTCATGTAATCTAAATATGTGTTACACGCTCTGTATATGTAATCTCAGTATGTGTTACCCTCTCTGTACATGTAATCTCTGTTGGTGTTACACTCTCTGTACATGTAATCTCTGTTGGTGTTACACTCTCTGTACATGTAATCTCAGTATGTGTTACACTCTCTGTACATGTATTCTCTGTTGGTGTTACACTCTCTGTACAAGTAATCTATGTAGGTGTAACACTCACTGTACGTGTAATCTATGTAGGTGTAACACTCACTGTACAAGTAATTTATTTATGTGTTACACACTGTTTTCATGTAATCTAAATAAGTGTTACACGCTCTGTATATGTAATCTCAGTATGTGTTACATTTTCTCAACATATAATCTCTGTAGGTGTTACACTCTCTGTACATGTAATCTATGTTGGTGTTACACTATCTGTACATGTAATCTCAGTATGTGTTACACTCTCTGTACATGTATTCTCTGTTGGTGTTACACTCTCTGTACATGTAATCTCTGTTGGTGTTACACTCTCTGAACATGTAATCTCTGTAGGTGTTACACTCTCTGTACATGTAATCTATGTAGGTGTAACACTCACTGTACATGTAATTTATGTAGGTGTAACACTCACTGTACATGTAATTTATTTATGTGTTACACACAGTTTTCATGTAATCTAAATAAGTGTTACACTCTGTATATGTAATCTCAGTATGTGTTACATTTTCTGTACATATAATCTCTATTGGTGCTACTCTCTCTGTACATGTAATCTATGTAGGTGTAACACTCACTGTACATGTAATCTATGTAGGTGTAACACCCACTGTACAAGTGATTTATTTATGTGTTACACACTGTTTTCATGTAATCTAAACAAGTGTTACACGCTCTGTATATATAATCTCAGTATGTGTTACATTTTCTGTACATATAATCTCTGTTGGTGCTACACTCTCTGTACATGTAATCTCTGTTGGTGTTACACTCCGTGTACATGTAATCTAAATAAGTGTTACACTCTCTGTACATGTAATCTCAGTATGTGTTATATTTTCTGTACATATAATCTCTGTTGGTGCTACACTCTATGTACATGTAATCTCAGTATGAGTTACACTTTCTGTACATATAATCTCTGTTGGTGCTACACTCTCTGTACATGTAATCTCAGTATGTGTTACATTTTCTGTACATATAATCTATGTTGGCACTACACTCTCTGTACATGTAATCTCAGTATGTGTTACAATTTCTGTACATGTAATCTCTGTAGGTGTTACACTCTGTACATGTAATCTATGTTGGTGTTACACTCTCTGTACATGTAATCTGTAGGTGTTACACTCTCTGTACATGTAATCTATGTAGGTGTAACACTCACTGTACATGTAATTTATGTAGGTGTAACACTCACTGTACATGTAATTTATTTATGTGTTACACACAGTTTTCATGTAATCTAAATAAGTGTTACACTCTGTATATGTAATCTCAGTATGTGTTACATTTTCTGTACATATAATCTCTATTGGTGCTACTCTCTCTGTACATGTAATCTATGTAGGTGTAACACTCACTGTACATGTAATCTATGTAGGTGTAACACTCACTGTACAAGTGATTTATTTATGTGTTACACACTGTTTTCATGTAATCTAAACAAGTGTTACACGCTCTGTATATATAATCTCAGTATGTGTTACATTTTCTGTACATATAATCTCTGTTGGTGCTACACTCTCTGTACATGTAATCTCTGTTGGTGTTACACTCCGTGTACATGTAATCTAAATAAGTGTTACACTCTCTGTACATGTAATCTCAGTATGTGTTATATTTTCTGTACATATAATCTCTGTTGGTGCTACACTCTATGTACATGTAATCTCAGTATGAGTTACACTTTCTGTACATATAATCTCTGTTGGTGCTACACTCTCTGTACATGTAATCTCAGTATGTGCTACATTTTCTGTACATATAATCTATGTTGGCACTACACTCTCTGTACATGTAATCTCAGTATGTGTTACAATTTCTGTACATGTAATCTCTGTAGGTGTTACACTCTGTACATGTAATCTATGTTGGTGTTACACTCTCTGTACATGTAATCTGTAGGTGTTACACTCTCTGTACAAGTAATCCATGAAGGTGTAACACTCACTGTACATGCAATTTATGTAGGTGTAACACTCACTGTACAAGTAATTTATTTATGTGTTACACACTGTTTTCATGTAATCTAAATAAGTGTTACACGCTCTGTATATGTAATCTCAGTATGTGTTACATTTTCTGTACATATAATCTCTGTTGGTGCTACACTCTCTGTACATGTAATCTCTGTTGGTGTTACACTCTCTGTACATGTAATCTATGTAGGTGTAACACTCACTGTACAAGTAATTTATTTATGTGTTACACACTGTTTTTATGTAATCTAAATAAGTGTTACACGCTCTGTATATGTAATCTCATTATGTGTTACATTTTCTGTACATATAATCTCTGTAGGTGATACACTCTCTGTACATGTAATCTATGTTGGTGTTACACTCCCTGTACATGTAATATATGTAGGTGTAACACTCTTTGTACATGTAATTTATTTATGTGTTACACACTGTTTTCATGTAATCTAAATAAGTGTTACACGCTCTGTATATGTAATCTCAGTATGTGTTACATTTTCTGTACATATAATCTATGTTGGCACTACACTCTCTGTACATGTAATCTCATTATGTGTTACATTTTCTGTACATATAATCTCTGTAGGTGATACACTCTCTGTACATGTAATCTATGTTGGTGTTACACTCCCTGTACATGTAATATATGTAGGTGTAACACTCTTTGTACATGTAATTTATTTATGTGTTACACACTGTTTTCATGTAATCTAAAAAAGTGTTACACTCTCTGTACATGTAATCTCAGTATGTGTTACACTCTCTGTACATGTAATCTCTGTTGGTGTTACATTTTCTGTACATATAATCTCTGTTGGTGCTACACTCTCTGTACATGTAATCTATGTAGGTGTAACACTCACTGTACATGTAATTTATGTAGGTGTAACACTCACTGTATATGTAATTTATTTATGTGTTACACACTGTTTTCATGTAATCTAAATAAGTGTTACACGCTCTGTATATGTAATCTCAGTATGTGTTACATTTTCTGTACATATAATCTATGTTGGCACTACACTCTCTGTACATGTAATCTCAGTATGTGTTACACTTTCTGTACATGTAATCTCTGTAGGTGTTACACTCTCTGTACATGTAATCTATGTTGGTGTTACACTCTCTGTACATGTAATCTGTAGGTGTTACACTCTCTGTACATGTAATCTATGTAGTTGTAACACTCACTGTACATGTAATTTATGTAGGTGTAACACTCACTGTACATGTAATTTATTTATGTGTTACACACAGTTTTCATGTAATCTAAATAAGTGTTACACTCTGTATATGTAATCTCAGTATGTGTTACATTTTCTGTACATATAATCTCTGTTGGTGCTACACTCTCTGTACATGTAATCTATGTAGGTGTAACACTCACTGTACATGTAATCTATGTAGGTGTAACACTCACTGTACAAGTGATTTATTTATGTGTTACACACTGTTTTCATGTAATCTAAACAAGTGTTACACGCTCTGTATATATAACCTCAGTATGTGTTACATTTTCTGTACATATAATCTCTGTTGGTGCTACACTCTCTGTACATGTAATCTCTGTTGGTGTTACACTCCCTGTACATGTAATCTAAATAAGTGTTACACTCTCTGTACATGTAATCTCAGTATGTGTTATATTTTCTGTACATATAATCTCTGTTGGTGCTACACTCTATGTACATGTAATCTCAGTATGAGTTACACTTTCTGTACATATAATCTCTGTTGGTGCTACACTCTCTGTACATGTAATCTCAGTATGTGTTACATTTTCTGTACATATAATCTATGTTGGCACTACACTCTCTGTACATGTAATCTCTGTAGGTGTTACACTCTGTACATGTAATCTATGTTGGTGTTACACTCTCTGTACATGTAATCTGTAGGTGTTACACTCTCTGTACAAGTAATCTATGAAGGTGTAACACTCACTGTACATGCAATTTATGTAGGTGTAACACTCACTGTACAAGTAATTTATTTATGTGTTACACACTGTTTTCATGTAATCTAAATAAGTGTTACACGCTCTGTATATGTAATCTCAGTATGTGTTACATTTTCTGTACATATAATCTCTGTTGGTGCTACACTCTCTGTACATGTAATCTATGTAGGTGTAACACTCACTGTACATGTAATTTATGTAGGTGTAACACTCACTGTACATGTAATTTATTTATGTGTTACACACAGTTTTCATGTAATCTAAATAAGTGTTACACTCTGTATATGTAATCTCAGTATGTGTTACATTTTCTGTACATATAATCTCTGTTGGTGCTACTCTCTCTGTACATGTAATCTATGTAGGTGTAACACTCACTGTACATGTAATCTATGTAGGTGTAACACTCACTGTACAAGTGATTTATTTATGTGTTACACACTGTTTTCATGTAATCTAAACAAGTGTTACACGCTCTGTATATATAATCTCAGTATGTGTTACATTTTCTGTACATATAATCTCTGTTGGTGCTACACTCTCTGTGCATGTAATCTCTGTTGGTGTTACACTCTCTGTACATGTAATCTATGTAGGTGTAACACTCACTGTACAAGTAATTTATTTATGTGTTACACACTGTTTTTATGTAATCTAAATAAGTGTTACACGCTCTGTATATGTAATCTCATTATGTGTTACATTTTCTGTACATATAATCTCTGTAGGTGATACACTCTCTGTACATGTAATCTATGTTGGTGTTACACTCCCTGTACATGTAATATATGTAGGTGTAACACTCTTTGTACATGTAATTTATTTATGTGTTACACACTGTTTTCATGTAATCTAAATAAGTGTTACACTCTCTGTACATGTAATCTCTGTTGGTGTTACACTCTCTGTACATGTAATCTCTGTTGGTGTTACACTCTCTGAACATGTAATCTCTGTAGGTGTTACACTCTCTGTACATGTAATCTATGTAGGTGTAACACTCACTGTACATGTAATTTATGTAGGTGTAACACTCACTGTATATGTAATTTATTTATGTGTTACACACTGTTTTCATGTAATCTAAATAAGTGTTACACGCTCTGTATATGTAATCTCAGTATGTGTTACATTTTCTGTACATATAATCTATGTTGGCACTACACTCTCTGTACATGTAATCTCAGTATGTGTTACACTTTCTGTACATGTAATCTCTGTAGGTGTTACACTCTCTGTACATGTAATCTATGTTGGTGTTACACTCTCTGTACATGTAATCTGTAGGTGTTACACTCTCTGTACATGTAATCTATGTAGGTGTAACACTCACTGTACATGTAATTTATGTAGGTGTAACACTCACTGTACATGTAATTTATTTATGTGTTACACACAGTTTTCATGTAATCTAAATAAGTGTTACACTCTGTATATGTAATCTCAGTATGTGTTACATTTTCTGTACATATAATCTCTGTTGGTGCTACACTCTCTGTACATGTAATCTATGTAGGTGTAACACTCACTGTACATGTAATCTATGTAGGTGTAACACTCACTGTACAAGTGATTTATTTATGTGTTACACACTGTTTTCATGTAATCTAAACAAGTGTTACACGCTCTGTATATATAATCACAGTATGTGTTACATTTTCTGTACATATAATCTCTGTTGGTGCTACACTCTCTGTACATGTAATCTCTGTTGGTGTTACACTCCCTGTACATGTAATCTAAATAAGTGTTACACTCTCTGTACATGTAATCTCAGTATGTGTTATATTTTCTGTACATATAATCTCTGTTGGTGCTACACTCTATGTACATGTAATCTCAGTATGAGTTACACTTTCTGTACATATAATCTCTGTTGGTGCTACACTCTCTGTACATGTAATCTCAGTATGTGTTACATTTTCTGTACATATAATCTATGTTGGCACTACACTCTCTGTACATGTAATCTCAGTATGTGTTACACTTTCTGTACATGTAATCTCTGTAGGTGTTACACTCTGTACATGTAATCTATGTTGGTGTTACACTCTCTGTACATGTAATCTCTGTAGGTGTTACACTCTCTGTACATGTAATCTGTAGGTGTTACACTCTCTGTACAAGTAATCTATGTAGGTGTAACACTCACTGTACATGCAATTTATGTAGGTGTAACACTCACTGTACAAGTAATTTATTTATGTGTTACACACTGTTTTCATGTAATCTAAATAAGTGTTACACGCTCTGTATATGTAATCTCAGTATGTGTTACATTTTCTGTACATATAATCTCTGTTGGTGCTACACTCTCTGTACATGTAATCTATGTAGGTGTAACACTCACTGTACAAGTAATTTATTTATGTGTTACACACTGTTTTCATGTAATTTAAATAAGTGTTACACTCTCTGTATATGTAATCTCAGTATGTGTTACATTTTCTGTACATATAATCTCTGTTGGAACTATAATCTCTGTTGGTGCTACACTCTCTGCACATGTAATCTATGTTGGTGTTACACTCTCTGTACATGTACTCTCAGTATGTGTTACACTCTCTGTACATGTAATCTCTGTTGGTGTTACACTCTCTGTACATATAATCTCTGTAGGTGTTACACTCTCTGTACATGTAATCTCAGTATGTGTTATATTTTCTGTACATATAATCTCTGTTGGTGCTACACTCTATGTACATGTAATCTCAGTATGAGTTACACTTTCTGTACATATAATCTCTGTTGGTGCTACACTCTCTGTACATGTAATCTCAGTATGTGTTACATTTTCTGTACATATAATCTATGTTGGCACTACACTCTCTGTACATGTAATCTCAGTATGTGTTACACTTTCTGTACATGTAATCTCTGTAGGTGTTACACTCTGTACATGTAATCTATGTTGGTGTTACACTCTCTGTACATGTAATCTCTGTAGGTGTTACACTCTCTGTACATGTAATCTGTAGGTGTTACACTCTCTGTACAAGTAATCTATGTAGGTGTAACACTCACTGTACATGCAATTTATGTAGGTGTAACACTCACTGTACAAGTAATTTATTTATGTGTTACACACTGTTTTCATGTAATCTAAATAAGTGTTACACGCTCTGTATATGTAATCTCAGTATGTGTTACATTTTCTGTACATATAATCTCTGTTGGTGCTACACTCTCTGTACATGTAATCTATGTAGGTGTAACACTCACTGTACAAGTAATTTATTTATGTGTTACACACTGTTTTCATGTAATTTAAATAAGTGTTACACTCTCTGTATATGTAATCTCAGTATGTGTTACATTTTCTGTACATATAATCTCTGTTGGAACTATAATCTCTGTTGGTGCTACACTCTCTGCACATGTAATCTATGTTGGTGTTACACTCTCTGTACATGTACTCTCAGTATGTGTTACACTCTCTGTACATGTAATCTCTGTTGGTGTTACACTCTCTGTACATATAATCTCTGTAGGTGTTACAGTCTCTGTACAAGTAATTTATTTATGTGTTACACACTGTTTTCATGTAATCTAAATAAGTGCTACACGCTCTGTATATGTAATCTCAGTATGTGTTACATTTCCTGTACATATAATCTATTTTGGAACTACACTCTCTGTACATGTAATCTATGTTGGTGTTACACTCTCTGTAAATGTAATCTATGTTGGTGTAACACTCTCTGTACATGTAATCTCAGTATGTGTTACACTCTCTGTACATGTAATCTCTGTTGGTGTTACACTCTCTGTACATGTAATCTCTGTTGGTGTTACACTCTCTGAACATGTAATCTCTGTAGGTATTACACTCTCTGTACAAGTAATCTATGTAGGTGTAACACTCACTGTACATGCAATTTATGTAGGTGTAACACTCGCTGTACAAGTAATTTATTTATGTGTTACACACTGTTTTCATGTAATCTAAATAAGTGTTACACGCTCTGTATATGTAATCTCAGTATGTGTTACATTTTCTGTACATATAATCTCTGTTGGTGCTACACTCTCTGTACATGTAATCTATGCTGGTGTTACACTCTCTGTACATGTACTCTCAGTATGTGTTACACTCTCTGTACATACAATCTCTGTAGGTGTTACACTCTCTCTACATTTAATCTATGTTGGTGCTACACTCTCTGTACAAGTAATTTATTTATGTGTTACACACTGTTTTCATGTAATCTAAATAAGTGTTACACTCTCTGTATATGTAATCTCAGTATGTGTTACATTTTCTGTACATATAATCTCTGTTGGAACTACACTCTCTGTACATATAATCTCTGTTGGTGCTACACTCTCTGTACAAGTAATCTATGTTGGTGTTACACTCTCTGTACATGTAATCTCTGCAGATGTTACACTTTCTGTACATGTAATCTCTGTTGGTGTTACACTCTCTGTACATGTAATATATGTAGGTGTAACACTCTCTGTACATGTAATTTATTTATGTGTTATACACTGTTTTCATGTAATCTAAATAAGTGTTACTCGCTCTGTATATGTAATCTCAGTATGTGTTACATTTTCTGTACATATAATCTCTGTTGGAACTACACTCTCTGCACATGTAATCTCTGTTGGTGTTACACTCTCTGTACATGTAATCTCAGTATGTGTTACACTCTCTGTACATGTAATCTCTGTTGGTGTTACACTCTCTGTACATGTAATCACTGTTGGTGTTACACTCTCTGTACATATAATCTCTGTGGGTGTTACAGTCTCTGTACATGTAATCTATGTAGGTCACTCACTGTACATGTAATCTATGTAGGTGTAACACTCACTGTACATGTAATCTATGTAGGTGTAACACTCACTGTACATGTAATTTATTCATGTGTTACACACTGTTTTCATGTAATCTAAATAAGTGTTACACGCTCTGTATATGTAATCTCAGTATGTGTTACATTTTCTGTACATATAATCTCTGTTGGAACTACACTCTCTGTACATGTAATCTCAGTATGTGTTACACTCCCTGTACATGCAATCTAAATAAGTGTTACACTCTCTGCACATGTAATCTCAGTATGTGTTGTATTTTCTGTACATATAATCTCTGTTGGTGCTACACTCTATGTACATGTAATCTCAGTATGTGTTACACTTTCTGTACATATAATCTCTGTTGGTGCTACACTCTCTGTACATGTAATCTCAGTATGTGTTACATTTTCTGTACATATAATCTATGTTGGCACTACACTCTCTGTACATGTAATCTCAGTATGTGTTACACTTTCTGTACATGTAATCTCTGTAGGTGTTACACTCTCTGTACATGTAATCTATGTTGGTGTTACACTCTCTGTACATGTAATCTGTAGGTGTTACACTCTCTGTACAAGTAATCTATGTAAGTGTAACACTCACTGTACATGCAATTTATGTAGGTGTAACACTCACTGTACAAGTAATTTATTTATGTGTTACACACTGTTTTCATGTAATCTAAATAAGTGTTACACGCTCTGTATATGTAATCTCAGTATGTGTTACATTTTCTGTACATATAATCTCTGTTGGTGCTACACTCTCTGTACATGTAATCTCTGTTGGTGTTACACTCTCTGTACATGTAATCTCTGTTGGTGTTACACTCTCTGTACATATAATCTCTGTAGGTGTTACAGTCTCTGTACAAGTAATTTATTTATGTGTTACACACTGTTTTCATGTAATCTAAATAAGTGCTACACGCTCTGTATATGTAATCTCAGTATGTGTTACATTTCCTGTACATATAATCTATTTTGGAACTACACTCTCTGTACATGTAATCTATGTTGGTGTTACACTCTCTGTAAATGTAATCTATGTTGGTGTAACACTCTCTGTACATGTAATCTCAGTATGTGTTACACTCTCTGTACATGTAATCTCTGTTGGTGTTACACTCTCTGTACATGTAATCTCTGTTGGTGTTACACTCTCTGAACATGTAATCTCTGTAGGTATTACACTCTCTGTACAAGTAATCTATGTAGGTGTAACACTCACTGTACATGCAATTTATGTAGGTGTAACACTCGCTGTACAAGTAATTTATTTATGTGTTACACACTGTTTTCATGTAATCTAAATAAGTGTTACACGCTCTGTATATGTAATCTCAGTATGTGTTACATTTTCTGTACATATAATCTCTGTTGGTGCTACACTCTCTGTACATGTAATCTATGCTGGTGTTACACTCTCTGTACATGTACTCTCAGTATGTGTTACACTCTCTGTACATACAATCTCTGTAGGTGTTACACTCTCTCTACATTTAATCTATGTTGGTGCTACACTCTCTGTACAAGTAATTTATTTATGTGTTACACACTGTTTTCATGTAATCTAAATAAGTGTTACACTCTCTGTATATGTAATCTCAGTATGTGTTACATTTTCTGTACATATAATCTCTGTTGGAACTACACTCTCTGTACATATAATCTCTGTTGGTGCTACACTCTCTGTACAAGTAATCTATGTTGGTGTTACACTCTCTGTACATGTAATCTCTGCAGATGTTACACTTTCTGTACATGTAATCTCTGTTGGTGTTACACTCTCTGTACATGTAATATATGTAGGTGTAACACTCTCTGTACATGTAATTTATTTATGTGTTATACACTGTTTTCATGTAATCTAAATAAGTGTTACTCGCTCTGTATATGTAATCTCAGTATGTGTTACATTTTCTGTACATATAATCTCTGTTGGAACTACACTCTCTGCACATGTAATCTCTGTTGGTGTTACACTCTCTGTACATGTAATCTCAGTATGTGTTACACTCTCTGTACATGTAATCTCTGTTGGTGTTACACTCTCTGTACATGTAATCACTGTTGGTGTTACACTCTCTGTACATATAATCTCTGTGGGTGTTACAGTCTCTGTACATGTAATCTATGTAGGTGTTACAGTCTCTGTACAAGTAATTTATTTATGTGTTACACACTGTTTTCATGTAATCTAAATAAGTGTTACACGCTCTGTATATGTAATCTCAGTATGTGTTACATTTTCTGTACATATAATCTCTGTTGGTGCTACACTCTCTGTACATGTAATCTCTGTTGGTGTTACACTCTCTGTACATGTAATCTCTGTTGGTGTTACACTCTCTGTACATATAATCTCTGTAGGTGTTACAGTCTCTGTACAAGTAATTTATTTATGTGTTACACACTGTTTTCATGTAATCTAAATAAGTGCTACACGCTCTGTATATGTAATCTCAGTATGTGTTACATTTCCTGTACATATAATCTATTTTGGAACTACACTCTCTGTACATGTAATCTATGTTGGTGTTACACTCTCTGTAAATGTAATCTATGTTGGTGTAACACTCTCTGTACATGTAATCTCAGTATGTGTTACACTCTCTGTACATGTAATCTCTGTTGGTGTTACACTCTCTGTACATGTAATCTCTGTTGGTGTTACACTCTCTGAACATGTAATCTCTGTAGGTATTACACTCTCTGTACAAGTAATCTATGTAGGTGTAACACTCACTGTACATGCAATTTATGTAGGTGTAACACTCGCTGTACAAGTAATTTATTTATGTGTTACACACTGTTTTCATGTAATCTAAATAAGTGTTACACGCTCTGTATATGTAATCTCAGTATGTGTTACATTTTCTGTACATATAATCTCTGTTGGTGCTACACTCTCTGTACATGTAATCTATGCTGGTGTTACACTCTCTGTACATGTACTCTCAGTATGTGTTACACTCTCTGTACATACAATCTCTGTAGGTGTTACACTCTCTCTACATTTAATCTATGTTGGTGCTACACTCTCTGTACAAGTAATTTATTTATGTGTTACACACTGTTTTCATGTAATCTAAATAAGTGTTACACTCTCTGTATATGTAATCTCAGTATGTGTTACATTTTCTGTACATATAATCTCTGTTGGAACTACACTCTCTGTACATATAATCTCTGTTGGTGCTACACTCTCTGTACAAGTAATCTATGTTGGTGTTACACTCTCTGTACATGTAATCTCTGCAGATGTTACACTTTCTGTACATGTAATCTCTGTTGGTGTTACACTCTCTGTACATGTAATATATGTAGGTGTAACACTCTCTGTACATGTAATTTATTTATGTGTTATACACTGTTTTCATGTAATCTAAATAAGTGTTACTCGCTCTGTATATGTAATCTCAGTATGTGTTACATTTTCTGTACATATAATCTCTGTTGGAACTACACTCTCTGCACATGTAATCTCTGTTGGTGTTACACTCTCTGTACATGTAATCTCAGTATGTGTTACACTCTCTGTACATGTAATCTCTGTTGGTGTTACACTCTCTGTACATGTAATCACTGTTGGTGTTACACTCTCTGTACATATAATCTCTGTGGGTGTTACAGTCTCTGTACATGTAATCTATGTAGGTCACTCACTGTACATGTAATCTATGTTGGTGTAACACTCACTGTACATGTAATCTATGTAGGTGTAACACTCACTGTACATGTAATTTATTCATGTGTTACACACTGTTTTCATGTAATCTAAATAAGTGTTACACGCTCTGTATATGTAATCTCAGTATGTGTTACATTTTCTGTACATATAATCTCTGTTGGAACTACACTCTCTGTACATGTAATCTCAGTATGTGTTACACTCCCTGTACATGCAATCTAAATAAGTGTTACACTCTCTGCACATGTAATCTCAGTATGTGTTGTATTTTCTGTACATATAATCTCTGTTGGTGCTACACTCTATGTACATGTAATCTCAGTATGTGTTACACTTTCTGTACATATAATCTCTGTTGGTGCTACACTCTCTGTACATGTAATCTCAGTATGTGTTACATTTTCTGTACATATAATCTATGTTGGCACTACACTCTCTGTACATGTAATCTCAGTATGTGTTACACTTTCTGTACATGTAATCTCTGTAGGTGTTACACTCTCTGTACATGTAATCTATGTTGGTGTTACACTCTCTGTACATGTAATCTGTAGGTGTTACACTCTCTGTACAAGTAATCTATGTAAGTGTAACACTCACTGTACATGCAATTTATGTAGGTGTAACACTCACTGTACAAGTAATTTATTTATGTGTTACACACTGTTTTCATGTAATCTAAATAAGTGTTACACGCTCTGTATATGTAATCTCAGTATGTGTTACATTTTCTGTACATATAATCTCTGTTGGTGCTACACTCTCTGTACATGTAATCTCTGTTGGTGTTACACTCTCTGTACATGTAATATATGTAGGTGTAACACTCTCTGTACATGTAATTTATTTATGTGTTACACACTGTTTTCATGTAATCTAAATAAGTGTTACACGCTCTGTATATGTAATCTCAGTATGTGTTACATTTTCTGTACATATAATCTGTGTTGGAACTACACTCTCTGTACATGTAATCTCTGTTGGTGTTACACTCTCTTTACATGTAATATGTAGGTGTTACACTCTCTGTACAAGTAATCTATGTATGTGTAACACTCACTGTACATGTAATCTATGTAGGTGTAACACTCACTGTACAAGTAATTTATTTATGTGTTACACACTTTTTTCATGTAATCTAAATAAGTGTTACGCGCTCTGTATATGTAATCTCAGTATGTGTTACATTTTCTGTACATATAATCTCTGTTGGTGCTACACTCTCTTTACATGTAATCTATGTTGGTGTAACACTCACTGTACATGTAATTTATTTATGTGTTACACACTGTTTTCATGTAATCTAAATAAGTGTTACACTCTCTGTACATGTAATCTCAGTATGTGTTATATTTTCTGTACATATAATCTCTGTTGGTGCTACACTCTATGTACATGTAATCTCAGTATGTGTTACACTTTCTGTACATATAATCTTTGTTGGTGCTACACGCTCTGTATATGTAATCTCAGTATGTGTTACATTTCTGTACATATAATCTCTATTGGAACTACACTATCTGTACATGTAAACTCTGTTGGTGTTACACTCTCTGTACATATAATCTCAGTATGTGTTACACATTCCACATCTAATCTTTGTAGGTGTTACACTCTTTGTACACGGAATCTCTGTAGACGTAACGCTCTCGGTAAATGTAATATCTGTAGGTGTTACACTATCTGTACATGTAATCTCTGTAGGTGCTATAATCGCTGTACATATAATCTCTCTATGTGTTACACATCTCTGCACATGTATTCTCAGTATGTGATACAATTTCTGTACATATAATCTCTGTTGGTGCTACACTCTCTGTACATGTAATCTCTGTTGGTGGTACACTCTCTGTACATGTAATCTCTGTTGGTGTTACACTCTCTGTACATGTATTCTCTGTTGGTGTTACACTCTCTGTACATATAATCTCTGTAGGTGTTACACTCTCTGTACATGTAATCTATGTAGGTGTAACACTCTCCGTACATGTAATCTATGTACGTGTAACACTCACTGTACATGTAATTTATTTATGTGTTACACACAGTTTTCATGTAATCTAAATAAGTGCTACACTCTCTATACATGTAATCTCTGTTGGTGTTACACTCTCTGTACATGTAATATATGTAGGTGCAACACTCACTGTACAAGTAATTTATTTATATGTTACACACTATTTTCATGAAATATATATAAGTGTTACACGCTCTGTATATGTAATCTCAGTATGTGTTACATTTCTGTACATATAATCTCTGTTGGAACTACACTCTCTGTACATGTATACTCTGTTGGTGTTACACTCTCTGTACATATAATC
Source organism: Saccoglossus kowalevskii (assembly GCF_978046115.1). Classification (NCBI taxonomy): domain Eukaryota; kingdom Metazoa; phylum Hemichordata; class Enteropneusta; family Harrimaniidae; genus Saccoglossus; species Saccoglossus kowalevskii. The sequence continues at coordinate 12,802,618 of NC_140662.1, forward strand.
TCAGTATGTGTTACACATTCCACATCTAATCTTTGTAGGTGTTACACTCTTTGTACATGTAATCTCTGTAGGTGCTATAATCTCTGTACATATAATCTTTCTATGTGTTACACATCTCTGTACATGTATTCTCTGTAAGTGTTACATTCTCTGTACAAGCAATCTCTGTAGCTATTACACTCTCTGTACATGTAATCTCTGTTGGTTTTACACTCTCTGTACAAGTAATCTCTGTTGATGTTACACTCTAAGTACATTTAATCTCTGTAGGAGTTACACTCTCAGTACATGTAATATATGTAGGTGTTACACTCTCTCCTTGTAATCTCTGTAGTTATTACACTCTCTGTACATGTGAACTATATAGGTGATACACTCTCTGAACTTTTAATCTGTGTAGGTATTAAACTTTCTCTGTATATTTAATCTCTATAGTGCTACACTCTCTCTACATGTAATCTCTGTATGCGTAACACTCACTGTACATGTAATCTCTGTAGGAGTTACACTCTCAGTACATGTAATATCTGTAGGTGTTACACTCTCTCCTTGTAATCTCTGTAGGTATTACACTCTCTGTACATGTGAACTATATAGGTGCTACACTCTCTGAACTTTTATTCTGTGTAGGTGTTAAATTTTCTCTGTATATTTAATCTCTATTGTGCTACACTCTCTCTACATGTAATCTCTGTAGGTGTTACACTCTTTGTACAAGTAAGCTGTGTAGGTGTTACACTATCTGAACATGTACTGTAAGTGCTACATTCTCTATGTACAAGTAATCTCTGTAGGTGTTACACTCTCGGTACATGTAATGTATGTAGGCGTAATACTTTGGTTACATGTATTCTCTTAGGTTTTACATTCTTTGTACAAGTAATCTATGTAGGTGTTACGCTATCTAAACATGTAATCTCTGTAGTTGTTACACATGCTACATCTAATCTTTGTAGGTGTAACCCTCTTTGTACACGGAATCTCTGTAGACGTAATGCTCTTGGTACATGTCATATATGTAGGTGTTACACTATCTGTGCATGTAATCTCTGTAGATGCTGTAATCATTGTACATATAATCTCTGTAAGTGTTACATTCTTTGTACATTTAATCTCTGTAGAATTTACACTCTCTGTACATGTGAACACTGTAGGTGCTACACTCTCTGAAATTATAATCTCTGTAGGTGTTAAACATTCTCTGTATATTTAATCTCTATAGTGCTACACTCTCTCTACATGTAATCTCTTTAGGCGTAACACTCACTGTACATGTAATATATGAATGCCTGACAATCTTAGTACGTGTAATCTCAAGGTCTTACACTCTCCGCATGTAATCTATGTAGATGCTACACTCTCTGTACATGTAATCTCTGTATTCGTAGCGCTCTCGGTACATGTAATATCTGTAGGTGTTACACAATCTACATGTAATATCTGTAGGTGTTACATTCTATATGTACAAGTGTTGCACTCCCTGTAGGTGTTACACTATCGGTACATGTAATATTTGTAGGCACAAAACTTTCGGTACATGTATTCTCTGTAGGTGTTACATTCTTTGTAGAAGTAATCTATGTAGGTGCTACACATTCTACATCTAATCTTTGTAGGTGTTACACTCTTTGTACAGGGAATCTCTGTAGACGTAACGCTCTCGGAACATGTGATATCTGTAGGTGTTACACTATCTGTACATATAATCTCTGCAGGTGTTACACATCTCTGTACATTTATTTTTTGTAAGTGTTACATTTTCTGTACAAGCAATCTCTGTAGCTGTTACACTCTTTGTACATGTAAACTCTAGGTGCTACACACTCTGTACATTTAATCTCTGTAGGAGTTACACTCTCGGTACATGTAATATCTGTAGGTGTTACACTCTCTCCTTGTAATCTCTGTAGGTATTACACTCTCTGTACATGTGAATTATATAGGGCTACACTCTCTGTTCATGTAATTTATGTAGGTGTTACACTCTTCACTTGTAATCTCTGTAGACGTAACGCTCTCTGTACATGTAATATTTGTAGGTGTTAAACTATCTCTACATGTCATCTCTGTAGGTGTTACACTCTATGTAGGTGTTACACTCTCGGTACATGTAATATCTGTATGCGCAAAACTTTCGGTACATGTATTCTCTGTAGGTGTTACACATCTCTGTCCATTTATTCTTTGTAAATGTTACATTTTCTGTACAAGCAATCTCTGTAGCTGTTACACTCTTTGTACATGTAAACTCTAGGTGCTACACACTCTGTACATTTAATCTCTGTAGGAGTTACACTTTCGGTACATGTAATATCTGTAGGTGTTACACTCTCTCCTTGTAATCTCTGTAGGTACTACACTCTCTGTACATGTGAACTATATAGGTGCTACACTCTGAACTTTTAATCTGTGTAGGTGTTAAACATTCTCTGTATATTTAATCTCTATTGTGCTACACTCTCTCTACAAGTAATCTCTGTAGGCGTAACACTCACTGTACATGTAATATCTAAATGCGTAACAATCTTTGTACATGTAATCTCAAGGTCTTACACTCTCCACATATAATCTATGTAGGTGCTACACTCTCTGTATATGTAATTTATGTAGGTGTTACATTCTTCACTTGTAATCTCTGTAGACGTAACGCTCTCTGTACATGTAATATTTGTAGGTGTTACACTATCTGTACATGTAATCTATGTAGGTGCTACAATCTCTTTATATATAATTTCTGTATGTGTTACACATCTCTGTACATGTTTTCTCTGTAAGTGTTACATTCTCTGTACAAGTAATCTTTGTAGGTGTTACACTCGTTGCCACACTTTCTTTACATGTAATCTCTGTAAGTGTTACACATATCTGTACATGTAATCTCTGTAAGTGTTACATTCTCCATGTACAATTAATCTCTGTAGGTGTTACACTCTCGGTACATGTATTCTCTGTAGGAGTACCATACTTTATACAAGAAATCTGTGTAGGTGTTACACTATCTGAACATGCAATCTCTGTAGCTGTTACACATTCTACATGTAATCTTTGCAGGTGTTACACTCTTTGTTCATGTAATCTCTGTGGACGTAACGCTCTTGGTACATGTAATACCTGCAGGTGTTACACTTTCTGTACATGTAATCTCTCTCGGTGCTACACTTTCTGCACATGTAATCACTGTAAGTGCTACAATAATAATAATAATAATGTTTATTTGCCATATATTACATAACAGAATAACAATACAACAATAAATAATATACAATAAATATTGATAAAAAATAATAATATTAATCTATGGCTGCAGAGCTAGTCTAGTCTGTTTGCCATCAAAATATATTTTTAAATAGTTATTAATTAAAATGGGCAGTCAAGTAGACAGAAAAAAACTTATTAACAATGGTTTGCTTACACACAGCTAAATATGTGTATACCTCTATATATACTTATTGGAATATAACCAAGGATGATTACAGTGGATTAAATATTCTTTCACTTCTTTTTTAAAATTTGCTCGACTACGAATCAATTGGATATCCGGGGGTAAGCTGTTCCAAATTTTAGTTCCCTGGTAATCGACTGAAAACTTACCCAAATTTGTCTTTTTCATTGGTAGAAGAAAGTTTGAAATATTCTTTGACCTAGTGTGATAATTTGTGAGTATGGAAAGTGAAATAGTAATTAAGTAATTAAGGTCACGTGGCACTCTCTGTACATGTAATCTATGTAGGTGTAACACATCTCTGTACATGTATTTTCTGTGAGTGTTACATTCTCCGTACATGCAATCTCTGTAGGAGTTACACTCTCTGTACATGTAATCTCTGTATGTGTTACACTCTCTTCTTGTAATCACTGTAGGTGCCAAACTATCTGTACATGTAATCTCTGTAGGCGTTACATATCTCTGTGCATTGTGTGTTACATTCTCTATGTACAAGTAATCTCTGTAGGTGCTACACTCCCGGTACATGTAATATATGTTGGCGTAACACTCTGGGTACATGTATTATCTGTAGGTATTATATTCTTTGTACATGTAAACTCTATATGTGTTACACTCTCTACTTGTAATCTCTGTAGGTGTTTCACTCTGTGCATGTAATTTTTGTAGGTGCTACACTCTCTACATGTAATCGCTGTAGGTGTTATATTCTCTGTACATGTACACTATGTAGGTGTTACACTCTCTACTTGTAATCTCTGTAGGTGTTACACGCTGTACATGCAATCTCTGTAGGTGCTACACACTCTGTACATGTAATCTCTGTAGGTGTTACATTCTCTGTACAAAATACTCTCTGCAGGTGCTACACTATCGGTACATATAATATCTGTTGGCGTAACACTCTGTAAATGGAATCTGTGTGGGTGTTACACTCTACATGTAATCTATGTAAGCGTAACACTCTCAGTACATGTAATATCTGAAGGCGTAACAATCTTGGTACATGTAATCTCTGTAGGTGTTACATTTCAAATAAAAATCTGACCGACTGGCGCTCATTGTTGTCAAAACAAAAGGACTCCAATGTGTTTAGAATCTTAAAGACATATTTTTTAAATTAAATATTATTAAACATTACAAATGTATTCAAATGTTTATCTTAGTTTTTCAAACAATAAGCTTGGCGACTAATATTTGTCTTTTATTTGAGATGCATAACATACAAAAATGTGATCCACATTGTTGAAATGTTCAGTCTCATGTATTCATCCATGTAACAGGTTTCTTTGAAATATAGTGATTAGTACTTGAAATACCAACGTAAAAAAGAAAAACTGAATAATCATTATTATTGATATATATTAAGTTTTACCTAAAACGAATCAGGTCTTCCCATTGTCCCATAGAACCTATGTACTAAGTTTCATACATTTTGTTCTTTAGATATCAGTGGTACAGACACATATACATGCATACATACATACACTAACTGAAAGGACTCCTATTATGCACCTCGCACAAAATCACAAAATGCCAACTATTTTACAGGAGTTTTTGTTCCAATTTCAATCAAGCTCTATATGAACATAGCACATATGTCATTGAAGCACATAAGTTTGTTTTGCGGTTTGCTTAAAAACAGTAGACTGATGGCCATGTTGGCGTTATTTTCATTTGTCCTTGATCAGTTTTTGGAGAGGCTTTGACATTTTTTCGATGAAAGTAGGCTTGTGTTTTTATAACGTTTGATCGTTTTTTCCTACTTTGGCCAATGTCTTTCAAACTTGGTATGAACAACAAAATGATACTTCTTTTGATTGGAAATTACCAACTGGTTTATATGTGTTTATAATACATTGATGTTAGATATGGCAATCTTATTCCCGGGTGGTGTCATTTTGAAGAAAACTTAGATAAAATGGCATATGAAGTAACGCCTATTTTTAACATGCTGATTACTCCTCAAATATTGAATTAAAAAATCTGATTTTTTTTTTAATTTTTAAATGACAATGACATAATTGATAAATTCTTAGACAAAATTATTACTTGTTATTACTAAGCTTTCTATCGTACAATTTTTTCAAAATATGAGCGAAAACGCAAAAAACTTGATTACTTTCTGAGGAGCTTTCTTAAAGATGACTATGTTGGAGCCCGTAGGTGTTTGCCCGAAGAAATACAGTAAATATATGACAAAGAAACAATTGTATTAATTGAGTATTAATATATGTCTAACTATTCAAGGAAACCTTCATGTATGCTTTTTTTGTTCTATGTATAAAAATTACGATGTTTGTATTGTGTGAGAGTATTGTGCGCGGACGTGTCTTATATGTACGGATCTGAATAAACCTCAAACATACGACATCATTTGAACAACAAACATAGCGTGTGAGACTGTTTTAGTAATAAACATGGAGGTTCGGTAACATAATCGAGCTTTGTCAGCTATAGATATAGTCAGGAAAAATATCTTGATGATCTAGATTGAGGGGCCCATGTGATACAAACTGAAATTTGACAATATAGATATGAAGTATGTAGTATGCAGTGGGGTTGGAGGAATTGCGGTGATGTGATCAGTTATTAGCTCAATTCAATAACTAATCAAAATCGTTGTAAATGTTCGTCTTGCTCAAAAGTAATTCTAATTATAATATGGTTTTGTGATTTGAGGAGTGATTTTCCAGTGAACCCGACTCGCCCAGAAGTTACATATACCCATGTAGGACAGTTCACTTTGAATGTGCAAACACATATATACGTCAATCGATTACAACTTCGATATAATGTAAAGTGATATTTTCAAATTGTATCAGTTTTGTTTTCAACAATTTCCAGAAAATATTCAAAATATACGAATAGACGAGCTGTACGCAGTAAAACTGAAAACATATAATTGCGTATTATCATTGTTGTTGGCACCCTGCTCTGCCAACACATGATTTACAGCGATATAATGCATATCTCTGTCTAAATGCATAATGGTGAATGGATGCCACATATATAAACACAACTGTCAGTCAGCTGCCATCAATCAACATACACCTAACTTGTACACGGAGCACGTGCTTGAACAATAACCAACTGGAAAATATATTACACTAATTTACTAGGAAATAATGGTTTCAAACATTTAATAGTCCATCACATGAGTGTAAGAGAGTGACGTCATCATGTGGAATTGCGTTAAAAACAGGGTTGTCACTGATGCCAGGAACGTTTCTGACAGCTTGTGAATCACATACAGTTGGTAAGTACGTGCACATGCATTGTCTTGACAATTCACTGTTAATACGTATTAGGCGATTCCAACTAAAATACCAAAATTTATCTATGCTAGAATTGTTAATTTAAAACATACTTTTCGTGTAATTTAACACACTGTTGGCATCCATATGGGAATGAATTGAACTTTCTTGCTGGTCGATTTATTTGTCACAATCAGACATTCTGATGATATTCCTAGTATCACTACTTTGTATTTTGCGGTTGTAGTTAATTACTATGTCCTGTTGAATTTGTGATTGAAGAAAGTACAGATTCTACTTCTACTGATTCTACTATGTACTTGACAATTTAACAAGAGATGCTCTTAATATTACCATTATCATTTATTTTACATCATTGTTTTATTTACAAATTTAAGAACGATATATTTATAGATATGCAAACAAATTATGAAAGGGTGTTTTGGATTTGTAATATAAAATCATATCATTAGTTTATTTTAATAATATTATCCTTTCTGAACAGATTTTATTGTTAAATTGCAAGCAACATCTATCATGTTACCGACTATAATACTTGTTCTATCGCTGGTATGTATATCATTAGTATTACATCATTAGTTACTAAGTTACTACATTAATTTTCGTTACAATAACTATTGGCGCCGAGTACTACAATAATTGTCGTAAATGTACTCATGGTAGTGAACTCCACTAGATCCTTTATCTCTCCACCTGATCAATGAAAGTGCAAAGCAAATAAACGCGTACATAAATGCCGAGGCGTATAATGTACAAGGGCAGTATGGCATTTTGTTAATGACTTCATATTATGTTTTATTTCGATGAACTCATTAATTTATGTAATTAATATTTTTAGATATTTGTGCAACAGTTGAATAGTGTGTGCGAGGCTGCAGGTAGGTGTCTCTATACAAAAGTTTTAAAACTATTCTTAGATTTCAACAATGTTTCTCAAAAACAAACATCATGAGAAGATCCATAGCTGTTCAAGTGTTAGTTGAACAAATGAATGAAATGTTTTGGTGAAAATTAGGCACATAAATAGATAAAGCTGAGCCGGTGTAATCCATGCTTGGTAATGAATCAGTTTAAATAAAATGTGGAATGCGTATTCCAATTAAACCCTAAGCTGGCGCTCACGGTTAGAATAACTATACTTCCAGTGCATCAGTACACATTCATGTAGTATGAAGAAACATACTCAACAGTTCCGTTTCAACTCCCAAATAATTTGTCGAGAAGTAATTGCATTTCCATTTGTATTTTTTAATATGTTTATCTCTCAAACCAGTTTGGGAATATAAGCTTACAGTCTTACATTGCATGTAATTCCTTGTTTCCTTGTTTCAGAATGAGGCACTATTGTTCACTTGCCTTTACATATATATTCTTACACATACTCAGACAACAATATATAGTATATATAAAGTATATTTGTTGATTTAAGGTAGAGATTCAGGTTGGTGGGCACTTTGGAGTGACATGTTTTTTTGGCTTTTTATTATCCAAACATTTTTGGCTATAGACTGTTAAATTTTTTTAGAATTATAAATAGTAGAACAAACTCAAAGAACGGTTTTAAAATGTAGATAACGGGTACAAACATTCTCTCTTTTGAATGCTTAGCAAGATTTAGCAAGGCTGTATATAAATATTGAAAAAGAAACATGGTGAAAAAAAGAAATGACGGATCTCCATATTATGCACTATATTTAACTTTTAACAAAACGATAATACATTTAAATTTGGAATGTTACAGCCATTTTAAATATGAGCATTAGCAAACTTCTTACTTAGTGAATGTTTATGCAAATTATCAATTACCTCAGCTTCTTTTTAGTGCACATCCCAGAACTTTAAAAAATAGCTCCTAGACGCTTTGACCTTTTCTTTTGAAATTTTCACAAATTATTGACAATTTGTTTATCTTTAAAACGCCGTCTGGGCAAAGTTTTCGGTTGAACAGTGTTACAACAATCGTACAGACAACTATCCTGGGTGTTAATTTCTGCATAAACTTAAAGTAGTGAAATTTGAGCTGCTTCCCTGCAAAATTTACAACTGGAGACAGTTTTGAGCACGGCAATTTCTTCACAGTAAACAGATGTACCCATAAACCAATTTTGACAGGAAACAGAATTTTAAAATTCATACAATAAGCTTTTCGAAAATAGTTTTATGGACAAGGGAGGTCATCTTGGTTTCCTAATTAACTGATTAAAATACCTGTCAGGTAAACTGCATCTCTACCTTAAAGTCTGTTTGCTACATTTCCGAAAAAAAAATCATTCTTGTAAAATCTAACATTGCGGCGGCAATACTTTTTATTTGAAATATAGAAATCTTACTACCTGTTACCCGTGATTCTGAAGAAGAATGCTATATTTGCTTTATATTTACTTCATGTTTTATTATTCACAAATATATTTTCTACACTTTTGTGTAAAATATGTCAAATGAATGAATTTTAGGCAATTTCAAGTCAGTTAATTAACATACATTATTGCAGTGGTGATATTAATATGCTGACACTTTTATTTTTTATCTCAATCTTAGCTTAGCTTTGCAATGATGGTCATCAGTACCGACAAATTTCTAAAAAAATGGATTCAATATATTGAATACAAAACAAAATAATAACTCTGTTTCTATACAAATGTTATATTACTATAATAGATCGGTTATTTACCCGTATTACGGTGTTTCTATCTTTTTAAATTGTCAACAATTAAATATCCAAGGGAGATAACGTTATTGTCTTCCTGAAAAACGGGCGTGACGCTTATGCAAAATAGTACTACAAAAAACAAAAACTGGCTATATTAAAATAAATCATATGATGCAAAACACATTGAATGACAGTCATCTTTATCTATGACGTCAGCTGTAAATTTGATTACATAATGTTTACTAGTAATGTCGTACCATTTAAGCTGTTGATATAATGAATAGTTTATGCCATATTACGCACACGAGAGCAATGTGAAATACTATATTGCATAATCATTAATCATTTCATTTCTTCAACACCTCTTACCAAGTGTGAACATGGTATCGTACAATGTAATATTCTAACAGACGCGTAATCTCAATCATTACATTTTAAAAGAGTTCACAAGAACTGCACTTTGGTTACAAATGTTTCTGGCTGCGTTTAAGGGTGCATATAGCCTAAGTGGTGTTGTCTTATTATCGTAATGCGTAATAAATACAAATAAGTTTATGTGCAGACATCAAGTATAGAGAATGTAGAATCTGCTTTAAATATAATCACGTGTCTTGAAACATCAACTAAGAAGAGCAAGTAAGTTAGTAGTAGTATTATTAGTAGTAGTAGTAGTAAATCAACCTGATATATAACATCTCGTTCCCTATTTCAATCGGAGATTGAACACGTGGAGCTGTTATGATCAGCTCAGTAATACAATGATTATATTCTTATAGCCAAACAACGCCAAATAACTGAGAATTTGTATACATTAAAAACGCTTGTCGAACGGATAGTTCCTTCGAAATTCACAGTCATTGATACACTATACTTAAACAACACATGATAGAACACGACAGGGGAATTGGTGCCTATCTTACTCACTAATGAGCCATGTGTTTGAGAAGGTAATCTGCAGAAGACTGAATCAATTCAGATTAATGTGTTATGTTCTGTGTATACCCTGTGTAATGACGTTTTGGTCGGCCACATGAATAGTGTTTCATGTTCGTAGTGAGAACATGTATGTAGTTATAAGTTTCAAAATAGTGTACTATTTGCGTTGTGCTGAACCAATTTTTCACAATGTCAGAATGGAGTCATAGCTTTTAAAATGATTTATATAATCGTCATTTTTTTATTAGTTTGTGAAAACCGCTGTGGTGAGTTTATACAAGAAAACGACTGTTCGTGTGGTGTCGACTGTATCAATGGGAGGAATTGTTGTGAAGATATTAAGGAATATTGTAGAGGTAAATACAGCAGTTAAAGGAATACAAAAATAAAAGTTAATTACATCTGAAATTAGACTAGTCATATATATAACAAATATGTAAGAGCATTAGATGATTTATTGATACATTTGTCTAATAACCATGGTTCATTTATGTTTATTTAATTCAATTTTCAGACTATCTGTTGGCCAATATGCCAGAACAAATATAATGGAATCATGATTTGTATTCATGGAGAAAGTTAAACTTATATGTGATATACTTTATGTTGTGTTCAAACAGTTGCAGTTGTAAATAAAGTACTTCACTATATTAATGTTTTTATCTTGTTTAAATCTTAGGAAATTAGTAAGAAAATTTATGTTTGCATAACATCTCTTAAGGTAGCAGGATAGTTTTTTTGCATGAAAAATGTAAACACCTATAATCGTAATACATTTTACAAGAAACCATACAATCTATATATGTTTAGAAAGCTCTTGACTTGTATTTTCCTATTATTAATGTTTTGTGAACATTGTGTTTGTTTTAGCGTCACGTGATTCTGAAAATCAGCGGAGATGATAATTTAACTAACGTGAATACAATTTAAATTGTCATCTCTACAGTCATTCATGCAATCAAAAACTTTACACTGTTTTGAAGCAAAGGTCATGAAGTTTAAATCCTTATTTCTATTTTTTGCATTAAGTATTTTTTTCCTTTCCGAAAATCACAAATTTCAGGCACGTTTTTTGGTGTTAAAGTTTGTGTATATCGATGGTTTGCGCGAGGTTTGTGAAAAAACGCAATAGAATTTCGCAAAAATGTGAATACGGATATGAAGCCAACATATCCAAGAGTAAGAAAAACCAAACGGCGACATCATAGCGCTACTCACTGAAACGCTATTTAAAATTAGGTCAACGGTAATTGTCAGAAACCGAACACCGATTTATGATTTCAAACTTCAATCAACGTTAACTCCCGTTTTAGCAGCAAAATTTACATGGGCTAATTGTAAATGAAATACTTTGAAAGTTGTTTTTGAGAAAAATCATGAACCAACATTTATATCTGTGAAAAACTTTGTTTTTTGGCCGTTTTCTTTCACGCTATGGAGTTTTGTGACGGTCTGTTCTGATAACGAACGGTGACGTCATTCATTAAAGCTTGGATTATGCAAAGTGGGCGGTTCTGTTTGCGAGTAACAAACAATACAAACACTACACTTGACAGTTGAAGTGTTTGCAAATACAGTGTATTTATTTTTGGGCCGTTGTGTTTGTAAATTTATTAGTTCAAGCATGCCACGAGTTTCGAAGTCTCCTGGAGGCAGAAGAACACCTTCCGACACCAACTTGCGCGGCATAAGATAGCAAATGAAATGGCGGCTGTGAGGTAATCGCTCGCACTCCAATGGCAGCCTTTCTATTTATTTCGAAAACTGCTCCCTTCTTTCGGTATGACGGGCAGCTAGGCGGGCTTAGTTTCGATCGAATACAATCGCCTCGCGTGCAAAGGATTTCAAGCTGACTGCCCAGACCGTGACGCCTGCGCTCCACTATTGAGATATTGCCTACTTTGCAAAATTGGCAAATGCTTTTTCTAGGGCGCCATTCAACAGTGCCATGTCAACGAGTCGAATCTCTCCGTCTTCAATGGATCGGTCGTGACATTCACTCTCGTTTTCTTCTTCTACGTCGGAAGGTAACAATATTTTCCTGCGAGATACAGACATCTCTCGAACGTTTTGAACAGGAGTATCGCCCACTATATCGAAGTCTGATTCATGGTAAAACTTTCTTCGCCCACTTCATGGCTGACACTGGTTTCTACGGGGAAATCCGTTCTGTACGAACCCAGCATCGTCTCTTTCAACATCTTTTTGACAGGAGTGATCATTCTTATGACGTTTTTCTTCTTTCTTCCTCGCTTTCTTTTTGTTTGGGAAATTTTCGCGTGCTTACTATCTCGTCCATAATTAGTGAATGACAACTAAACTAAACTAAAGAATACTGATGACCCTTTCCTTCTTTGCATATTTTGCACATTAATGAAGGAAGCTGCCCTGCTTTTTAATTGGTGTGAATGAAATAATTGTAAAATGTGACCCAGTAGTGTATGCCGGCATGTAGCATTACCTGTGCTATTAACAATTAAATCCCGCAAAACAGAGTTTTACCGTCGCAGTAACCTCGGGTATTATACTTGTAGATGAATCTCTTCATAATGTAATTGTAACCGGACTCACTGTTATCATCTATAAAAACTACCTAGATTTTAGATGATACTTTTATTTTTTACCAAAGTCGTACGAAAAAGTCAACCCTTTCCTTGCGTGAAACACTGGCCCATATCCGATGTAATGACGTCGGCCTGGGGGGACGCTACTATTTCGTTGCCGTGCATTTTGTTCGCATGAGTACATTAGATAAAACAACCAAGTATTTATCAGACAGATTTATTACATGTAACATAATTTAGGAATTTAGAAAAACCAAAGCATGCAAGTATGGCTACTTGGTGAAAACTCCTCTGACATGGGGATCATATAAAGCAGGTCCAAGCATATTCTTTTCATTGATCAACCTTTACATGTAGATTGTGGCTTATTATCAGAATTGTCATGCAATGGAAAGGGAGCCCCCCCCCCCAGTGTAACTGCATTACTTCTGGTTGTAAGAAAGTAACCCCGTGGTCAGACACCTTTCAATGACAAAGCCAAGAAAAAATATGACAGAAAGTTATTGTAAGTTTTTATTCTGTTAACACATAATTACATTGAAGTGGTACATTCATGTACTTTTTTGTTTATTCAAAATTTGTTGTGTTTCAAAAGCGATTGTTTTGTCTTTGCTATACTTCCTCATCTAGAAAAGCAGCAGTGCACACATCTTATCAGCTGGGTGTAAACTACAAACAGATATCTTATCAGTTGTTTGTAAATAGCAAATAAAGAAAGTGGCCCAACTTAAAACTATTTACCCTCAGTTCAGTTATGTTTGTAAACCATGCATATTAATGAGATGCACTAGTTGGGTGTACACTGGATAAACAAAAACTTGGCAACAAGAAAAAAAAAACAGTTTACTTGTACAAGATATTTTTTTTTCAATAAAATAAATACTACCCCATATTTGGTGTCATTGAACGTCTTAATCACGTGTTTCAGACAGATAATCATGTTCAGAAATACGACTTTTCCTACTATAATAAAGACCGGTTTTTGACCGACTTAAGTGATGCATCTTGGCAGTCAGTTTATAATTGTACCGATCCTAATGTCGCGTACACATTATTTTATAATATGTACTACGGTATTTCATCTAAACATCTTCCAATTAAAACCATTCACGTTAAATCTAAATCTCTTCGAAAAACCTGACTATCCCAAGGTCTCCTTAAATCGGTCAAAGCCAAACATAAATTATTTGGCAAATTGAAAAACAAACCAACTGATATTAAATTGTTAAAAAAATATAAAACCTACAGAAACTTGTTAACTAAATTACTAAAATTGGCCAAGAAACGGTATTTTTCAAACAAATTTTCAGCATCCCGTGGCAATAGCAACAAAACATGGCAAGTGGTCAACGAAGTCCTTAATAAGTCTAATCGTTCAACCGTTCCACAGAAATTAATCTCAGGCAATTCTGGCAAAATACTGACCACTAGTTCAGATATTGCAGATGAGTTCAATGACCACTTTGTTAATATCGGTCCAAATCTTGCCGCTCAAATTACTAGCTCTGGTGATTTCATTGATTACCTCACTGGCAATTTTCTAAACTCTTTCTTCTTTCATCCTGTAAGCGACATCGACGTTTTCAAAGAAATTATTTCCCTTGACCCGAAAAAATCTGTTGGACATGACAGCATTTACCCAAAACTAGCAAGAGACGCCGCGCACCTAATCTCTCATCCTCTCGCACATATTATCAATTGTTCACTGAGCCAAGGCATTTTTCCAGACTCTCTCAAAACTGCTAAAATTACCCCAATTTATAAAAAAAGGACCTACTACAGATACCAACAATTACAGACCTATATCTATCCTGCCTACATTTAGTAAAATTGTTGAATCAATTGTTAATAAACAGCTGATTAATTTCATAGAGAAAAAAAGTATACTTATCAAAACACAATTTGGTTTTCGTAAAAAACAGAGCGCAACACTTGCCCTAGCCGACCTGATCTCAGACATAGCCGAGAAACTGGACAAAGGTTATATTACTTTTGGAATTTTTATCGACCTGAAAAAAGCCTTTGATACTATAGATCACAATATTCTGTTCCACAAATTACAATATTATGGGATCAGAGGGCTCCCGCTATTCTGGTTTAAAAACTACCTTTCTGTCCGTTATCAATCAGTGAAAATTAACAATATTACATCTACATATAAACCAATAAAGTGTGGTGTTCCACAAGGATCGATTCTTGGCCCACTTTTATTCCTAATTTACATAAATGATATCAATAACTCAACTAATGCTTTTGACTTTCGCCTATTTGCAGACGATACTAACCTCTTTCAGTATATTAAAAGTAACACAATCAAACTTGCACATACTAACAACGATTTTCAAAGAGTCTGTGAATGGTGCAGTGCCAACAAACTTACAGTCAATGTAGAAAAAACCAAATGCATGACTATTAAAACGCCTCATAAACACCTGCGCATTGAGGGCAGCTTGGATATAAATGGGTTTGAGATAGAGGGCGTTTGTTCAATCAATTATCTTGGCGTGTCCATTGACCAGCACCTCATCTGGAAACCTCACATTGAAAAAGTAAAAAAAATAATAGCCCCCAAAGTTGGTATTATCTCCCAGATCAGACATTATGTGCCCAAATCAGTTTTACTTTTGTTATACAATTCCCTGATTCTCCCGCATATTAGTTATTGTTTAGAAGTATGGGGAAACGCCTATCATACACTATTAGAGCCTATCCTTCTTTTGCAAAAGAAAGTTGTACGGCTTATCTCATTTGCTGTTTACAATGCACATACTGCCCCTCTATTTAAAAAACTGGGCATACTTGATATTCACAAGTTGCGTAAATTTAAGATATTTCTGTCCATTTATGATCTGAAAAGCAACCGCTATGCCCATACTATCAATGACTATCTCTCCCCTCTACCTCATTTATATCCAACACGACTTGCGTCAGGTAATAACTACTATGTCCCCAGGATGAATCGTTCACTTTCCCAACATACTTTAAAATATACAGCCGTAAAACATTGGAATTCTCTACCTGAGCCAATCAAACAAATTACTGATAGAATAACTTTCAAAAGTTCCCTAAAACATATACTGAACAACGTACTTTAATATTTAAATACTAGCTTTATCATATGTATGATACAAATATTATTTGCAGCTAAACTTTATTTGTACTTGCCCACGATTGTTCCACTAATAATATGATGTGCAGAGTAGCGCATTAACAGCTCCATTTTTTTTCTTTCTTTTTTTCTCTCATTTTTTTTTTGATTATTATTATTTTACTTATTTATTTCTGGTGATTTTGTTTTTTGTTTGTATGTGTATATATGTGTGTGTGTGCATATATATATATATATATATATATATATATATATATATATATATATATATATATATATATATATATATATATATATATATATATATATATATATATATATATATAGCCTGCATAGAAATGTATATTGGTTAGGATTGGGCCACAGACTAGATTAGTTCGGATGAACTACCTCTGTGGTCCACACCAAGAAATTATTATTATTATTATTATTATTATTATTATTATTATTATTATTATTATTATTATTATTATTATTATTTTTATTATTATAAGATTATTAGAATTGTTATTATTATTGGTGAAATAAAATCATATAAATCACACCAATGCATGTAGCATGCCTTAGGGAGCTATTCGTGTGATTTTCAAAAAAAAAATTGAAAAGTGCCAAAAAAACTATTCTGCTACCTTAAGAGATGGTTTCAAGCACAGCACCATTTTTTCTAACAGCGAATATCATTTTCATACTCGTATGATACTTCACTTTTATTTCATCTCATCTTGTTTACCTCTTAATGATATATAGTATAACAATATAACATATACAGACTCTAACAAAAGTTTGTTCATGTTATTCAGATCAAGATATGTAAAAGTCATTCATGAGTGTTTCCATGATATTAGACGATATATGTATGACATCAGTGTGGAAACCTCAAGAATTTAAGTTTTTTTTCCTTTCATATTATGGATTACATTATCCATTTAGTGTAAAGAACATAGACCATGACAGTTGCAAACGACCACCATTTATGGCGCAATATACAGGTGTCTAGGGGGAAGTAGATTTATCACATGTTTCAAAATATATTGAGAAAGAGTTTAAGTGTTTTGATGGTAAGGGAGTTACAGTGTGTTTATGCAGCAGTACATTAGTCGAAAGAGTCAGTAAGGGAGTGCATTGAAGTTGGTTGAAGGCCATTTTTGGCAGTGAGTTTTAAGGATAATATTTTTCCATTATATCAACGAGGAGTTAACGAAAGTTTATTAGATAATAGTGTCTGTGCCACCAACTTATAGTTTGCTCACGAATGCATAACTAAAATGGAGATACAAGTTGTACTTCAAACATTGATGTTAAATGGCAGATTCCCAGTTACCCAGTGAAGTCCAGTACGCCATCAGGGGCGAGAGAATTATATAATCAAATATCAAGAAATACAACATCTATAACTATATTGCATTCATTTATTTTAAATATATATTGATTAACCTAGGAATTTCTGCTTGAATAATCTGACCCTGGATTATGGTTATCCCTCATGCTGATTATTCGAGTTATATACATCACAATTACATTCATAATATTGCAACAAGGCGGTCCCAAAATCAAAGTTACAGACATTCACCCACAAATGTTAATACAAACATGCTAATTGGTAAAAAGGCTTCCAATATTAGGTTTTCCTTTGTTTGTAAGTTCGTACACAGACACAGCAGCGACGACGAAGTTTTGGACAAAATTGCAATAACACCCAGCAAGTATTCTTTGAAATAGACCCAACTGGCTTCGTCCCATCATATGAACAATAAATTAGAGCAAGATGAAACCAACATTACGCCAGCGCTCTGGAGGTGATTCAGTACATGAATAGCTTCAATCACAATTTTGCATTGTGCAGTTGAACGTACTGGGATATTCCCATTCATAATAATGAATGGAAGATAATACTATTAGAAAAGACCAAGAGAGATAATGCATTTAATAACTACCTAACCATCACAAGTTAAATATTTGCTGACTTTAAAAACTACCATACTTGCAAGTGTGTCCCACAAACACTTCGATAATATCTATGATTACCCAAATTTGTTCAAGTGAATGACACAGTCCCCGTCCACAATTTTGTGATCTGACATATTAATTGATGCTGATAGAGTCATTGATATTAGATTGAAACTATTAATAGGAGATGGATTTGTAAAAAAAAATATGATTTAGTGCTTTTACACGAGAATTGAACATTTAGCAGTCATATTGAATCAAATTACAAAAATAATGTTCATGTTGATGTATCTATTGGTATACTGTCTTTGTACAACATTTAAACAAAAAATATTCATTGCATTCATGGGAAAGTAGGCATGGGTATCATGAAAAACAAAATGGCCACCAGTAAGCCATATTAGTTTGAATCACAGAAAAAAAATATGACATGCAAATATAACCCAATATGTATGATCACCATACCAACTTTGATCCAAATCGGCCCAGTCATCTCTGAGAAACAGCCTCCGGACATGTAAAAACGACGATTTAACGCTTTTACAGGAAATTTGGGCGTCAGTCATGCATATTGATTCAAATTACAAAAATAATGTTCATGTTGATGTATCTATTGGTTTACTGTCTTTGTACAACATTTAAACAAAAAATATTCATTGCATTCATGGGAAAGTAGGCATGGGTATCATGAAAAACAAAATGGCCACCAGTAAGCCATATTAGTTTGAATCAGAGAAAAAAATATGACATGCAAATATAACCCAATATGTATGATCACCATACCAACTTTGATCCAAATCGGCCCAGTCATCTCTGAGAAACAGCCTCCGGACATGTAAAAACGACGATTTAACGCTTTTACAGAAAATGTAGGCGTCGGTCAGGCATATTGAATAGAATCACAAAAATAATGTTGGTATAATGTATCCCTTGGTATACTATCTTTCTACAAAATTGAAAAAAAACGTTCCTTTTATTCAAGAGAAAGTAGCATGGGTACCATGAAAATAAAGTGGCCGCCAGTCGGCCATATTTGTTCGAATCACGGAAAAAATATGACGTGCACGTACAACCCAATATGTATGATCACCATAATAACATTGATCCAAATCGGCCTAGTCATCTCTGAGAAACAGCTCCGGACATGTAAAAATGACGATTTAGCACTTTTACATGAAATTTGGGCGTCAGTCAGCCATATTGAATCGAATCACAAAAATAATGATGGGGTAGTTGTATCTCTTGGTATACTATCTTTGTACAAAATTTAAACAGAAACGTTCATGGCATTCAAAAGAAAGTAGCATGGGTGCCATGAAAAACAAAATGGCCGCCAGTCGGCCATATTTGTTTGCATCACGAAAAAGTATAACGTATACCTATAACCAAATATGTATGATCATCATACCAAGTTTGATTCAAATCGGCCCAGTCATCTCTGAGAAACAGCTCCGACCATGTAAAAATGACGATTTAGCACAAAGTCAACATGTTCAAAGCTAGTTCATTTTATCGTTTCATAGCGATAATAACAACATGCAAATGAAGAAGTAAAGTTTGGGACTGACTACATGTACCATTCTACGAGTGACATGCAAGCACTTGACTCGGTTCCAGTCCATTGCCACTGCTTTACTGTGGCTCTTCCTGGGCGCGCGTAATGTGTTGTTTACTTTCTACTCCATACTTACGTTATAGTTATATAGTTTAGTTAAATGCAAATGTGTACAGCAATTGTTCAATGCCGATTTTCAAATACAGCGGCAGTGAGTCTGAATTACGTATCAATTATATCATGTTTTATTATGTTGTATTATAATTAGAAACCAATTTTCCTGAGTTCAATCGTGGATGTATCTAATGTGTACAAATGTCACATGTCCTGGATACAATTCTGAACTCGGATCCATTTCCTCTAGCAGTACTTTAGTGTCAACCAGGGCATATAGGCTAAATTGAACTGGATCACTATATGTAAAAAATGTATTTCCTAACAAGCGTTGTCCTGTATATATTTAATACCGTGCACACTTGACTGAATAAACAATTTCTTCAGTTCGTTCGTTGTCAAATAATGATTTGTTTTCTCCGCGTTTATGTTGTGTAACTAACGACTATGTTTTGCTGGCGGTACACAAAGATATAGAAAATGCTGTCAATTAACAGTCAGGAATATGGGCTGGTACAAGCCATCACTGCCAAGTTTCTCCAGCCTGTGTCACTCTATGTATTGATGTCAAGTACCGTACCAAGTACACTCATGTTGCATGATCGAGGAAGAGCTTGGTGTGATGCCTGGCCTCCTGAGGACCATGTACCATAAGGAATATTCCGTTATCTGAACTGAACTTGCAGTGAACTTTATGTAAATAACCTATTATTGAATAGAAAGATTGTAGGTGCGACCTCGTATTTAATACATTATTGAAATCTTAAAGTATGTTATAAAAGCTGATCTGGGTATATTGTTTCTAATTCAGTAAATGAAAATATGCAATGCGGTGCAACCACAATGTTTAAAATCAAGAAAAAATACCATTGCTACGACTGGTGTAGTTTGTTTGTGTGAATGGGAAATAGGAACAAATACAAAACAAACAAAAATAGTATCACTGCAAATTTCAAAGTACAGTTGGATGCATCATGTTTTTTTTTCTGGGTCATTTGTCTGGCTAATATCGATAGTGGCCGCCGTTTTTATTTTAGTGTGTTTTTGACAAATCTTTGACCCACGACGTAACCGGGCGACATAGAAGGGGTCTCTGATAAGTTGTCTATACAAGTCTGAGTGGGTCACGTTTAAATCTCGTTATTTATGCGTCGGTTGTGATTAATGTTACCAGATAATAAAAATAATAATTCAAATAAAATAAAGAAATAAATCAGATAAGTGTGTCTTATTCGCAATGTTATACAAATGTAGACAAATACAATTTGGAATAAAATCTATCTTCCAGTCAAGTGTGCTTTTTAAAAATGTTCTTATGTGTATCTCTTTTCATTATATATTTAACAGATTATCTAGTTGGAAATAAGCAGTTAATGTAATGAATAACAAGTGTCCAATAATATGGGCACATATTCAAAGTTATACGACCCACCTGGTATGGCAGAAATCATATCCACTGAATACTTACATTCACACTCCTACAACGAATTTACATTTACAAGTTATAACAAAAACAAATTGCAATCAACACATTGGAATACACGGCGAGGTGAAGATTTATTGACCTCAATGCACATATCCAATAAGTGATTCCGGATGCTTTGTTCAAAACATGTACATTCGGCCAACATGTGGAATCAGCACTAAGTCGTTAATTCATATGTAATTTCGAAGGGAATATGTTTGAGGGTATGTTAGACAGTACGGTTTAGTGGAGAGGACACGCAACAAAAAACAATCAGTGTGTTTCATTGAACTAAATAACAGTTTACAAATAAACAATATTCGAAAGCCCGCCCGGATGAGCAGTCATTTAACATAAACACAAAATTGTCACAACCACTTCATTATGCTCGTTATTTCACGTCCATGTTGATTATATGTAATGACTTACATTTACATTTCAATGAGAGAAAGAAAATTATATTTTTTTACTTTAATTTGATATTCGTTTGTGTTTTGATTCACGACGTGCACTCAAAATTGACATACACTTTTAAGTCGAGCGTGCATAATTGTAAGTTGAATTTCTCGATATTATGTGTATTTGTGCGATGCTATACTGTACTGTATCTACAGCTTTATGATCAACTATTTGAGTTGATCAATGTGAGCTTCTTTAGAACATGCAAAACATACTTTTTTTGATAAAGAAGAGCCCTCTAGATCGCATTCTTGAAGTGGGCTTTTGGTATCAGGAATTGACTTTCACAAATGTATCTTTGAAAGACGAAGAATTTCAACATACACCAGACAGAACTTGAGGTCTGTAATAGTACGAGTATTGTAACATCAAATGTTATAGGTTTTGTTTATTTTAACATCCCCTTCCCCATTGGTTAAGCGATGTTAGTGTTTTTAGGTTATGTTAACCGATTTTAGGACTAAAACTGATCAAAATGACACATTCTACAGGACAATCTTCCCCAACAAAATATCACAAAGAAAAGGTTTGCATGCTCCCTTGAAATTATATAAAAAAATGATTATCTGAGTATATAAACTAAGAATGAAACAAAAGAAAAAAAAATAGTGGCAATGCACAAAGGGAATTGAAATACAATGAACTGTAACAATGGAATCAGAGGCTGCAGTATGATGAAACAGAACTACAACATTAAAAAAAGTATTGGATTATAATAACACGTCTGTCATTTCCGCGGCATTACTGTTATAACTTCGTGGTATTTGTATTTTTTTATTAATTTACGTTTACCTGATATAATAATTGGGCAACATTAATCATAACCTGTATTCTTATACGCATAAAGATCGGGTTGACTTTTAGGTTGTTGAATTTTAACATTTTTAAGTGAAGACGAAGTATCCATCAAGAGTGTCAGAGTGGCACACACAAAGGATATTAGTTGGTCTTAGTCCTAATATATTACATATTTGTACCAAATTAAACACAATTGGGTATTGTCGGTTCATATGTGTTCAGTCTGATTCTAGTATGTAGTTGAATTTTTTTATTTTCTCGTTGCTCATTTAAATAGGTATTCGATTTATTTATTTTTCATATATTTATATAATTTTAGTCGAATTTAACATTTATGTCCTAGCAGTTGTTTTGAAATTTGTTATTGCATTGCTTAGACTTAATGTACATTTAAATCTTGTTATGTTGCGTTGACAAATGTGGGTTCCGTTTTAAAGAAGATTTCCTTAATCAAAAATACAAGTTGGCTAGCAGAAATATAAAGAAAAATTGCTTAAATACATCAGGCATTCCAACTGATTTTGAAAGCTATTTTTTTTTCTGTCAACAATTTGCACAAGATTGTGCCAAAGATAAGCTTGAAAAGTTATCCTATATTTATTCTGTTTATTTCTCGTCACTTGTTTGACGTGTTACACTAACTACAATTGGACGTTAATTACATTAGAAAACATACATCAACAAAAACACTATTGTTACAAGTGATGTAGGTTGTTATGTCAATGACACAAAAGAGAAATCACTGCAAATTTAAAATTACCTTCGAGTGCATTATGTTTTTGCCTGGCAAAAGCCGATAGTGGCCGCCATTTTTATTTTGCTGTGTTTTGACAGGTTTTCGACGCATGATGTCAAAAGGCGCTAGAAAGAGAGCTACCCTGATAATTTTACTATACAAGTCAGATGGAATCTCATTGAAATTATGTCATTTATGCGACAGTTTAGAATAATTTCACAGAATAATTAAACAAAAAGTACAAATAAAATAAATCACAATAGTTTGGCCTATTAACATAGTTATACTAATGTAGACAGATAAAGTTGGAATAAAAATTACACATGCGAGCTTTTTATCTGGGTAAAACCAGTACATATAATAAATTACGAAAAACACAATTCGTTGGCAATTGGTGTGATTGACATAACTCAGCATGACACCATCGTTATTGACATGTATCATCAACACACTGAATCAATGTCAAAGTCAAACTGTACATTGCGTGGTGTGTATGAGCTATTGAATCAAGATTGACAGCCATTGCAATATAATAGTTATTGTCTTTATTGTTTAGAAACAACATTCGTATTCGATTATGAATATTGTTATATTTTCTCTGATCGTCAAAAATGTAATACCGGATGGAAAACGAGTACATTTTGCACATGTGAATTCCTATTAAATCAATATATTTGTTTATTGTGTATCTTATCGCAATATGAAATATGTTATGCAGATAGTCAAATATGTCTCATTATCGCGACTTTATATGCTCTAGAAAATAACTAGATTACAATAGTTTCGGCACCAGGAGTCAATATATTTACTACATGTCACTGGATACTTTATAAGATCGAAAACGTTTCACATTGTGGGATCAAATTTACTCTGATTATTTCTAGTTTTTACCTAAAATGTAGTTAAGACCGTTTCTATATTTGTAGTTCGAGAATACCGTTTACCGTAGGGAATATGCAACAACAGACATCTATGTATTTTTCATCAAATTAATTTAATGTCCAAAAATCATCTATATTTGAAAGACCGCGAGAACACGCATTCAACACATCGTCAAAACTGATTCATAGTACGTGTTATTTTACGTTTAGGTTGATTATACAAAATGATTGACATCTATGTTTCAATGAGAGAAGAAAATATTTTTTTTAGTCGTGTTATGCCATGTTTTGGTCGACGTCAATTCATAATTGACAAACACTATTTAATTATAGCGCGCATAATTTTAAGTTCAATTTATTGATATCACATGTGTTGTTCCTTGTTATGTGATAGCGTAAACAGGTCAAAAGTATTAATTACAATCAAAGTCAAATTGTGACATTGCTTGTTTGACGGAGTTCTCTGGATCGCTTCCTTGAAGCGGACTTTTGGCATCTGGAATCGACTTTTTCTCATTTTTGTTTGAAGGATGTTGAGCGTAGGACGTGTTGTGATATCCTAAGTCATAGTTTTTGTCTTATTTAACTTCCGTTGTCTTATTGGTAAAACGGTGTTTTTAGATTATCTTCACCGTTTTATCAGGCATAAACCAGATCAAAATACTAGCGTGTCAAAGACAATACCCTCCAACAAAACATCCAAAGAAAAGTGTGCATGCCCATCAAATCGTATTTAAAAATGCTGATCTGAGTATATGGTTCCTGTTGACTACCCAAATTCATTTAATTGAACAACCTTTTATTACATGAGTTTTTGAAATGTGGTACATTATATATTTCCATATGCGATATATCCGTATGTTTTATGTGAAGTACATAACTTATATTACAGTTACACAGTCTACCATGACTGATGAATTCCAATTTCCACTTTATCGCATGCCAAACATGCATATCCCTACAGTATGCAAGCAGATCAAACATTAATATACCAGTTTTTCATTAGTCTTATGGAGTGAGTACAGTACGTTCGCAGTAAGGATTGATAAGTCTGTAGCTGGCATCATAACATTACGGAGTTTGGCAAAAACAGTTTAACAGTCAATTTCATTTGTTCATTTTCGTAATTCGGCTTCTTACAAAAAATCTATGGAAACAAGCCATGCATGGCACAGTCCCCGTTAGTTATCAAATTTAAGATATATAGTTTTGTTTCTAGTAATATAGCTGGAATATAACCATGTCAGGAATATGATTTTTTAACGTTAAAATGATTGACATTTGTATCTGATCGTCAAAAAAGTACATATTGAGAGATATTGCTCTGGAACAGCATTCAAAATCAGCCATTTTGAATACATGTATATATATAACATGATGTATAACGAATATATAAAATTTGAATATAATCAGTCAAAGCATTTAAGAGATATGGCTCTAGAAGCCCAATCATTAAAACAAAATGGCCGCCAGACAGCCATTTTGAATCCGATCTGAAAAACAAATGATGTGCATCAGGAACCTGAAATGTCTAACATATGTACCAAGTTTGAACGAAATCCATCCATAAATGCTTGATATTTGATGATTTTTTTAGCACAAACATGGCCACCATTTGGCCATTTTGAATAGGATCGTCAAACCAATATATCTGTCTATCTATGACATGATGTATAATAAATATTTAAAATTTGAACATAATCAGTGAAAGCAAGTCAGAGATATGGCACGAGAACCACATTCATTAAAACAAAATGGCCGCCAGTCGGCCATTTTGAATCTTATCTAAAAAACAAAATGATGTGCATCAAGGTCCCATAATGTCTAATTTATATACCAAGTTTGAACAAAATCCATCTGTAAACAGCTGAGAAATGCTTGTTTTTGATAATTTTTAGCACAAAAATGGCCGCCATTCGGCCATCTTGAATCAGATCGTGAAACAAATTGACATGCATATGTATACTATCATGTATGATGTATGTGTGAAGTTTGATTGTGATTGGTACAGGCATTTCTAAGATACAGGTCCGGACGTACGCACATACGCACGCACGCACACACGGAGGTCAAAACATAAGTCCCCGTTTTCGGACTGCGTCCGAACGGGGACTAATTAAAAAGAATCATTGGAACAAATATCACGATTTTCATATTTGTTTTCATTTCATCACAACTTCCATTTTAAAAACATTTCAATTTTTTCAGACTTTGCAAATATGCATGTATCCTCCATGAACTGTATATTTTAGTTACCCGACATAACATAAATTCACATGGGCCTTAAACAAAATAATTACAGAAGTGTTTTTTTCGGATAATATAAATTAATAAACATTCGGAGTGGCTTACACCAAGAAATCGGGACACTGGGTTGTTGTCATACATAGGTATTACATTTCAATCTCGTTTAAGCAACAGCCAATCACAGCCACCCTTCTATACAAGCTGACAGTTTGTTGAATAGAAGGAATTATTACCATTACAACATTTGCATGAAAAATTCCTTCTATACCGTGTTGTCAATTACCGTTTCGAAGACGATTTCCTCAATCAAAAAACTAGTAGGCTAGCGTGAATACCAATAACAGTTGGTTAGATACAAGGTTTTGAAAGCTTATTTGTTTTCTCTGTCAACAATTTGAACACTGATTGTGCCAAGGACAAGTTTGAGAAGTTCTATTGCAAACGTGTTAATCAATCAGCCATTTTTAATCTATGTTATTTATCAGACGTGTTCTGCGAAATACAAATTCATCTTTATTTTACGTTTATGTTAACGATGACTATACATAATGATTGTCATCTACTTTTCAATGACAGAAACAAAAATGTGTTTTACTCCAACATAATTGTAATTTTAGTTTTTTGATTTTACGCGTTGTGTACCATGTGGAATTGCACTGTATCTACAGTTAAATGTTAGCAATAATCATAACAGGTCAAAAGGTTTCAAGTCCATTTTCAGACAATGCTTGCTTCTATGGAACATGCATCACACTCTTTTTTATAAAGATGAGTTCGCTTTTGGCATCGGAAATCGACTTTTAAAAATGTATCTTTGAAAGACGTTGCATTTGAACATGCAGTCGACACAAATTAACTTGAGCCCTATAATAATATGAATATTGTATCATCTTAAATTATAGTTTTTGTCCTGCTTAACTTTCCTTGATTTGTTAATTAAACGGTGTTCTCAGATTATCTTAACTGTTTCATCAGTAATAAACCAGATCAAAATACCACAGCGTTGAGGAAAAAGTTCCAAAATACATCAAAATATGAACAACAAATTTGTTCCTGCTTTTTATAATTATATTGCTGACTAGGAAATTTAGTAAATCGGACAACCACTTATTGAATAAAGCTATGCAAACGGTATATTATATATTTTCGTGTGAGACATATCCGTATGTTCTTTCAAGTATTGAATTTTGTATTCCAGTTAAACAATTCAACTATGCTTAGTTGTCATGGCAATGATGCCAGCGGGGGAACGTTCTGAAGGGTAATATTTAGACGCAGTCCGCGAGAGCAGACAATGTGACTCGTACACTACGTGTAATTCTACGGACATTTTCTGTTCAGAACCTGTTTCACGAATTAATCTACAAGAAACTAGGTCTGGGTAGCGAACTGAATCTACGTGCAGCGTGCATTTTCTAATATAGCACAACAGAAGCCGGTAATTATCATTCGTTACACACACATTAGGCTGGGGATTATTGTCTGTGTTTTTAAATGTTATTTTTGGTAAATATTCTACTGAATTTTTAAGACCTGGTTTAACGGTTCCTCCTTGGTGGTTTGTTACTTTGCCACCACTCTCGACAGTGTGGGAGTATTTTTCTTTTTATCCTTGTTACTGCAAATGTAGCAATTCATATCTCCCGGCAAAGTAAACGGGAGGAAAGTTCTTTTGTGAATCCTTTGAAATTCTCAAAACTCGCATCACAACAGAATTAAATCTGAGTATCAGTACTTCAAACTTGTCAAACAGAAGGACAGATTCAAATACATTTGGACCATTACTGACTTTCTCTGTTCCTTGGAAAATTACAAATCCATTTGTGAACTTCAACGTCGAACTGTCATGGTTCAGAGATCGTTAATACATTTCTGTGTTCAAGTTGTCATCTGGTTCAATGTGTCTATTTCAATACATCTCATCCAATGCCGTTGTTTGTTTGTTATTACACAATACGTTACGTGTTTGTATAAATTTGTGTATTTGCCTTAGAATTTGGCAGGGGGATCGTAACCTCTTGCAGTGAGAACCAGTGTGACTGGCCTGCCGACGGGGTTCTAAGGGTTGTTTTTCTAAGTTAAATGTTAATAAACGTTAGGGTTTTTGTTTTATTTTACCCATGAATCATAAATACATACACATTAGGCTAGGGATTATTGGCTGTGTTTTTATATGTTGTTTTTGGTAATTATTGGTGTAATGTATTGGCGAAATAATTGTATTTGCATGATTTCAGAAGTTGTAGTAGCATTAAGTTTATTGTATTTTATAACGACCCGTTTCCTGCTTTATTGTTTCGCACGCCTGTTAGGTAATGGCGTGATGGTCGCTCTGTGTCATTCTAGTGTCGAGTGCTTTGCACAACCAAATTATCCCACTTTGTAGATGAGTATATGGGTTACCTTAGGGACGTAACTCGTTTATTATGCGATGACATGTGTGGTAATGTTTCTATTGTACACTGAATTCATGTTTCCCTGTGTACTATTGGTATCATGAAACTGTTGTACAATTGAAACATCTTTGGCGACATTTATGTGTATTGCATTGTATGCGAGCGGGTTTGTCACGTTAATAATTTATGAATGGGGCCAACAACACTTCATCTGGCTTATTTTAATATTATAATTTGAAGGGTACTAAAGAACCCACATTACTAGGCAAATAAAACGTGATTCTCATCAGAACTATGGTCGGACGCAAGCCTACCTCGTGACAAATACTACAAAATAATTAATAATAAACAATAAATCGGATTAATGTGGCTTATTCACATTGGTATATCAATGCCGACAAATAAAAGTTGAAATAAAAAAGTACCTTCCAGCTGCAGTCACATGAGTGTAATACTTGAACATGTAAACAATTATAAAAGACAAAGTTCGTTGGTAATTGCTGAGATTGTCATCATTCAGCGTGGCACAATCGTTATTGATGTGTACACTCAACACATTCTATTAATGTCAAATCTAAACTGTACATTGCGTGATGTGTATATAAACTATTGGAACAGGATTGACAGCCATTGCAATATAATAGTGATTCTCTTCATTGTTCAGAAACAGTAAAGCACCGTGGTAAATATGTATTCGATCAGGTGTACGTCATGAGCATTCATATTCGATTATGAATATTTTTAATTTGCTCATCAATACGGTTCTCATGTGTATCACATTCTGCCTATTGCAATTTGTTTGTATTAGTCGTTTGATTTCAGTTTTGTAAAATATAAATTAGTTGTAGGAATGTGAATGTGGATATCCAATGGATATGATGTGATTTCTGCCATACCAGGTGGGTAGTGTAAGAGTATAAATATGTTGAATTTAACACATACTGTTTGACACGTGTTGTTCATAGCATTTACTAATCGTTTCTAACTTATTAAATTAAACAGTTTATATAGTAATTTTAATGTTGGGATATATTTGTTTGGAAAGGAATAATAAATGTGATTAATAACATATGTCAAAAAGTATATGTCAAATACTGTCAATACATGTTTATACTCATAGACAACCCACCTGGTATAACATAAATTACATCATATACACTTCCTCATATCTCACATACACAGTTTTACAACGAATTTACATTTAAAAAAACCAAATCAAACTACTAACAAAGTGTAATAAGCACATTGCAATACACGGCGAGGTGATGATTTGTTGACCGGATACCGGATGTTTTGTGGTCAAAATAAACGCAATTCGCATTAAATGAATATATTTATGTACGTATGATCCTAATACAAGTAACACTTTGAGATATGTTATGCAACAGAGTAATAATATATGTCTTCTCATTATATCCGTAGTCACACCTTTATGAAGCCTATTCTGTTTTTTCATATAATTCTACTAGTGGCATTTTATTGAGTTCAGATTATATTTAGTGAAAATGATGAAAACTTACCGAGGATTCATGTTCACTCTGATTGATTAATTAATTAATGTGTAATTTCAAAGAGAATATGTTTGAGGGGATTGATAAGAAAGCCATGGTTGAAAACATCTTTTCTTCTGCGTGTAAACGGCCTCACGCGACATTATAAGGTTTTCCACTGGTACTCTGCAGAGAATTGTTTTTTTATATTTAAGCAATATTTTTATTTCGTTTCAATAATATAAGCATACAACACAAAATGTTACCTAACATAGAGGTATATGGAAAGAAAAATAGGAGAAAATAATTAAATAAATAAATACAAATTTGATCTGGTATAACTGGAAGTGCCCAATATCTAACCAATTATCTAGTGGTTCCCATCTCTGATAATGAATGTCTCTTTGTTTTTTGTTTATTGCGATTTGTAGTTCAATATTTCTATTTACCCTCATCCAAGTTTTATATGCGTATTTCATTAAATAAACCTTTTGAAATCTGCAGGTGTATACATATATAACAAAATAAAATAAAATATTTTCCGGTTCACCTAGACCAATAACAACATTTGTGGCATAACAAACAATATTGTATTGGAATGTTCTAAAATCTGCGGAGATTGTTGTCTTGATAGGTTGTTTGAAAATTACATTTTGATTTATCCCATACAAATGTTGGAAGTCTATTATTAGGTATATTGTTCCTAATACTTTTTTTCTTGCCAAACTTTCCAATTTTTCAGAAATCTATTGTTCCATAATATCTGTTCCTCAATTCCAGATGTTGTTTTTGGAGTGTATGATGTCAAATATGACCATTACCGGATAATAATAAAAGGGTTGATTTATTTTCAAATTCGGATTTATCCTATTGCAAAAAAAAATCATGATCCTCAAACTGTTTTCAATAGTCCCTTCAATATATCCTTCCTTGGCTATCAGAAACAAACAGTTTCACCTACATAATATGTTGTGCTTTAAAAACGGAGTCCACCTCAATCAAATTTAATTTACCTCTTTAAATATCTGAAATAAGAATGTTTCTTTTAATTTTATCCTTTTCATTCCAAATAAAATTGTAAATAATACTATTGATTTTTTTTTTATTTTGGCACTGTAATCATTGATGCTAAATATATAAATTTGGAAAGGCCAAGGGCTTTAAGTACTTGTATTTTACCAATTACTGAGAGTTTTCTTCTATGCAATAATGAACATACTGATTTTAAACTTAATTTGCTTTGTAATTTTTTTTTTCAATCGACATGTCAGATGCATAGGTCTGTGGCCATATCCCAGTTTTATCCTGATTTAGATTTAATCCTGAACATTTTCCAAATTTGTTAACTGTATTGAAGAGCGGTGTCGTCGAGGTAGGCTTGATTGTACAGGTTATGTCGTCTGCATACATAACTAACTGAATATTTTTTTAAGATGTCAATACCTTCTATAGTTGGACTATTTCAAATACTAATTGCAAGTATTTCCACTACTGTTATAAACTGCTAGGGAACAGGGGTTCCCGTGCCGCACACCTTTTACAAAGGGAAAGAAATCCGTTGATGTTCCATGATTCATCAAACAGCAAGAGATGTTACTATAAAGGAGTTACCAATATAAAATACCTCGAATGTTTTTATCAGAAATGTGTGATCAACTGAATCAAAAGCCTTTTTGATATCCAGTGATATTAACAACCCATGCGTATTTTGATATGTATTTAGCCACATTACATCAAAAACTGTGCGAATTGCATCACCTATAAATCTGTCCTTCACAAATGCACATTGGTCTGGATAAATGATAGTTGGCAGTATGGCATAAATGCGTTTCGCAATTGCTTTACAGGCTATTCTAATATCAGTATTATGAGAGAGATTGGTCTATAGTTTTCAAGGAATGTTTTATCTTCGCCATTTTTGGCAATCGGAAATATGACGCCTTGTCTTTGCTACACTGTTAACTGTCCCTTTATATGAGAATAATTTAAACTATTGAGTAAATATGAACTAATAATTCTGTTATATAAAATGTAAAACATTCGTTCAAATAAAACTTTCGGTCATTGCCTGGCACCTCAGAAGCCCACTTCGTGATTTGATTTGTTAGATTTAGAACATAATTCCTATTTTTACATGAAGAATTATTAAATTTCCAGTAGGACTGACCATGTCTGCCCCATGATTTACTCTGAATGCAGAGAGTAATAGCGGAGTGATCTGAGCAGATGGGCGTTTTGATATTTACTGACTTCACAAGAGCTTGTAGGGTAACAGAGGTAAACCAATAATCAAGACGACATTGTATAACAGAAGATTTTTGTCTTCATGTGAAGCGTTTGCTGCTTGGATTTTTTATCGGCCAGATGTCCTCTAGATCAAAATCGGACAGTTTCTCATTCAATTTAACTATTAATCACTTTTTGCATTTTAGATTCCCTCCTTGTTTATCCAGTGTAGGGATAAGTCAGACATTAAAATCTCCTTCCAAAATTAATTGCTCTTAACAGGTTATTAAATCTACGGCACCATAAACCACAAATCACAAAACAGGAGTTGTTTACTGGAGATACTAGGTGCATAGATGCTTCCCAATATAATTCGCAAATTTTGGATGGTGGTACGTCAAAGTACACAAATATTCCTTCATCATAATTTATGTTGTCATGAATTGTAATATCGGGTAATTGTCTAAATACATACACCCCTGCTGTGATTAGTACCATGTGAAAAACATTTTGCCATCCCATTGTTTTGCCCACTGTTCTTCAACTTCTTGAGAACCATAAGTTTCTTGCAGCATACTAATGTCGCATTTTTTGCGTTTCAATGTAAATAATTTGGTTATCTTTATATTGTTTCTGTTTATATTGTCAAACCAAGTGAGAGTAATTTATTTGAGAGATCATTCATGTCAAACTATATTCCATGCCTTAATTGGATTACTGTATACCAGATCATAAATAAAAGAAACAATAAACATTGAGAGATTGAATGAGCTGAAGAAGCATTTGAAAACAAAAGCTAAGATGACAGAATAACAAATGAAAAGGGCTAAACCAGACAACAGTCTAATACATATGTTGCCTGTACAAACAGAAAATGCATATGGCTAACAATATACCAAAAGAAACACAACACATTATGTATTTATATAGCTCAATTATTCTCATTATAGTAGCATACCAACCTAAAATGGTTTCTGTCCTTTAATGTAGTATTCAATAGGCAATTTCCATGACATATGCATACACACATCAATAAGTACACATACATATGTGTTTAATTCTTTTAGAGGATTCCATTTATTAGTAAATAGCGCCCACACTCAACAATGATGATTGGTTAAAAGTTTGAGGAGTCATGTGCATCTATTGGCTAAGCTTGTTGTACCCATTCAAAATATAAAGATGTGAGGTCTGCAGTTCATTGTTTCTTTAATTTTTTTAGTACAAGAACCTCACTCATCAGGAGCTTTATGTTTAATAATTCACTTCACCGACGAGCATACATTATGAGCTTCGCAAATTAACATATAATTAAAATAAAATAAAAACCGACAGGCTTACGTGTTACATAATAAAGCATTTGATCTGTGTCGGAATAATGATACGAGTTCATTTCTTTTGTTTAGTGTGGAGTGGTGAGGTCTAAAAATTATGATACATTTTTCCTTCCTACATAGAATGCATCGTTTGCTGGAGCTAATGTACGTGCTACCGCGAGCAAGAATTTTCCATGTTATTCTATACGCAATATTTGTTTCTTTGAGTGACCAGACCTGGTCGTTTAGTTCTGTCGCATTTCTAGAGGCCTGATTACGAAATGAGACCGTGTGGTTTTTGTACCTTGTTTTGTATTCATTTCCAGTAAGTCCGACGTATGTTTCGCTAGTTTGTTTGTCTAATCGCGCAACTTCCGCTTGGTATATGACGCTAGACTGCAAACACTTCCCGTCCAGTGGACATGCCGTTTTCTTTCGGCAACTGCATAACTTGTTGACTTTCGTGTTATCAGTCGTGGTGTTCTTATCAGTCGCAATTTGGCGTTTGCTTTTACTTTTGATAGTATCTGTTATATTCTAAATACAGCTACAATATAAATCTTGGAAGCACTTTCATGTTTTTCATTGAAACACACTGTTGTAAAAAACATGCGTATTAAATAATGAAACACTTGTATTGTCTATCAAAACAGTAGTGTTCTAGTATTTTTAGAAAAATGCAGAACGTGACGCAATTCAACGCAAAATTAAATGGGTCATGGTATTACCTCCAGAAAATAATTGTATGTCAAGCACCAACGTATATGGTCTTACCAACCTAAGTACAACAAGGAATTAAATTAAATGATATTAAATTATTTATTTACTTACTTATTTAGTTAGTTTATTATAAAGTTACTTATTTAGTTACTATTTATTTGTGTATATAATATTTATGTTTTCATTTATTTCTTTATATATATATTTTTACCTTGGACAATATTAGTACAACATGCCCTTTTTATCGCCCTTGTGTTTAATTCATATACGATAAATTACTTACTCAAACTCTGGGAAGCAGGCTCGACTAGCTTCGCTGTAGCTATTTCTGCTTACCAGCCATATTATACATATGTACTAAGACTTTTGTTCGTTTATTTATTTGTTCGTTTGTTGATTTGTTTATTTATTTATACTTGTGCATTTATTTATTAATTATCTTACTCCCTATTGTAACTTTTTCACCTTGTATAATATGGGAAATAAAACAACAACAACAATTCGAGACACGTGATGAAATAGGTACCCCGTTGCCTAACGGATGTTATTAATCTACTAATTATTAAGCCACTACAAATACACGTTTTTTGGCCCGACATTGCATTGTCTCAGAGTTTCGTCAATATGTAAATCACCAAAATGACTTCTATACAATACTCAAATATAGCCATCTATTTACGTTCGCTATTGTCAGTTTATGATTCTGAATAACTTATTTACACTACGTCATGACTGAATACATTTTCTTTTTGTTAAGGACATCTACGAGGGGCAATCAAGCAGTAATGCCCCTGACCCATTTCCCATAGCAGGAGATTGATGAAACTTGGGACAGTTGTCTTTCTTTACATAGGAACCACCCAGAGTTATGCATTTCTCCCATCGTTTGATGCAGCTCTGGGCACCTTTTTTGTAGAACCCCCCGGGTTGGTCATCCGACCACGTCGTAACTTCAGAAATCAAGGCTGCATCATCTGGGAAACGCTTTCCTTTCAAAAACAACTTCATGGCTGGGAAGAGATGGAAGTCAGAAGGTACAAGTCAGAAGAGTAAGGGGGATGCGAAAGAATTTCACAGCCACACGCCCGTGCTTCTGATCTAGCGACATGCGAGTTGTGGACCGGAGCATTGTCCTGCAGAATGAGGATACCTTAGCTGATCTTGCCCCGCCTCTTGATTTTGATAGCATCTCTTAAAGGGGAGCAGAGGTTTGGCTTTTGACACTCTGTACATGAAATTTGTGATCTATGAATGAATTCTGTCGATAAAAACAACTTGTATGTGCTGCGAAATGCCCTAAATATCGGGTATAAAATAGGCTGTGAAGCAGACGACAAATGTCCGCTTTGCCTGGTGTCATTTCGTCTGTAGAGGGCCAGTCAAATGATGTCATCAGTGAACAGTGATAATTGAACTAATTCATTCGTGTACGTCAATCCCATAGAAATGCTACTAAGAATGACCTTGTTAACTCACAACATGGCGAGGTGTTGTGCTATAAATGCCATAACGATTGATGTTAAGTTTCTCAAAATCCCAAGTAAAAAAAATCACGTTGTTGGTTGCGAGAAATCGGCAGAGGAACTAACCTGAAGGTGAAGACAGTAAAGCGTTCTGGCTATAGTAAACAATGAGTGAATAAATATTGTACAAGTTAAATTAGAAATACGCTAATATCACTTGATACAGTACTCAAAAAATAAGTGAATATATATTGTATCTTCACTTTCAGGTTAGTGCATCTGCCGATTTCTCGAAACCAACAACGTGATTTTAATTTGGGAAAGATAACATGAATTGTTATGGCTTTCATACGCACAACACCTCGCCATGTTTCAACTTCTAAGTTGTCAGTTAACAAGGTCTGTCATGGTAGCATTTCTATGGGATTGGCATACTAGAATGAATGGGTTAAATTATCACTGTTCACTGATGACATCATTTGATTGGCCATCTAGAGGCGAAATAATGCTAGGCCAAGCGGACGTTTGTCGTTTGCTTCACATCCCGTTTTATACCCGATATTTATGGCATTTCGCAGCACATACAAGTTTTTTGTTATCGACAGAATTCATTCATAGATCTCAAATTTCATGTACAGAGTATCAAAAGCCAGATCTCTGCTCCCCTTTAATTTCATCAAAGGGGAAGCGTAATAGGCTCATGTAATTGGGTACCCTTTGTCAGAATATCTGTCATCACTATTCCATCCTGGTCCCGGAAGACTGTCAGCATGAACTTGCTAGCAGAGGGCTGCACCCTTGCCTTCTTTGGCATCATAGTGATGGACCCAAGTTTCATCCTGTGTAATAAGTCTTTTGAACAACTTTGACTCATCTTCTTGGCACATCATCACGATAAGTTTCTTTCATTTCATCAAAAGTCTCATTTGGTGTGCGTCTTTACAAATACAAATCTGCGTGACACTCAACTGGCTACATTTGACACCTGACTCAGTTAAAACAATAAAAGATATAAATCATTACACATGCAACATTTCATCTAGATCAGACAACTGGATGAGGATCAGGGGCATTACTTATTGAGCGCCCCTCGTATATTTCCTTTGTAGAATCTGCATCATGTATATTAGATATGCACAATATGACTTTATTCAGGATTTACTAGCACTACAGGATAATATTATAATTAAAAATATTGTCGCATTGTACGGTGTCACAGTGTAAGGCCTGCTTATTGCAATTGATAGGGCCACCCACAGCACTCATACTGGACATGGGGTTCATTCACTGCTAGAATGGGCAATAGGATTGGAAATGAAATACACATACACCAAATTATCGAGTAAAAGCTCCTGGCTTTAATACTCCTCAAATTAATTCCACGAAACAGAGCACAGAAAATACAATGAATAAATTCACTAAAATAGGGAATTACTTAGGGAAGTGTGCATTGATAGCTCACAGAGCAGGAGATCGCATGTGAAATTGTAAAATCTCTAAATTTACAGTTGTCACAAGATTTAGTAGATCAGTGGTTGTTATACAACGATTGTTAAATAGTTTGAGATAGTTTTGTGAGTTGTGGAAGTTGACTGTCAATTTTCCAAGACTACTGGTGTTGTTTTTAAAAGTGGTGGTTGTATTTCAAGTGCAGAAAAGTGGGATTAGAAAGGAGAAAAAGTTGTCTTGGAGTGTTGTTTTCGTGTCAGTTAAATTGGTCCTGTGCAACTAAATTGCTTGCCCAACAAGGTAAAAAGTCGTTAATGGGTCTAATCAAACACACGAGGAAAATGGGTCTGCTATATTATAACAATTTATTCAAAATATTTGACACAATTATTCTGCCGATTTTCATGAGTCTGAAATTTTGGGTCACCATTGTTAAGAATCAATATAAAGAGTACACTATCTTGTTTGTAGAATGCTTCAAACTGTGCAGTACTGGAAGATTGTGGGCGTTACAGGATTTTTATATTAACAGCTAAGAGGTGCGTCAAGTATTGGGCCAAATTATTACGCATGCCAAGTTCAAGGTACCCTAGTAAATGTCGTACCACTGAGAGATTTCTCAGTCTAGAACTACAACAAACTGGGTCGCTTATATTAAAAAACTATTTATATTGTGCAATATGCAAGAGGTTTGGGGTGCACAAGAAGTCTCAAATATTGATTTTTTTATTAAGATATTTGGTTCTAGATTGAAATATTATTTGCATTGATTGGTATTGTGACATTTCAAGCAAGGATAAACTAGAAAACTATTGAAATTTCAAAATTCGTCTTGAACCCAAACGATATTTATTCTCCCTGTCTGTCCCCGCTCACAAGTGTGTTTTATCGCGTTTTCGTTGCTTTGCTCATTGTCTCAGGATAGAAACCGACAAGAAAATGGTATTAAAAGAAGTGACCGAGTCTGCCTCTTATGCAATAAATCTGAAATTAAAGACGAATACCATTTACTATTATATGTATATATATTTATAAGTTGTCCATTTTTGAGGTCATTAAGGAAGAATGCATTCTAAGAAACTATTTTACATTGCTTTCATGTTATGTTTGTGGAATTGATGAAGACGTTTGACAGTAACATACTAAAGTTCATGGTAGCTTATTTTTATCATTCCTTAAAACTAAGATATCCTGTTGAAATAGTTCTAAACCAGAGTTTGCAACATTTTCTTAAAAGATGGAAACTTTTTTGAGAACCTTTTCAATGTTGGTCAGTTTGCTTTCACGCACGGGAGCATTATTACTATTGACAGCGAACATAATTTGCATACTCACAGTATTTCACTTATTAATCTTATTTACCTCCTAATGATATATAGTATGAAAATATAACATATTTATACTCTAACAAAATTGTGTCCATGTTATTCAGATTAAAATAAGTAAAAGTCATTCCTGAGTGTTCATATAATATCAGATGATATTTGTTCCCTGCCATCACTCTTTGACACTCTCTGAAAACCCCTAATGAATTATTTTTTTTTATTTCATCTTAGTGAATGTGTAACCGTGTAGAGTTTTCGAAACAATCCGTTATGATTTATTTAGTTAGTGGAAACCCCCTTTTATGTAGTTGGCTCGACCCTTGGCAGAAAGGAAGCACATTGAGACGTACAAGGTTTATTTTCGAGTATGATGCAATTTAGAAATCACATGTTCGCAATTGTTCTTAGAGCGGTCTACCTTATTGATACATGTGTTGAGTCTTGGAAGGAGAATTCCCATATAGTAGGCTAAGTGGTCTACTGTGTTTGACAGTGAGATGCTGTAGTTTTTTTCTGATTTGTGGAGAGTAATATTTATTCATTTTATATTTTACATGTTTTGTTAATTGTTGTTGACCAGTGTAAAGTTCTTCACTAGCCTAGGGAGTCAAGAGAGAAGCGGAGCCGAAGATCCAAGCCCGCAAGGTTTTAGCCCTGAGTACAGTCCTGTAGGTTGGCCTTCTTCCATTGATCATTCTGCCCCCACAGTCCTGAGAAGTCGCATAGACCAAGGATTCGACACTATTGTGAAAGAGTGTATCGGGCGATTTAAGAGGCATTCAGCTTTGCAGTTAAAAAATAAGCAGGTTGATACGTCTAAGTATTCTGAATTCCTTAACTGGAAGCAAAATTAGATAAGATTTCCGACTAGGGTCGATCGAATCGACATGTTCCAACGTCAACCGAAAATATACGCCGCCATCTTGTAAAACTAGCTTTCGCCAATGTTCCAGTACTGTAGGTTCATTTTTCGGCCACAAAAAGGTATTTGTGATCGCTAGGTTAGTCGATAGATGTTTTAGCTGGTTACAATCATGAAAACTGCAGAACGATTCTCCGCCATAAATTTGAGTGAGTGGGAACAGCCTAGCTCGAATCTCAGATGGAGTGACATTTTGCAACAGCGGAGAAGTCGGCGATCCCGTCTATGCTATTCTTTGTGAATCTGACCGGAACTGCCATCTCTGGAGTCGATTTTCGAAATCAGAACTGGTCGGACATGGAAATGTACACTGACGTGAATGCAGATCTCGCTCACGTGAATCGAGAGATGTAAACAGTGAAACAAGATGGCGGCGCCCATGGCATAAGCGGAAGTTAAACTTTAGACCACCGATCGACGACATAATCAACTGTGAGTACTATTTGTTTCTGAGTCAACTGGCGACTCCCTTCTCATACCTATTCGTGTACGAACATAGTAGCTGTATTGCATTTATGCCGATTGTGACATTGAGTTATTGTGGTGAACCTGATTTGTTGAACGGACATGCAGTCACTGTCTGTATTGTGTATGAATTGTAACCAAAATCGAGAAACTAAAGAATACAGGGGAAGATATGCCCTAATTTTCATTTGGTGCCAACGCTTAGAAATTTCGTTGCAGTGAACTGTTACTTTGGGTGCAGGTGTATGGACAAACACCGAACTGCTGGGCATCACCAATTGAACAGTGCTTGTTTTGTATACTACCGTAGTGACAGGACAGTCAGTTTAGTATCTAGCAGAGGACTGTGTTGTTGTATGTTGACCAGATAGTCTAAGATATATGATGTGCTAGGGTTACAGTGACTCTTGTGTAATTAGTATATTGTTGTTGTATAGGACACATAGTTATATTTAAGAGAGATATTTATGTGTTGTATATATACCTTTGATTATTGAGAGCAGGCAATATTGTTTAATGGAGACCATACTGTGTGTGTGCAGCTGTTATGGTAGTGTGTTTGGTATAGTCAGGGACTGACCAACAGGATTTTAGGGTTTTTCTTACTATGGAAGTTGTGATTTGCCTATGCGTTGTTTTTATTTGCTTATGGTGAACATGTAGTTGAATTTAAACATATTTAACCTGTGTCTTGTCTGGTGTTCAACCTTATGTCGTTACTGTGTGCAAACTCACTTGAAATCAGAAGTCAACTGTGTTCCCTCTGTCCCCACCCTGAGATAGATATACTTTCAACTGAATTTTGCTTGAAGGTTGGTAACAATTACAATATCCATTCAACGTAAAGAGCATAGACTATGACAGTTTCAGACTAACACCATTATATAAAGGTGCCTAACGGGGGGGGGGGGTGTCACAGCCTGCTTATTCACAGTGCGTTTTCTCATTAAGTTCTTTCCATAATGCAGTATAATATATGCAGTAACGTGTTCATTAGTGCAACATTTGAATTCGGCGTGAATGTTTACGCAAATTACACAATAGTGTTCGTGCTAATACCTCGTAGTTTTTCATAGATGCATAACGAAAATATAGACAAGAATGAACACATTCAATCCTACAATACAACACCACATAATTTATTAGTTACACCAACATTTATGCTTGGTATAGTCCTTGTTTATGGCAGTATAATATGACCCTACAAGATTTCAGTGCTAAACGTGGCTTTCACTATGCACCAACGTAGTTACCAAGTTAGTAAGGGGTGTAGGCGATGAAACTATCTACTACACTCACTACAGCAAGGTCGGTGAAGTTACTCTTCACACAAATATTTGTAAAATATCACTGGCTAGAAAATAATATATATAAGTGTTAAGTTTGCAACATTTTAGAACAATACAGGTACCAGTGCACAGTAGGTCACTAAATTTCATGTAACTGACTAACGCGACAAAAATAGGAGAGTCAAAATCTACTTTCACAAGTGTAATAATTAAGGTTTCTTTCGAGTTGGATGAAATTATTAGATGTTATTAGATATTGCAGGTCATGTGATATATGTCAGAAGACCACTCCTAGGGGTCGTGTTAGCTTATTTATGGCAGAACAGTGAAGGGCCCAATGATGATTTTAAGAGAGTTGTGGACAAAGGAGGCCACTACAATGATGCAATGGCAAGGGCCATATGTAATTAAGGAGAGAGTAGGTATGATGGATTACAGAATGGATGTAAAAGGCAAGGTGAAAATTTATTATGCTAACTTGTTGAAAGCATATTACGATAGAGACAAACTGAATGACAAGA
This sequence comes from Saccoglossus kowalevskii, assembly GCF_978046115.1. Classification (NCBI taxonomy): domain Eukaryota; kingdom Metazoa; phylum Hemichordata; class Enteropneusta; family Harrimaniidae; genus Saccoglossus; species Saccoglossus kowalevskii. The sequence goes on from NC_140662.1 coordinate 12,844,384, forward strand.
AAGTGGTTACAGGGGTGATGAACTGTGTGTGCACTGCAGTTGTAGAATATGATACTACTGACAGTGACACAATACTGTGTGATGGTGGTGAGTGGGAATCTGTGCCATTTCAGTGCAAGGAAACACTTGTTGATTGTCATGTTGGCTATGAGTTGAATGTAGACCAACATAGAGAGATTGATGGAGTTATAAGAGAATTTTCTGATGTTCTCACTGATTGTTCTGGAAGGACTAAAATTGGTGAGCATGATATTAAATTGGTAACATCTGAACCAGTTAGGTCATAACCATACCCTTTACCATTCGCTATGACAGATATAGTTAGGTCAGAGGTTGAGCGTATGTTAGAGATGTGTGTAATTGAACCATCAAATTCACCTTATGCCTCACCCATTTTTTTGGTAAATAAGAAAGGATGGCGTGTACAGATTGTAAAGGACATTCTGGCTCCTTTGAGGAAGGCATGTTTAACCGCAAGACCTTCAAAGTGTTACTTTTGTTTTACTAATTAAGAGTTTATTGGTCACCAAGTAGGTGACGGCATTTTGCAAGTATTGCCAGATAAAATAGTGAAACAGTGAAGCAAGTAAGGTCATTTTTAGGCATGGCTGGGTACTATCGCAAATTTGTAGCGAATTTTGCTACAATAGCAGCTCTTCTCAGTGATTTGGCCAGAAAAAGTCAGCCAAGAAAGGTAGTCAGGGAAGATTCCCAAGAACGTGCCTTTAATCAATTAAAAGATTTTTTGAGAAAACAACCACTTTTAGGGTTGCTTGATTTCACTAAGAGTTTTATTTTTAAATGCGTTGCATCTTATTGCAGCAATATGAGGAAGGAAATTTCCAGTGGCATATGCCAGTTGTAAATTGCTAGCCAGGGAGAAGTCTTACTCTGTAATTGAAAAAGAGTGTTTGGCAGTGATTTGGCATTGCATAAATTTCACCAATATTTATATGTTAAAGAATTTATTTTGGAGACTGATCACCAGCATTTAATTTATTTAAACAAGGCACGTGAAGTAAACAGTAGATTAATGTGGTGGGCCCTATATTTGCAATCTTTTAGCTACCACATTATAGCAATTAAAGGTAAAGAAAATATAGGTGCAGACTATTTAAGCAGGATTGAGAATTACAATATTTTTTGCAATTTTGAGAAATGTAAATTTATTGGCAGTTGATGCTGAAAATGTGCCATGTTCAGGCTTTATGACGGGGCGATGTCAGCATCCTTTTGTCATATTACCTCAAACCCTGCAAATTGTAGTGTACATGGAATCATGGGAAGAAACGGTGTGCATTGTGATAACTGTCATAAAGGTGATTGACAGATCATACTTGTTTTCAACTCTGGAAGGTCAGTGGGTTCTACCAGGCGTACTTGTAATTTACATAACAAAGGGTGTTTACAACTTTGGAAGGAGAATTATATTCTACCAGGTGTGCTGTTATTCGAATATCAAAGGGTGTGTATGATCTACTGAGTTGCCTACGTGACACAGCTGCTAGCAAGATTACATTCTGATTGGCTCATGTGGAAACCCAGGTGGTGTCACCGAATCATGCCTATAAATTGGACAGAATCAGGACAGTTTGGGTCCATCATTTCAACTTGCTTTCCTGTGTGTTCTACTACTATATTGTTTGACACGTGATACAGGCTACAACCATCATTCTGTGAGACTTGTATGAACTGCTCTGCGATCTCCTGTTTTCAGCGGTGCCCATCAGCGTTTCTCTGCAAGCAAGACTCCTGTATTTCTTTGTTTTTGTGTTGCAGAAGCCACTGACTGTCGTCCATTATTACATCCTGGAACTGTGAATTATCACCAGCGCACACTTCCCTAAGGAATCCCCTATTTTAGTGACTTTATTCATTGTATTTTTTGTGCTTTATTTCTTGTAATTATTTTGAGAGGTATTAAAGCCAGGAGCGTTAACTCGATATTTTAGTGTATGTGTATTTCATTTCCAGTACTATTGTCTTGTCTACCTCATACTAGCAGTGAAAGAACCCCTGTCCAGTGTGGGTTCTGTGGATGGCCCTCTCAATTGTACTAAGCAGGCCTTACACTGTGACAAAGAGGGTCTATGGTTTAACAGTTAGAATAATATTTTTGAGAGACTGGAAGGTTCTTCTATTACTTGCGTGTTCAATTCCTGTATAATTTCGTATTTATATCGATCTCAAATTGCGGCCACAATTGCATATTTCGAACTTTTTTATGTCCCTCTAACGCAGCTACACACAGTTAGGTTGGGCGCGCCGACCAATAAGTTGCGTTCAGAACTTTTGTGTGAAATCGACAAATATTTCATTACTAGTAGAATTCTGCTTACAGGTTAGGACATTTGTTTTCTTGCATTCGACATCATGAATGGGAATATCTGGCCAAACTCATGTTGGAATCTTAGCCTTGTCAGCCAAGCTTTCAAAACGCGAAGCCCCAAACACAGACAAGAAACTGCTAAGAAATTTCTTGATGTAGAGGTTGCATATTTAGACTCAGGGAGCCGAGAAACTATATTAAACTGTATGCCTAGTTAGTATGGCGAGAAAAATGCTTCAATGTATCAGAATCGCATGCGAAAGATTCACCTTGGCAAACAAACCTACGTAGATTTGATGTACACTGCTAATCTAAGGTACCTAAATCTCATGAACGCAGTTAGAAATGTCTGTGAGCCATCCATCATTCGGCGATAGGTAGGCACGCAGCGCATTCAACTCTCTCTATAAAGAAACGCCGCACGTACAAAACGTCTCGTTTGATTTGTTAATAGTCAATGAGTACAAAAGGAGGAATGGTGTATGGGCCACATGGTGCTGGTAGTAAATATTAGCATAAATTATAATAATTGCCCTCTTTATATTGGATATTGAATACTTGCAATTCAATTATCAAAACTACCGCAACATGATTGTTGATCAAATGTTCCAAGATACAAACTTAGTATCTTTAATCATTCTGCTAGTTATATGTTACCCCACTAATGTATAGTTACCATGCGCAAATATAAATCCTTTTTCGTTTTCTTGTGTAAATACTGTAATTATAATATATGTTGCTTAATTAATAGCTGAGGGTATTTTAATAAAGTCAATGTTACTTGCTGTATTGAAAATAACTGTCTTGATAACCTGCCTGGATTTCACTTCCAGAAAACGAGAATATGATTTTCGATTCAAATTTCTTGGTCATCACATACTTTACAGTGTAGTCTTTCTTTTGATTGGTCGAAAACTTTGGCCACCATTTTGGATTTAGACAAAACCGAAAGTGACGATTTTTTACCTTTTCTGAGGGCCTAAGGAGGCCGAATTTTGTTTCCACAAACTACATCATATTAGCTACAATAATTCGCAATAAACTCATTAGCGGTCAAGTGACCTTTACGCCATGGTTTTTCCCATCAAAAAAACAAAATCTATTTCTTCAGTTCTAGATTTTGGATATTATCATCTATGCATGAAGTGCATCAAAATAACAGGTAGGTAATGTGGTTTGGTCGCCATCTTTGATTTCTTTTAACCAAGGATTAGCTTTATACTGATGGCACATTTATCCCTTTGACTTGAAATTTTCTCCTCTGATATTGCTCAGACAGCAGAAGATCAATTCTGATCAGTTGTGTGGTTTGGCCACCATCTTGGATTTTTGATAAAGACCACAACCTTTTTTATCATTGGTGCTTCAACCAATCGACTGGATAATTTTATATAACATATATGGGCATAGCTTGTTACAAGAGAAATATTATAATTTTGAACAGTCATATGGTTTGGCCGCCATCTTTGATTTTCAACAAGAATAACCAACAATTTGTGCATTGGAGTGGTTCAACTGATAAACTTAATATTTTGGATGTATCATGCATAGCAAATGATTTTAAAGATAAGTAAATTACTTGTCTAGGTGAATACGTGGAACCAACTACATTTTGACAGCTTGGTAAAGATTATTTAAACTACCTCAATGGCAATCAATAATAACCTCATTAATTATGAAATAGATAGCTTGGGTCTCAATGACGCCGCTTGCAGTTTTAATTACTGCCCAAGCCTGTCGGCGAGGCCCCTACTGCTATTTCCCATTCTTTTTCGTCAAGTCGTTCAAGAAAATGGCTGGAGCTGGAAACCTCAAAATTTGCATGATCATGTGGACAATGGGAACTAATGCAAATGTGGCAATCAGTCAAATGACTTGGCAGTCTTCTTCAACTGTGAGTTGCCTCTCACTCAGTGAGCTTTTGTTCAAACCATTTGGGGACCTGAACCCAGTAGCATAATATCATGTACTATGCACAGGCACAATTTCAGCTAATTTCGTGCAACTTGACTTAAGAACAAGTCAAGTAAAGGGTCAAATTATGGTACATTATGGGTTATTTTTTTTAAAGAATGGTAACTACAGTTCTGAAAATTGATATACGCATAGGTGCTTGTCTGAACAGCAGGAATAATCTTCCAGCTTTCTAATTGGTCAATTCCTTGATTTGTCGGCCATCTTAAATTTTCAAACCGGGAAATGATCATTTTCACCATAGTCTCAAATTTTGTATATAGATTCTATTCATGAGACAATTTTTTTGGCCTGAATAACACATGGCTAGGCCACATGGCTGGGCGCCCATGAAACTTCTAACCTCATTAATATGCATAACTATCATATCTCAAATACTGTTGCAGTAAGGAAGATGACGGTAAACAACTGATCTGACTAAATTAACAGATGACCATATATGGTCATGTGAACTCATTAATATACATAACTGTCACCAGACACTTTTGCAGAAGAGAACATGCAACCATAGTGAAAGCTTCAAACGAAAGATGTTCCAACATAAGAGATTGCCATATATGATCTAGTAACCTCATTTATATGCATAAGCACATGGCTCATTATAATAGATAATACAAACTTCCCTTATGGCAATCCAGTGGCCTCATTAATTGTGAAATAGATGTCTGATAGCTTGGGCCCCACTGATGCTGCTTGCGGGTTTAATTCTTTATGTCTTATTTGTTAATAACGTTTTTCGTCGATGCGGTTTAGAATATTGTTGAAGCCACAAGCTTGAAATCCAATGTGCCAATGCACAGCAACGATCAGTAACATGGTCTGGCAGCCATCTTGTCATTTCCAGTTCAAACTACATGAGGTCATTCACTATGCACATGAACATTTTCAACTCATTTTGTCAAACCGGTCTCGAGAAAAGGTCAATCAAAGAATCAAATTATGTGTATTTTTTAAGAATTGCAGTTGCAGTTATGACTTGGTATCAGGATAATATATTATCTGAGCAACAGAAATTTGATTCCAGCATTCCAATTGGTCACTTACTTGTCCACCATCTTAGCATGGAATACCGATAAAGCATGGAGTACCATTGAAATAAATGCATGTAACCAATCAATATATTTATGATACATCTCCTGACATCACTGCTAAAATCGATAAAAAACTACTACCATGGAAACGACTGCCTCCAACACCACAGTAACAAATGGCGCAATCAAGAAAACTGTTGAAAACAATAAGACTGACATAAACAAGGTAATGCAGCTATTCAAAACACCAAAAATAACAAAAACACAGGTGCAAAAATCAATTCAAATACCGATGCTAAAGATACACTTATATAGTGTCTCTTCAAAACAAGGGGCAATAAACTCAGAACGTGAAACACCAATCACTTTATCCGCCAGTAACCACACAACGAACAACAGACCAGCCAGAGCGAAGACAGCCAACATACGCACTCAATGCACCCATCTCAAGCAGGAGCGCTGCTATGCAACTTGTTGGCATACCTACTAACTACATATATGCAATTCAACTGGAAAACGATAATACACTGTCAATATGCTCAACCATTTCAAATTCATCTCATCTAAGCGAAGCTACAGCGCAATATCCATCGAATATGACATCAATGACATCAAGAATTCGATTTAAAAATGCTCTCTCGAGACTTAAAACAGACTTAAGTCCGATGTTGTTTTTTCCTTCAAACTGAAAATCCGACAAAAACTTTCTAAGTATATAAAAACTGCCCATCTGCACGTCTCCCCACAGAACTTTAATGACAAGATTTATTTATCTCGAAAAAACGAACTTCACTACATCTTAATAACAATATATTTTATTTTTTTCGGAAAACGGACTTCGCTTGTCAGATATATATGAATATTCGTTTAATATATTTATCAAAGCGTGGTTCTTATAAGCTTCCATATCTTTTTTCACCGGCTCCCGCTCTCCCCCCAAAAAATAAAACTTGATGATTTGACCTCCGGACCGCAATATCATCTCCCACAAAGCACCTCGATTTCGTCTTGTATCTTTACCAGTCACCAGCCCTTCATAAGAGAGCAATATATTTTATCTGAACGTCAATTTTTGAATAGTTATGTCTCAAATTTTCGATTATGAACTTACGAAATTTGGGTCAAATGCGACCTCGATATTCAATCATTTTCGCCTCTCTTAAAATTAGCAAAAGCTCATTTTTAATATTACATGACCAGTGTATTGAAAATCACTGATGTGTGACTTTGATATATATGTAATCAAACTTCGTTATTTGGTGGCGATCGTCCCCTGTGTTCTTTGTATGCTTACACATGTAAAATAGAAATATAAATTATTTATCTTTCTGTTACTGTGTTTCATTTTGTGAGCAGACCTGCAAATTTACACTACTAATGTTCACATACGAATGATCATGTTAGAGATGTGTGTAATTGAACCATCAAATTCACCTTATGCCTCACCCATTTTTTTGGTAAATAAGAAAGGATGGCGTGTACAGATTGTAAAGGACATTCTGGCTCCTTTGAGGAAGGCATGTTTAACCGCAAGACCTTCAAAGTGTTACTTTTGTTTTACTAATTAAGAGTTTATTGGTCACCAAGTAGGTGACGGCATTTTGCAAGTATTGCCAGATAAAATAGTGAAACAGTGAAGCAAGTAAGGTCATTTTTAGGCATGGCTGGGTACTATCGCAAATTTGTAGCGAATTTTGCTACAATAGCAGCTCTTCTCAGTGATTTGGCCAGAAAAAGTCAGCCAAGAAAGGTAGTCAGGGAAGATTCCCAAGAACGTGCCTTTAATCAATTAAAAGATTTTTTGAGAAAACAACCACTTTTAGGGTTGCTTGATTTCACTAAGAGTTTTATTTTTAAATGCGTTGCATCTTATTGCAGCAATATGAGGAAGGAAATTTCCAGTGGCATATGCCAGTTGTAAATTGCTAGCCAGGGAGAAGTCTTACTCTGTAATTGAAAAAGAGTGTTTGGCAGTGATTTGGCATTGCATAAATTTCACCAATATTTATATGTTAAAGAATTTATTTTGGAGACTGATCACCAGCATTTAATTTATTTAAACAAGGCACGTGAAGTAAACAGTAGATTAATGTGGTGGGCCCTATATTTGCAATCTTTTAGCTACCACATTATAGCAATTAAAGGTAAAGAAAATATAGGTGCAGACTATTTAAGCAGGATTGAGAATTACAATATTTTTTGCAATTTTGAGAAATGTAAATTTATTGGCAGTTGATGCTGAAAATGTGCCATGTTCAGGCTTTATGACGGGGCGATGTCAGCATCCTTTTGTCATATTACCTCAAACCCTGCAAATTGTAGTGTACATGGAATCATGGGAAGAAACGGTGTGCATTGTGATAACTGTCATAAAGGTGATTGACAGATCATACTTGTTTTCAACTCTGGAAGGTCAGTGGGTTCTACCAGGCGTACTTGTAATTTACATAACAAAGGGTGTTTACAACTTTGGAAGGAGAATTATATTCTACCAGGTGTGCTGTTATTCGAATATCAAAGGGTGTGTATGATCTACTGAGTTGCCTACGTGACACAGCTGCTAGCAAGATTACATTCTGATTGGCTCATGTGGAAACCCAGGTGGTGTCACCGAATCATGCCTATAAATTGGACAGAATCAGGACAGTTTGGGTCCATCATTTCAACTTGCTTTCCTGTGTGTTCTACTACTATATTGTTTGACACGTGATACAGGCTACAACCATCATTCTGTGAGACTTGTATGAACTGCTCTGCGATCTCCTGTTTTCAGCGGTGCCCATCAGCGTTTCTCTGCAAGCAAGACTCCTGTATTTCTTTGTTTTTGTGTTGCAGAAGCCACTGACTGTCGTCCATTATTACATCCTGGAACTGTGAATTATCACCAGCGCACACTTCCCTAAGGAATCCCCTATTTTAGTGACTTTATTCATTGTATTTTTTGTGCTTTATTTCTTGTAATTATTTTGAGAGGTATTAAAGCCAGGAGCGTTAACTCGATATTTTAGTGTATGTGTATTTCATTTCCAGTACTATTGTCTTGGCTACCTCATACTAGCAGTGAAAGAACCCCTGTCCAGTGTGGGTTCTGTGGATGGCCCTCTCAATTGTACTAAGCAGGCCTTACACTGTGACAAAGAGGGTCTATGGTTTAACAGTTAGAATAATATTTTTGAGAGACTGGAAGGTTCTTCTATTACTTGCGTGTTCAATTCCTGTATAATTTCGTATTTATATCGATCTCAAATTGCGGCCACAATTGCATATTTCGAACTTTTTTATGTCCCTCTAACGCAGCTACACACAGTTAGGTTGGGCGCGCCGACCAATAAGTTGCGTTCAGAACTTTTGTGTGAAATCGACAAATATTTCATTACTAGTAGAATTCTGCTTACAGGTTAGGACATTTGTTTTCTTGCATTCGACATCATGAATGGGAATATCTGGCCAAACTCATGTTGGAATCTTAGCCTTGTCAGCCAAGCTTTCAAAACGCGAAGCCCCAAACACAGACAAGAAACTGCTAAGAAATTTCTTGATGTAGAGGTTGCATATTTAGACTCAGGGAGCCGAGAAACTATATTAAACTGTATGCCTAGTTAGTATGGCGAGAAAAATGCTTCAATGTATCAGAATCGCATGCGAAAGATTCACCTTGGCAAACAAACCTACGTAGATTTGATGTACACTGCTAATCTAAGGTACCTAAATCTCATGAACGCAGTTAGAAATGTCTGTGAGCCATCCATCATTCGGCGATAGGTAGGCACGCAGCGCATTCAACTCTCTCTATAAAGAAACGCCGCACGTACAAAACGTCTCGTTTGATTTGTTAATAGTCAATGAGTACAAAAGGAGGAATGGTGTATGGGCCACATGGTGCTGGTAGTAAATATTAGCATAAATTATAATAATTGCCCTCTTTATATTGGATATTGAATACTTGCAATTCAATTATCAAAACTACCGCAACATGATTGTTGATCAAATGTTCCAAGATACAAACTTAGTATCTTTAATCATTCTGCTAGTTATATGTTACCCCACTAATGTATAGTTACCATGCGCAAATATAAATCCTTTTTCGTTTTCTTGTGTAAATACTGTAATTATAATATATGTTGCTTAATTAATAGCTGAGGGTATTTTAATAAAGTCAATGTTACTTGCTGTATTGAAAATAACTGTCTTGATAACCTGCCTGGATTTCACTTCCAGAAAACGAGAATATGATTTTCGATTCAAATTTCTTGGTCATCACATACTTTACAGTGTAGTCTTTCTTTTGATTGGTCGAAAACTTTGGCCACCATTTTGGATTTAGACAAAACCGAAAGTGACGATTTTTTACCTTTTCTGAGGGCCTAAGGAGGCCGAATTTTGTTTCCACAAACTACATCATATTAGCTACAATAATTCGCAATAAACTCATTAGCGGTCAAGTGACCTTTACGCCATGGTTTTTCCCATCAAAAAAACAAAATCTATTTCTTCAGTTCTAGATTTTGGATATTATCATCTATGCATGAAGTGCATCAAAATAACAGGTAGGTAATGTGGTTTGGTCGCCATCTTTGATTTCTTTTAACCAAGGATTAGCTTTATACTGATGGCACATTTATCCCTTTGACTTGAAATTTTCTCCTCTGATATTGCTCAGACAGCAGAAGATCAATTCTGATCAGTTGTGTGGTTTGGCCACCATCTTGGATTTTTGATAAAGACCACAACCTTTTTTATCATTGGTGCTTCAACCAATCGACTGGATAATTTTATATAACATATATGGGCATAGCTTGTTACAAGAGAAATATTATAATTTTGAACAGTCATATGGTTTGGCCGCCATCTTTGATTTTCAACAAGAATAACCAACAATTTGTGCATTGGAGTGGTTCAACTGATAAACTTAATATTTTGGATGTATCATGCATAGCAAATGATTTTAAAGATAAGTAAATTACTTGTCTAGGTGAATACGTGGAACCAACTACATTTTGACAGCTTGGTAAAGATTATTTAAACTACCTCAATGGCAATCAATAATAACCTCATTAATTATGAAATAGATAGCTTGGGTCTCAATGACGCCGCTTGCAGTTTTAATTACTGCCCAAGCCTGTCGGCGAGGCCCCTACTGCTATTTCCCATTCTTTTTCGTCAAGTCGTTCAAGAAAATGGCTGGAGCTGGAAACCTCAAAATTTGCATGATCATGTGGACAATGGGAACTAATGCAAATGTGGCAATCAGTCAAATGACTTGGCAGTCTTCTTCAACTGTGAGTTGCCTCTCACTCAGTGAGCTTTTGTTCAAACCATTTGGGGACCTGAACCCAGTAGCATAATATCATGTACTATGCACAGGCACAATTTCAGCTAATTTCGTGCAACTTGACTTAAGAACAAGTCAAGTAAAGGGTCAAATTATGGTACATTATGGGTTATTTTTTTTAAAGAATGGTAACTACAGTTCTGAAAATTGATATACGCATAGGTGCTTGTCTGAACAGCAGGAATAATCTTCCAGCTTTCTAATTGGTCAATTCCTTGATTTGTCGGCCATCTTAAATTTTCAAACCGGGAAATGATCATTTTCACCATAGTCTCAAATTTTGTATATAGATTCTATTCATGAGACAATTTTTTTGGCCTGAATAACACATGGCTAGGCCACATGGCTGGGCGCCCATGAAACTTCTAACCTCATTAATATGCATAACTATCATATCTCAAATACTGTTGCAGTAAGGAAGATGACGGTAAACAACTGATCTGACTAAATTAACAGATGACCATATATGGTCATGTGAACTCATTAATATACATAACTGTCACCAGACACTTTTGCAGAAGAGAACATGCAACCATAGTGAAAGCTTCAAACGAAAGATGTTCCAACATAAGAGATTGCCATATATGATCTAGTAACCTCATTTATATGCATAAGCACATGGCTCATTATAATAGATAATACAAACTTCCCTTATGGCAATCCAGTGGCCTCATTAATTGTGAAATAGATGTCTGATAGCTTGGGCCCCACTGATGCTGCTTGCGGGTTTAATTCTTTATGTCTTATTTGTTAATAACGTTTTTCGTCGATGCGGTTTAGAATATTGTTGAAGCCACAAGCTTGAAATCCAATGTGCCAATGCACAGCAACGATCAGTAACATGGTCTGGCAGCCATCTTGTCATTTCCAGTTCAAACTACATGAGGTCATTCACTATGCACATGAACATTTTCAACTCATTTTGTCAAACCGGTCTCGAGAAAAGGTCAATCAAAGAATCAAATTATGTGTATTTTTTAAGAATTGCAGTTACAGTTATGACTTGGTATCAGGATAATATATTATCTGAGCAACAGAAATTTGATTCCAGCATTCCAATTGGTCACTTACTTGTCCACCATCTTAGCATGGAATACCGATAAAGCATGGAGTACCATTGAAATAAATGCATGTAACCAATCAATATATTTATGATACATCTCCTGACATCACTGCTAAAATCGATAAAAAACTACTACCATGGAAACGACTGCCTCCAACACCACAGTAACAAATGGCGCAATCAAGAAAACTGTTGAAAACAATAAGACTGACATAAACAAGGTAATGCAGCTATTCAAAACACCAAAAATAACAAAAACACAGGTGCAAAAATCAATTCAAATACCGATGCTAAAGATACACTTATATAGTGTCTCTTCAAAACAAGGGGCAATAAACTCAGAACGTGAAACACCAATCACTTTATCCGCCAGTAACCACACAACGAACAACAGACCAGCCAGAGCGAAGACAGCCAACATACGCACTCAATGCACCCATCTCAAGCAGGAGCGCTGCTATGCAACTTGTTGGCATACCTACTAACTACATATATGCAATTCAACTGGAAAACGATAATACACTGTCAATATGCTCAACCATTTCAAATTCATCTCATCTAAGCGAAGCTACAGCGCAATATCCATCGAATATGACATCAATGACATCAAGAATTCGATTTAAAAATGCTCTCTCGAGACTTAAAACAGACTTAAGTCCGATGTTGTTTTTTCCTTCAAACTGAAAATCCGACAAAAACTTTCTAAGTATATAAAAACTGCCCATCTGCACGTCTCCCCACAGAACTTTAATGACAAGATTTATTTATCTCGAAAAAACGAACTTCACTACATCTTAATAACAATATATTTTATTTTTTTCGGAAAACGGACTTCGCTTGTCAGATATATATGAATATTCGTTTAATATATTTATCAAAGCGTGGTTCTTATAAGCTTCCATATCTTTTTTCACCGGCTCCCGCTCTCCCCCCAAAAAATAAAACTTGATGATTTGACCTCCGGACCGCAATATCATCTCCCACAAAGCACCTCGATTTCGTCTTGTATCTTTACCAGTCACCAGCCCTTCATAAGAGAGCAATATATTTTATCTGAACGTCAATTTTTGAATAGTTATGTCTCAAATTTTCGATTATGAACTTACGAAATTTGGGTCAAATGCGACCTCGATATTCAATCATTTTCGCCTCTCTTAAAATTAGCAAAAGCTCATTTTTAATATTACATGACCAGTGTATTGAAAATCACTGATGTGTGACTTTGATATATATGTAATCAAACTTCGTTATTTGGTGGCGATCGTCCCCTGTGTTCTTTGTATGCTTACACATGTAAAATAGAAATATAAATTATTTATCTTTCTGTTACTGTGTTTCATTTTGTGAGCAGACCTGCAAATTTACACTACTAATGTTCACATACGAATGATCATGTTAGAGATGTGTGTAATTGAACCATCAAATTCACCTTATGCCTCACCCATTTTTTTGGTAAATAAGAAAGGATGGCGTGTACAGATTGTAAAGGACATTCTGGCTCCTTTGAGGAAGGCATGTTTAACCGCAAGACCTTCAAAGTGTTACTTTTGTTTTACTAATTAAGAGTTTATTGGTCACCAAGTAGGTGACGGCATTTTGCAAGTATTGCCAGATAAAATAGTGAAACAGTGAAGCAAGTAAGGTCATTTTTAGGCATGGCTGGGTACTATCGCAAATTTGTAGCGAATTTTGCTACAATAGCAGCTCTTCTCAGTGATTTGGCCAGAAAAAGTCAGCCAAGAAAGGTAGTCAGGGAAGATTCCCAAGAACGTGCCTTTAATCAATTAAAAGATTTTTTGAGAAAACAACCACTTTTAGGGTTGCTTGATTTCACTAAGAGTTTTATTTTTAAATGCGTTGCATCTTATTGCAGCAATATGAGGAAGGAAATTTCCAGTGGCATATGCCAGTTGTAAATTGCTAGCCAGGGAGAAGTCTTACTCTGTAATTGAAAAAGAGTGTTTGGCAGTGATTTGGCATTGCATAAATTTCACCAATATTTATATGTTAAAGAATTTATTTTGGAGACTGATCACCAGCATTTAATTTATTTAAACAAGGCACGTGAAGTAAACAGTAGATTAATGTGGTGGGCCCTATATTTGCAATCTTTTAGCTACCACATTATAGCAATTAAAGGTAAAGAAAATATAGGTGCAGACTATTTAAGCAGGATTGAGAATTACAATATTTTTTGCAATTTTGAGAAATGTAAATTTATTGGCAGTTGATGCTGAAAATGTGCCATGTTCAGGCTTTATGACGGGGCGATGTCAGCATCCTTTTGTCATATTACCTCAAACCCTGCAAATTGTAGTGTACATGGAATCATGGGAAGAAACGGTGTGCATTGTGATAACTGTCATAAAGGTGATTGACAGATCATACTTGTTTTCAACTCTGGAAGGTCAGTGGGTTCTACCAGGCGTACTTGTAATTTACATAACAAAGGGTGTTTACAACTTTGGAAGGAGAATTATATTCTACCAGGTGTGCTGTTATTCGAATATCAAAGGGTGTGTATGATCTACTGAGTTGCCTACGTGACACAGCTGCTAGCAAGATTACATTCTGATTGGCTCATGTGGAAACCCAGGTGGTGTCACCGAATCATGCCTATAAATTGGACAGAATCAGGACAGTTTGGGTCCATCATTTCAACTTGCTTTCCTGTGTGTTCTACTACTATATTGTTTGACACGTGATACAGGCTACAACCATCATTCTGTGAGACTTGTATGAACTGCTCTGCGATCTCCTGTTTTCAGCGGTGCCCATCAGCGTTTCTCTGCAAGCAAGACTCCTGTATTTCTTTGTTTTTGTGTTGCAGAAGCCACTGACTGTCGTCCATTATTACATCCTGGAACTGTGAATTATCACCAGCGCACACTTCCCTAAGGAATCCCCTATTTTAGTGACTTTATTCATTGTATTTTTTGTGCTTTATTTCTTGTAATTATTTTGAGAGGTATTAAAGCCAGGAGCGTTAACTCGATATTTTAGTGTATGTGTATTTCATTTCCAGTACTATTGTCTTGGCTACCTCATACTAGCAGTGAAAGAACCCCTGTCCAGTGTGGGTTCTGTGGATGGCCCTCTCAATTGTACTAAGCAGGCCTTACACTGTGACAAAGAGGGTCTATGGTTTAACAGTTAGAATAATATTTTTGAGAGACTGGAAGGTTCTTCTATTACTTGCGTGTTCAATTCCTGTATAATTTCGTATTTATATCGATCTCAAATTGCGGCCACAATTGCATATTTCGAACTTTTTTATGTCCCTCTAACGCAGCTACACACAGTTAGGTTGGGCGCGCCGACCAATAAGTTGCGTTCAGAACTTTTGTGTGAAATCGACAAATATTTCATTACTAGTAGAATTCTGCTTACAGGTTAGGACATTTGTTTTCTTGCATTCGACATCATGAATGGGAATATCTGGCCAAACTCATGTTGGAATCTTAGCCTTGTCAGCCAAGCTTTCAAAACGCGAAGCCCCAAACACAGACAAGAAACTGCTAAGAAATTTCTTGATGTAGAGGTTGCATATTTAGACTCAGGGAGCCGAGAAACTATATTAAACTGTATGCCTAGTTAGTATGGCGAGAAAAATGCTTCAATGTATCAGAATCGCATGCGAAAGATTCACCTTGGCAAACAAACCTACGTAGATTTGATGTACACTGCTAATCTAAGGTACCTAAATCTCATGAACGCAGTTAGAAATGTCTGTGAGCCATCCATCATTCGGCGATAGGTAGGCACGCAGCGCATTCAACTCTCTCTATAAAGAAACGCCGCACGTACAAAACGTCTCGTTTGATTTGTTAATAGTCAATGAGTACAAAAGGAGGAATGGTGTATGGGCCACATGGTGCTGGTAGTAAATATTAGCATAAATTATAATAATTGCCCTCTTTATATTGGATATTGAATACTTGCAATTCAATTATCAAAACTACCGCAACATGATTGTTGATCAAATGTTCCAAGATACAAACTTAGTATCTTTAATCATTCTGCTAGTTATATGTTACCCCACTAATGTATAGTTACCATGCGCAAATATAAATCCTTTTTCGTTTTCTTGTGTAAATACTGTAATTATAATATATGTTGCTTAATTAATAGCTGAGGGTATTTTAATAAAGTCAATGTTACTTGCTGTATTGAAAATAACTGTCTTGATAACCTGCCTGGATTTCACTTCCAGAAAACAAGAATATGATTTTCGATTCAAATTTCTTGGTCATCACATACTTTACAGTGTAGTCTTTCTTTTGATTGGTCGAAAACTTTGGCCACCATTTTGGATTTAGACAAAACCGAAAGTGACGATTTTTTACCTTTTCTGAGGGCCTAAGGAGGCCGAATTTTGTTTCCACAAACTACATCATATTAGCTACAATAATTCGCAATAAACTCATTAGCGGTCAAGTGACCTTTACGCCATGATTTTTCCCATCAAAAAAACAAAATCTATTTCTTCAGTTCTAGATTTTGGATATTATCATCTATGCATGAAGTGCATCAAAATAACAGGTAGGTAATGTGGTTTGGTCGCCATCTTTGATTTCTTTTAACCAAGGATTAGCTTTATACTGATGGCACATTTATCCCTTTGACTTGAAATTTTCTCCTCTGATATTGCTCAGACAGCAGAAGATCAATTCTGATCAGTTGTGTGGTTTGGCCACCATCTTGGATTTTTGATAAAGACCACAACCTTTTTTATCATTGGTGCTTCAACCAATCGACTGGATAATTTTATATAACATATATGGGCATAGCTTGTTACAAGAGAAATATTATAATTTTGAACAGTCATATGGTTTGGCCGCCATCTTTGATTTTCAACAAGAATATCCAACAATTTGTGCATTGGAGTGGTTCAACTGATAAACTTAATATTTTGGATGTATCATGCATAGCAAATGATTTTAAAGATAAGTAAATTACTTGTCTAGGTGAATACGTGGAACCAACTACATTTTGACAGCTTGGTAAAGATTATTTAAACTACCTTAATGGCAATCAATAATAACCTCATTAATTATGAAATAGATAGCTTGGGTCTCAATGACGCCGCTTGCAGTTTTAATTACTGCCCAAGCCTGTCGGCGAGGCCCCTACTGCTATTTCCCATTCTTTTTCGTCAAGTCGTTCAAGAAAATGGCTGGAGCTGGAAACCTCAAAATTTGCATGATCATGTGGACAATGGGAACTAATGCAAATGTGGCAATCAGTCAAATGACTTGGCAGTCTTCTTCAACTGTGAGTTGCCTCTCACTCAGTGAGCTTTTGTTCAAACCATTTGGGGACCTGAACCCAGTAGCATAATATCATGTACTATGCACAGGCACAATTTCAGCTAATTTCGTGCAACTTGACTTAAGAACAAGTCAAGTAAAGGGTCAAATTATGGTACATTATGGGTTATTTTTTTTAAAGAATGGTAACTACAGTTCTGAAAATTGATATACGCATAGGTGCTTGTCTGAACAGCAGGAATAATCTTCCAGCTTTCTAATTGGTCAATTCCTTGATTTGTCGGCCATCTTAAATTTTCAAACCGGGAAATGATCATTTTCACCATAGTCTCAAATTTTGTATATAGATTCTATTCATGAGACAAATTTTTTGGCCTGAATAACACATGGCTAGGCCACATAGCTGGGCGCCCATGAAACTTCTAACCTCATTAATATGCATAACTATCATATCTCAAATACTGTTGCAGTAAGGAAGATGACGGTAAACAACTGATCTGACTAAATTAACAGATGACCATATATGGTCATGTGAACTCATTAATATACATAACTGTCACCAGACACTTTTGCAGAAGAGAACATGCAACCATAGTGAAAGCTTCAAACGAAAGATGTTCCAACATAAGAGATTGCCATATATGATCTAGTAACCTCATTTATATGCATAAGCACATGGCTCATTATAATAGATAATACAAACTTCCCTTATGGCAATCCAGTGGCCTCATTAATTGTGAAATAGATGTCTGATAGCTTGGGCCCCACTGATGCTGCTTGCGGGTTTAATTCTTTATGTCTTATTTGTTAATAACGTTTTTCGTCGATGCGGTTTAGAATATTGTTGAAGCCACAAGCTTGAAATCCAATGTGCCAATGCACAGCAACGATCAGTAACATGGTCTGGCAGCCATCTTGTCATTTCCAGTTCAAACTACATGAGGTCATTCACTATGCACATGAACATTTTCAACTCATTTTGTCAAACCGGTCTCGAGAAAAGGTCAATCAAAAAATCAAATTATGTGTATTTTTTAAGAATTGCAGTTACAGTTATGACTTGGTATCAGGATAATATATTATCTGAGCAACAGAAATTTGATTCCAGCATTCCAATTGGTCACTTACTTGTCCACCATCTTAGCATGGAATACCGATAAAGCATGGAGTACCATTGAAATAAATGCATGTAACCAATCAATATATTTATGATACATCTCCTGACATCACTGCTAAAATCGATAAAAAACTACTACCATGGAAACGACTGCCTCCAACACCACAGTAACAAATGGCGCAATCAAGAAAACTGTTGAAAACAATAAGACTGACATAAACAAGGTAATGCAGCTATTCAAAACACCAAAAATAACAAAAACACAGGTGCAAAAATCAATTCAAATACCGATGCTAAAGATACACTTATATAGTGTCTCTTCAAAACAAGGGGCAATAAACTCAGAACGTGAAACACCAATCACTTTATCCGCCAGTAACCACACAACGAACAACAGACCAGCCAGAGCGAAGACAGCCAACATACGCACTCAATGCACCCATCTCAAGCAGGAGCGCTGCTATGCAACTTGTTGGCATACCTACTAACTACATATATGCAATTCAACTGGAAAACGATAATACACTGTCAATATGCTCAACCATTTCAAATACATCGCATCTAAGCGAAGCTACAGCGCAATATCCATCGAATATGACATCAATGACATCAAGAATTCGATTTAAAAATGCTCTCTCGAGACTTAAAACAGACTTAAGTCCGATGTTGTTTTTTCCTTCAAACTGAAAATCCGACAAAAACTTTCTAAGTATATAAAAACTGCCCATCTGCACGTCTCCCCACAAAACTTTAATGACAAGATTTATTTATCTCGAAAAAACGAACTTCACTACATCTTAATAACAATATATTTTATTTTTTTCGGAAAACGGACTTCGCTTGTCAGATATATATGAATATTCGTTTAATATATTTATCAAAGCGTGGTTCTTATAAGCTTCCATATCTTTTTTCACCGGCTCCCGCTCTCCCCCCAAAAAATAAAACTTGATGATTTGACCTCCGGACCGCAATATCATCTCCCACAAAGCACCTCGATTTCGTCTTGTATCTTTACCAGTCACCAGTCCTTCATAAGAGAGCAATATATTTTATCTGAACGTCAATTTTTGAATAGTTATGTCTCAAATTTTCGATTATGAACTTACGAAATTTGGGTCAAATGCGACCTCGATATTCAATCATTTTCGCCTCTCTTAAAATTAGCAAAAGCTCATTTTTAATATTACATGACCAGTGTATTGAAAATCACTGATGTGTGACTTTGATATATATGTAATCAAACTTCGTTATTTGGTGGCGATCGTCCCCTGTGTTCTTTGTATGCTTACACATGTAAAATAGAAATATAAATTATTTATCTTTCTGTTACTGTGTTTCATTTTGTGAGCAGACCTGCAAATTTACACTACTAATGTTCACATACGAATGACCATGTACAAAGACAGGCACGTACATGCTTGCATGTGGTTAGTAAAAGAAACAGTACACTCATTTCAAATTGACCTTACTTTATTTTCCTTGGTAAGCCCATCTTGAGTTGGTAATCATATTCAGAGCATGATAGAGGAAGTATTTTGCTCGTCATTGCATTGGATAAACATTGTTCATCATATACATTACGCAGATCCATGTTTATACAGGACTCAATAAAACGACGTAGCAACAAGATTTGACTGCAAAAAAACATACAATCTGTTATTTTTAAAACAAGCATTTATCCAATATAAAACACAACGATGTATGGCATAGTTAAAGGTGTTTTTGTCAAAGGTCATGTCATACATGACTTACACTTATAGTATCAATCAACCCTGTGAGTAGTTTATAGTTATTTTATTACACGAGCATGTCCGAGTGTTTACATTATAGAAATTGTTAATTTGTAATTGACACCTACGCGTGTCACTGTTACAGACATAGTTCATTGTTACAGATGTGTAGTAGTAGCTAAATATCGACGTATGTTTGATTTATCAAACAATCTCGTGATATCTGTCATTTTTAATTTGAAGAAATACAAATATCAAACATGGACGAAAATGTGCCATGTATGAACAAATATTGTACAATCTTGATCATTTTTGTCATGGCGTGAAATTGCAATTACCAAAACTGTAGAAATTGCCAGCCTGAAATGGTACAGTCATTGTAATAACCTATTAAAAAACTTCAAACTGAAACATCATAAACGTGCACTAAATATTACCAGTACGACATGTGGTACCTATAAATAAATAAACAAAATAAATAAACAAACCAATAAATAACTTACCTAATAGGACCAGTGAAATCTGTTAGGAAGTTTTCAATCATGTGATGTATTTTCATTGGCCTTGGTAGACTGTACACTTTGTTACCAAATTTGTACCTTGACTGTCCTTCAGGATACAAAAAAAATGTTGTCTTGATGAAATGTTACCAAAACGTACTAACGTCAAACAGAATGTCAACATCTTGCCAATTGTTCTGGTGACGCAATTATGATGATATCCACGTAGAAACAACTCTCTGCTTTCACACATACAAATACAGACAAAAGACGCATATATACACATCTCTCTGTGTACGAATGTTCATTCTTACTTTCTGGCAGGCTTTCGTAATAAAACAAGACAGGGTGAAGAAAATATGATAGATGACCTTTCCTTGGTAACCCATTGAATAGTTTACCTAGTAATATAAGTAAAATATTCAGAAAATTTTAATGTATCCTTCACAGGGGAATAAATTTATTATATAGTAACGAGTTAAAAAGCAAAAATTATCCATCTCGATATACTTGATTGTTGAAATTATGTTGGTTAATGAAAGTGCTCAAAAACTGACCGAATAAACTTACGAAATGATTCTTGTCCATAGTCCATGAAAATGATCAAAATATGTTCGTAATCATGCCCGGTCTTCTTTGATAACTGGTGGATAAGTTTGAGCGGGAATTCTTCAAGATACGTGTACACGGAGTTTTCTCTATATGAAACATATACTGGTTATTAGGCAGTTACGCACATATACACATGAAATTTGATAAATCACTTTAAAAGCGTAACTATTCTGATCAAACAAAAATATCGATAGTGCACATACGATCACAACATAATATAAACGTACTGTTTGAATAACACAATATCTGCCAGAACACCAAACATTTGATATATTCCTGAAGCTTCATTGACACGTTTCACAATGTGATTTAGTAGTTCTGTGGTAGGTTGAGTAACAGATGGCCAAGGAACTTGGTGATTACGAAATTCTAATATTCTGCTGAGTGCTCGAGCTGTTAAAAGGGACGAATCATTATATTTGTGTAGTCATAATTACGACTGTATGTAATCATATATTGTTAAAGTGTGGAGTGTGGAACTGTTATTGGTGTACATTTACGACTTACTTGATCAAGTTCATTATATCTATTTGCTGGAGGTATGCATGTAATTCTTTGTATGAATTATAACATATTTTTATTTTTGATAGGCTTGTTTCGTTTCCTGTAATATTGTAAAACTGGCTAATTAAAAAATATTGCCATTCATTCAGTATTTGATTGGCTTGGTGAAATAAAAAAAATGAAATTCTATTTTAAACAATAATGCACTCCATGAGTATTATTGAGTGGACATCTAACTACATCATTATCCGTCAAAGATACATCACTGTGACAATACGTGTTTTACAAATTACATGAATGACAGTGTATTTAACAAACTATATTTTAAAGAGTCGTACAACTGATGAAATTATTAAAGAGGTTAGAGAATTCAAATGTAAACGTTTTAGTGGGTACGATGGAGTTGATATGTACACTGTAAAATATGTTATTAATGAAATGTTATCACCTATGACACATATTTGTAACATGTCTTTTGTCTCTGCATTATTCCCTGATAATTGCCAAAGTAGTTCCAATATATACAACAGATGACAAACATATATTTACCAATTATAGAGCAGTATCATTGCTTCCTCGATTTAAAAAATAATAATAGATGGACTTTGTAAACCAACATAATTTATTATATAATGGCCAGTATGGTTTTATCCAAGGTAGATTAACATCCCATGTACTTCTTGAGCTTGCAGAAGACATTTAAAATGAAATGGATAAAGGCAATTTTACTGTTGGATATTTGTAGACTTGAAAAACTTCGATACTGTGGAGAATGATATTCATTTTAGCAAGTTTGAGTTTTATGGCATTCGATGTTTTGCCTTACAATGACTAAATAGTTATGTAATTAGGTGTAGTGTGCCCTAGGGGCCTCTTTTGTGACCATCAGATGCAGATGACACATATTTGTTTTATCCAGGAAAAAATATGCAGGAAATATGTGTAATTATCAATCAAGAACTAAATAAATTACATTTGTGGTTTAAGGTGAACAAATATTAAATCTCATTAAGACAAATAATATAATACTAGAATTCAGCCATAAAATGTGCTACAAAATGTCTTGGTGTTCAAATTGGTTGTAAATTCAACTTGAAAAGTCACATTCAGTATATATAAAGTAAAATGACCAAAAGTACTACTAATATTTTTTATGGACTGGATACGAATGTCACCAAGTATATCCACAAATTACGTTTTAATGAAACAGCAAATGAACATAAATTTATAACAATATTTTAACGGTAATAAATACGAACTCACTATAAACTTTCTTTCTTAAGAATGGACACTACAGTCCAGCTAAGTTGGTCATTTACTGACCGTCCTTCAACGGACGATTTCTTGGAGCTGATGTTGTAGCCACAGGTAAAGACGGGTGAAGACACGTTAATTTCACAGTTGTTAAAAACCTTAGTCGGTGAACGAGAAACAATTGCTTGACAAGAAGCAGTTTGGTTTACAGTTCCAGATTCTGGCGTAACCAAGAATATCTGAAATGCGCCGACGATCTTCCGTTGAGATACAGTATCGTCAGACAGTCAGCTGGCATCGGTGTCGCTGGGTGTATCCAGCGACACCGATGCCAGCTGAATGTGAGTATCGTAGTGCTGTAAACTTGACACGTTTTTGTGACCAGTTATATTTATGATTGGTTGTGGTGGAATGCCGGCTTTCTTCAGGTTAATAATGAGTTCAACTGGTCTTTCGGTATATTTTCCATCCACAGAATAATATCGTCAGCCATTATCGAAGCGCAGACGCAAATTACGCGCGTTGTTTATAAACAGAAAGTAGTTCCAGGAAATAGACGCGTTTACCCGGGCGTGATATGGAAAATTATTGCACGGCTCGCGTATTGGGATTCCCATAGCGTTACGAGGCCGGGCAATACGAGGTATATGATAATAATATATTGTTTATGATGTATAACCCCCAATCCTATTTTTATTCATTGGGACTAAAGATTCTGATTTTATGATATCGAATCCTGCTGTTACAATGTACAAGGCATATCTTTCTCTGCTTCCAGCTCATACTCAAAAATAGTTTATGTCTAATCAAGTTAATAATTACAATACTAGACAGCATAATCAATTATAAAAGAACAACGTTAAAATCTATATGTTTGTCTCATAGTAGTGCAAAATTGTGGAGTGGCATTCCTAGTAACATTAAAGATTATTTCAATTGTTCTTTATTTAAAAAAGGTAAATAAACTTTAACTTTTGAATAACTATATTGATATTATAAATTAAATGCCACGGTTTTACCTGATTGAAATATTTCGCAAAATTAACTTAGAGATATGTATATCTTTTGTTGTATTAAATTTATTTTTAATTTGGGTAAGTAACAATCTGTCAAATCTGCTAGGTAAAGAAGTAATTTAATTTTTAAAAGGGGAAATGTATTATACGAGCTTTTCTTCAAGAATTGCCTCTTTCCTTGCATATTTATATATAGTATTATTATTTTTTGTGATTGTGTATTTAAGAAAATATTCAAGGAAATAAACGAATTGTCATTGTCATACAATTACAGTATCTGACGAATACTTCACAATTAGTCAATGTTATGTTGTTTTTTCCAAGCTAGCTAGCTAGCCTATGTCACAAGGAAAATAAGCAGAAAACAAAGATTATTGAAAACAAATATTGGCACAGCCACGTTTGTTTTTATTATTAAAGGACGCTTAAGCGCGTAATCGTTCCATATTTGAAATTTGCGTTCCGTAATATGGTAGGATTAAAATACCCAGTGCAATACCCCAAAATTACGGCACGCTGTAACTTATGGCCTTAAATTGACAGATGTAAAATAATTTAATTTAATTTAACTTTTTCTCAGCCTGGTGGAGAGGTCGCTCTTAGAAGAAAGTCAAATTCAAGTCACAGATTTAACACTCAGTTTTACACTTTGTTCCTAAAAAAGTGGTTAAAATTATTTCCTACAACTATGTATTTTTGAAAAACGCCTTGGTGGGAGACAACAGAATATATGTCGTAGTGATCGTCAGACAATTGAGTGCATCAGGATATTTGAATGACAGACTGGTTATTAAAATAACAAGGTGTTATTGTACAGTGTGTTGCTGACATTGGTAGCATTAATTAATGTCTTTACTTAAAGTGAAGATGCTCATTTAGCGACTACTCTGGTCGAGGTATTCTTTTCTCATTTGAGTGGATTTATTATAGCAGGCACTGTACAGTGACATGCAAATATGTATATCTATTCATTCAATTTATATAAGCTGGTCGCAAGTTTATACACATAAAATTATAGTATTATTTCAAGAATCCCCTCAATATTAACGTCAACGATTTTTATAAGAGGCCGATTTGTAGATTCCCGTTTTTTGTAAACCAAATAATATATGTGGTTAATAATTGGTCAATTTCTACTTGGGAGAACGGTGTTTAGACCTTGCATTATATTTCTCAAAGCGTTATATAATGAACAATCATTATTTCTAAGGTTTTAAAATTTTAACATTTCTTTATTCAGGTATCGTAATAACATGGACACAAGGTGTTAAATCTTACCTGTATATCTAAACCCGTGTATAAATCCACCCGCTGATTGTTTATAGTCCAATGAATGCGTGCTGGCACCAATAAAGAATAGTCCAGGCGCATTTATAGATTCGTATTCTTGGGTAATTTTAGGGTATTTGTCCACATCTCCAATCTGACTTGATACAACACGAAAATCCCTATAAATATATTCACAAAATATCACATACATTGTGTGTTTTATATTTTGCAATTATTGAATTACAGACATGTAGCATTGTTACATTTAGAAATGCAGTACGAATAATAATGCTTAGGAATATAATCTTTTTAAATCGTGGAGTTAATTTATTCAATTTGTCAATGTAATATTGGTATTTTGAAATGCCAATAATTAACGACTATGTAGTTATTTTATAAGTTAAATACAATAACGCGGTATGAAGATGCAAATCAGTCCCAACCAAACAATTACTTTTTCAGAATGCACTCATACAAATTTGGAAAACAATGATCACAGTACAGCAGCGTGCACAAAGTCACTGTCACGAGGTGTTTGTATCATATCAGAAACTGTATTATTATAAGGACACGTAGATGTCCGTAGATGAGACTCGTGACTGGGACGTGGTCAAGCGTGTTATGCTGAAGGCGTATGGGTTGACAGCCGCTTGTGGAGTTGAGGTAGAAAATTTGACTCCTTCTCTCGATTCCCCGACCTCTGCCACATCAACGTGCATCATTATACCACATGCAACTACCACCAACACACATTCAGCATGTCAACCTGTTGACATATTTGTTACATGTTCAGAGATGATAGAACACAAACTCGATAAACATGTTGCGGGACTGAAATTGCCCACTGCCGAGGGCACGGTCAATGGGCAGAAAGTGACAGTACTAAGGGATACAGGGTGTTCTGGGATAGTTATTCGAAAGAACCTGGTACGTCCCTCACAGTTCCTGGTAGACATCGTACTTGTGTACTAGCTGATGGTACATGGAAACGAGTCCCTGAAGCCGAGCTGGAGGTCCACACTCCGTATTACACTGGAATTGTCAAAGCTGCATGCATGACCAGACCCCTCTTTGATGTGCTGATAGGTAATGTTCTGGGAGCAATGGACGTTCACACTTCATGTGAGCGGCATGGTGGTACTTATAGTGGAGGTGAAATTCCTAATGACACAGGTATGAGTGTCAAAACACAAAGACCCCGAGGGGCCAGTCAGGTGGACCAAATTGTGGCCACCCCTGAGACTGTTTCTGTGGGTGCAATTCCCGGTCATACAGTTGGTGTGATGAATACGGATGGTTTGCCTGAGGGGCAGAGGATAGAGGGAGATTCCCTAACCCCTGTCCAATATGGCACCAATTATGTAGATGCAAGTCCTGGCCATGCTCTTGGCATGGTGAACACGGGTGGCAATCCTGAGGGACAGGTGGCAGAGGGTAAGCTAGCAGACCCCTCGAACACTGTCCAAGATGGTGCCAATGACCAGTCTAGTGGGCTGGAAATACTTGAGGTTACACAAGGTGTTGAGACAAGAGCACAGTCTCGGACCACAAAGCATACGCAAAAGTTGGTGTTACCAGAATTCAAGACTCATGACCCTGTGGTGACCCCCGACAGTTTGGGTGAATTAAAACAAAATGACTCTAGTTTAAAGCGATTATTCAGGTATGCAGCTGAGAAAACAGAGGTAGCTACTGGAAAATCAAATATAACTAGTTTTCATGTTAAAAAAGGTCTATTGTATCGAACATTTCGATCACCTAATTTTGATTTTTGGCGCATTATCAGTCAGTTGGTAGTTCCTTCTACATTTCGATCTTATGTCATGAGATTAGGCCATGACTTCATCTTGGGGGGACATTTGGGTGTACAGTAAACACAAGATAAAATATTTTCCCAATTATACTGGCATGCAATGCATGATGACCGGTCACTAGTAGCATAGTGGTTGTCGCATCAGACTCATGATCGGTAGACCCAAGTTCAAATCCTACCTTAGGCTGAACATCAAAGGGTCGACCCCCACCCTGGGTGAGTGTGCCACAGACTCAATGGGAAGGCCAATTCCACTGGCCGAGATTCATTCATTAACGAATGCGACTTTGGGGGAACCTTGGTTAAGGTCCGCAGGTGCTTGTGTTCGACCAGGCCTGGTTGACGCCAGGATAGCGCATTACAAATTGCCATTTGACAGAGAGATGGCTGCACAGCTCCGTCACGTAGTCCCAAACATGAATATGACTTCTGTGGCAAAATGCACTATGTGTCATCACTAGCACTTGCAATTTGCACATACAGAAAAAAATAAAAAGTCAGGAGAGACAACAGTGACACTCAATGTCCAGAACTGTCGCCTGGCACAAAAAAAGTATTTAAAAAAAAAAGACATTAAACGGTTTTGTCGGTCATGTGACTCCTGCCAGCGTACTGTACCCAAAGGTCGAGTCGGAAAGGTTCCACTTAGTGTCATGCCCTTGACTGTGCTCTCGCTGTCGCTCGCAAATGTCGTAAATTACGAGATTTACGAACAAAATAAATATCTATTAGTAGGATTTACGAACACATTTTGGACAAAATACCCTCGCAAATCGCCCTCATTTAATTGTCAAGACTCGATTGTGATTATCACGCCTGTTACGGTTTGAGTGATTGTCATTTTAAAGTTAAACAATGTCCCGTTACTTCTAAGATTGCAACAATTGTTACATGGTGATCGCGATCAACACGGAACTGCCACTGAATGTATTTTTCCACTCTAAAGTTATTTTGGTGTCATCGTACATGCGTAGTTTAGTCGACATGTATGATACCCCGCGACATTACTCTCAGTATGGAACGGTTTCATGTCGCCCTTATCAAACACGTGATTTGTTTATTTATTGAAAATGGAGACGACGTCAAAAAGGAGCAGACAACTGCTCGACGAGTATTTTTCACGACGAGATGGAGAAACCGCTAAATCGTGTTCAGAACCAGAAACATATGGGTGTCCTAACCCTGACAGCACCAAGAAACGGAAAGTTGAACGTACTGCAGCACGATTTCAGAAATAATGGAAGGTTAGCTGCGGTTCCGTAGCTCTTTGGTGCGACATACAATCTAATTTTGCCCTACCAATTTCATTCGGACGTCTTGTTTTTATTGTTGTTGTTGTATGTCGAACATGGGCCGGCCAGTGTCTGTCACGTAAATAATGCGGTCGGCAACATAGAGCTATGATTCCACAGCTAATGGAAGGTGAGACAATGTTAGCGAATCGATCGAAAAATACTATAATTTGTGTAACATTCTTACCAGGCATTCTTAGCATTGAGATCGAGTTACAAGACCGAAAGTTACTTTTTCACTTTAATTCAGAAATTTCGATGAAAATAAATAGTCATTTTGTGTCGTCATAAACGTCAACATGCGGGTTTGCATGATGAGCACGGGAGATTACTTCATAATAATATTGATTGGCATAGAGTTTTTTTCTGAGAAATTTCCCGTGAAAATTTATTCACATACTTGTGTTCTAGGCAGTGAACTTTTGAATGATGACTATTTTCCCCACTGTTAACAATGTGAGCTTATCATGAATAGGTTTAATTAATACTGAGTTATTAAATAAAGGTTCTGGTGTCTACATTTTATATTTTGTTGTGATGTTTTGTTGTACCATCATAAATGGTACATTTTGTGGAGCAGACTGCCTAATTTGATGTCATGAAATTACACACAAAATTAGAGCTCAGGTTGCACCAGCAAGCACCATTTTCAGCATGCTGTTCTTGTTTTCGGCGGACGACAGAGGGGACACCTCCCTCTCCTTCCCCGTTGTGCTCGGTCGCGGGGAAAATGCTCCGCAGTTTCCAGACAAAGTTTACTAATACTTTTTTTTCTTGATTAGTAAATTTACTATTACCTAGCAAATTCCAGAGAGAGCCCAGCTTGATTGATATTCCATTCAAACGGGTAGCTATGGACTTGGTGGGTCCGATCCAACCAATTACTACTTGTGGGTGCAAATATATACTTACAGTGGTTGATTATGCAACCTGTTATCCTGAAGCTACACCTCTAAAAAGAATCTCCACTGAAGTAGTAGCAGAAGCACTGGTTACTATTAATAATCGTGTTGTTATACCTGAACAGGTTCTCACTGACCAAGGTCGCCAGTTTGTTGGTGATGTTATGCAAGAAGTAAGTAGACTCCTGTCAATTAAACGGCTCATCACGACTTCATATCACCCACAGACAAATGGCCTATGTGAACAGTTTAATGGAGTTCATAAGTCCATGCTCAAACGCATGTGTAGAGAGCGACCAAAGGACTGGCACCGCTACATAGCACCATTATTGTTTGCATACAGAGAAGCTCCGCAAGCCTGTTTGGGGTTCTCCCCATTCGAACTGTTGTACGGGAGAACAGTAAGGGGTCCAATGACCACCTTGCGGGAGCTATGGACAAAAGAGATCACCAACCCAGAAATTAAGGGTACATATGAATACGTCATTGACCTACGAAATCGATTGGTGGAGACTTGTAAAGTGGCGCAGACAGAACTGAGCAAGTCCAGTGATCGGTATAGGGTCCATTTTGACAAACGTACAAAGCCCCGATCTTTCAACACATGCAAGATGGTACTGTTGTTGCTTCCTACAGCTCATGATAAGCTGCAGATGCAATGGCAAGGACCTTATCGTGTTAAAGAACGAATCGGGCGGAATGATTATCGTATAGAAAAGGATGGTAAAGATAAACTGTACCATGCCAATCTCTTGAAGAAGTACGAGGTAAGAGACTCTACAGATGACAACGCAAAAACGAACATACACACTAATTCTTCAACTTCAACCAAATGACACTCCTATGTGCGTGTCTACTGGCTTGATTGAAGTCCCATCTAACGACCATGGCGTAGAAGGTCTGGAGAACATTAATGGGGACTTGCACTTTGAAGAAAACTTTTGGGCCCTGAACTTAGCGAATTTCAGATGAAAGAGGTGCAAGGGATATTGAGAGAATATACTGCTACACTTACAGACATACCAGGAAAGTCAAACATCGGTTGCCATGACATACAACTGACCTCAAATGACCCTATACGTTCTAAACCATACAGCACCCCTTTTGCAACACGTAACGATGTGATTAAAGAAGTACGTGATATTATAGAATTGGGAATCATTGAACGGTCTGATTCACCTTATTGCTCACCCATTGTGCTTATTAAAAAGCCTGATGGAAGTCTTCGGTTTTGTACGGACTTCCGAAAGCTTAATAAGATCACAATACTCGATGCTGTGCCAATGTCTAACCCAGAGGAATTAATTGCACAATTGGCTGATGGTAATTACCTGAACAAACTTTATCTTACTAAAGGGTTCTGACAAATACCTTTGGCTCCTGAGGCAAAAGCCAAAACTGCTTTTCTTACCCCACTGGTCTTTTCCAATATTGTTACCTTCCATTTGGACTTGTAAATAGTCCCAGTACATTCAATCGCACTATGCGAACAGTCCTGATGGGTACTGACGGAGAGGTTGTTAGTTTAATGGATGACATTTTGATATATAGCAAGACTTGGCAATCCCATCTGAAGCGATTCAAAGATGTATTGAATCGCCTTCAGAAGGCAGGCTTAACGGCTAAACCATCAAAATGCTATATTGGTTTCACTCAGCCTGAATTTCTTGGCCATGTGGTGGGGCGAGGCCAATCGAGTCTAGTCCAAGGAAAGGTTCGTGCATTGCAGAATGCTCCACAACCCCTGACAGTAACTAACGTTAGATCATTTGTGGGGCTAGCGGGTTATTATCGCAAATTTGCTGCACCTCTACACGAACTTACAAAGAAGGGCAAATCCAGGAAGTTGATTGGGAGCTTTGCCATCAGCTAGCATTTGAACAGCTCAAAAATATTTTGAGTAATATCCTGTATTGCGACTTCCCGATTTTGAGCGAACTTTCGTTCTACGGACAGACGCCTCAGAAACGGGCCTTGGAGCGGTCTTGTTGCAATATTATGACGATGTTGCATTTCCAGTGGCGTATGCTACCCGGAAGGTGAGCCACGCAGAGTCGCATTATGCGGTGATTGAAAAGGAATGCCTGGCCATAGTGTGGGGAATAAAAAAGTTTCAGCCATATCTATACCTCCGTGAATTTTGGATTGAAACCGACCACAAGCCTCTAGTATATATGAAAACCACTAAATTTTCTAATAGTCGAATTATGCGATGGGCTATATATCTTCAATTATTCTTCTATCGAATAATTGTATAAAGGGTAATCATAACCTAGGGGCAGATTATTTAAGCAGAAATCCTGAGGCTTAATACAATAGCCAACATGGTGTTGCATGTAATATAGTAAATGATTGTTATATGTAATTTCCCTGATCCGTGACCTCAATGAATTGTATTGTTGACGTAACCATAATACCATCTTTGATGGCATGGGTACATCTTAGCATGGGGGTATGTCACGAGGTGTTTGTATCATATCAGAAACTGTATTATTATAAGGACACGCTTGTTATTATGTAATTTTGTATTTATTAATTTATTGTTATAGTATAAATTGATAACAGCCCAGAGGTAGGTTTTATAGCCCAGTAGGTAGCCGCATTTGTCACACACGTACAGAAAGTACCTATTACGTGACCTCGAGGTCGCACTTGGACAATGCTGGACGAGTATCCGTGTGATGAATGAACAGGTGTCGCGGACCAATTCGCGATTGACACAATTACCCATGTGATAGCAGGGTATTTAAAGACTGAGACAGCGTGGTGCTCGATTGTTGCTGCTCTGGGGTTGCTGCTGGAGATCTTGACCAACATCTACGCTTTGTACGACCCTGGAGGCGGCGAGCAGTACCACCACATACTACCATAGTCGAACCCGACGTTGAACTAGAGTCTGAAGTCTAACTGGGCAGGAAGTCTTGTCGCTGTGGACGAAAATGGAGAGTTCAAGTCGCTAATTACCGTCGCTGGCTTCTTATAATTCACCGGGCGACGCTGTCGACTGACACTGTTCGACGCACGTCGGTGAAAAGGTCAGGTACCGAACATTCCTACACACACACTAGTTAGTCTTGGGCTTTGAGTTATTATATTACCTTGTTAATTACTAGAATTGTTATTTTCCTAGCCAGTTTATTTATGTAATATTTTAAGAGTGCATGGCACTGATAAACGTGACTAGTAGGGTACGTCGTTCCTCTTCTGGTCGTAGGGTCGTTAACAACTTTGCTGTGATGTATAGTGTGCGAAATATCGTAACCCCCACCCCTCTTACCAACAACATAGTTACGTTGGTTCGTGGTGAGGGCCGCGTGTAGTGCTGAACCTCTGCAAGGGCGGGCGATACCTACGAAGAGAACTGTGGCAATCATATGTTTTGTGTACCTAATAAACTATGGTTTCATGTAATTCATGTGTAGTTTCGTATGTGTAAGATTGGCCGATGTGCATTATTGCTGCCTATATGTGTATGCGAATACGAGTTATTAATAAATTAATGATATTCAAGCACAATTGATATGTTCTATGTCTGTGCATAACAAATACAGATCAATAAATAACATGCAATAACCACATGATTAAATTCACCAACCGCATACTTTTAGATAATAAATAACTTTGGTGGAAACAAAGAATGGGAAACTTACTTGTCAAAAATGCTGAAATCAAATTTAAACCCCAAACACCGAATAACGATATCATATGGTGTTCTAAGATGCAAATTGTCGATTGGTATTAAGCGGTAGTGGGTAGAATTTGATGTATGCATATCAACATAAGACAGCTCAATATAAATCTTGTCATCTTTCTTAATGAACTTCATATAATCTACTGGTGCATTAAATAACCCATCAAGTGACTTTAATAGATACGTGTCTAATAACCCACTATTCACAGCTCTGCAATTAAACAAATATGTATGATTAGCACATATTATCGTTTTAATTAGTAAATGATCGTATACACTTGTTATCACTATTTTATTCAGTTTTTATACATAAACAGTTTATAGTATAGTGCATTTTACATTATAATCATGCTACAACTACTGTTTGAGATATTTCATTCATTTCATGGCATGTACATGACCTTCATATATACACGTTATACGAAATGTTGTTTGCTATTTCGGACTATTAATTTGCCCTCAGTTTTCGAATTCCAGATGTCCCACTCTCCAGATGTCAAACAAAAACAATTCAGAGCATATCCAACAGACTATTGTTCATTAAGAAACTTGACATCTTCATGAACGATAGTCTGTTGGATATGCTCTGAATTTTTTTCAAAATCTGTGAATTTTAAGTGGGTCTTTTTTATCATGAATTATCTCTCCCGACAACTATGACAGAAGAATTGCACATTCTTAGATTGATTTGGTTAGATTAAGATTCATAACAGTTTTCACTATACATGTGAAATACAGAGCTGCCATTGCCATACTGAGACAATTTATGTCACAAAGGATATGAAAATATAAGACGCCTTATAATCATAATTTTTTTTATGAACAAAAAAGTGTCAGGAAATTTTTATTAGGTTTCACCTTTATATTATATTTTATGTACTGTTAATTTTGAAAAACATGAGTATCCTGTATCGCCTTCATGCAAATAGAGCATTTGCTTAACATCTTCTAACAACAAAAACGTTTGAGTTATCAATAAAACAGAGAAACAAAAGTATTCACAAAGAATAGTGACGACGAGATTTCTAATCCTGGATTTTCTAGCAACACAAAATTGTCGGAAAAATATTTGTATTATTCTATATAACAATGTCAATAAATTGGAAGGAAATACACATTATGAATGTTCTAAACATGCAGAGTCACAGGACACCGAACATTAATGTTTCCAACTTGCAACGTAGAAATTCCTTCAATTGAAACTGCATTCATCTTCCAACTGACTTGTAATAGTTCCACAAAATTTGCACACTATTCTGAATGTTTCTCATCTGTCTTCAATGGTTCTTCTTGCTGCCCTCATTTCCACCCACCCACATTTCATCTGCTATCTTTAAAAACTGTTTTAAATATGTAGCTGAATTCCTCAGGGGTGCATGTCTGCTAATATTTCTTTGGCTTTTCATATTTGTGTTATACCAACGTAGGTAGGTTACGCATACGCAAATAGAATGATATCATAGCTGATGACAATTCGGGAATCGGGATTTACGTACTGTATTAATTAAGCCTCGTTTTTGAATGTCGCCTGAATCCAAGATAAGTACGAATCTCAGAGATTAGATTGCAGGAACTTTAAAGAGGCTTCGTAAGAGTCATACGTGTTTGCAAATGTAGGTCTATATTTTCATTAACATTTAATGTGTTGGAGAAATGTTCATTGATGTGCATAGCGATATGAATTCCAATATTGATCGCCATCTTTATATTTACATGTCAATTTAGTTTGTAAAGAACCTCACATGTTATTAAAATATATTTAATATTTGGGGTTGTAGTTTTCCGGTCTGTCATATCTGTTGGTGTGTCACGGTTTCTGAAATACATTCACTTTGGGAAAAGAATGTCAATGTGTCGATTAAATTTGTTCATTAGAGAATTTACTATACTGTAATATAAACTTGACATTACTTTAATATAAACTGTTTAGGGCCAGGGCTGGTACAAGCATTGTGATTTTATTGAATCTATCCCTATGTACGTAAAAGAAAAAACGTTGTTTATTGGGACACTCGTTCTAATTGCTTTCTGATAGTTACTTTTAATGTCAATTGTTGTCTAACTAAATTGCAAACTGTGATAAACGAAAGTACTGAAAACACGAGACCTACTTGCAATGAAAATCTTCTCGTGAGCTCCAAAATCGCCGATCTTGGTTGACAGGACGTGATATTGTCGTTTGTATTGTAGAAAGAAGTGTATACTACTGATCGGACGCATTTTAGTAAGGTGTAGACATGGAAGTCATGTTTTGGTGTGCCATTTCATTTTGTTGGGCTGAGCCAGATAGTCACCTATAGCTAAGGTGCCCTCGTTTGTACATAACGCATAGGCTCAGTGTATGGTCGGACGGTCGAAAACGATTTGCAACGGATATTGCGGTGCCACTCCTCACTTTATTTGTTGTACAAAGCAAATCAAAGCGAATAATCATGTTTATATTATCCAGTCGTCATATTGCGTTGTTGTGTGATTTTTACACGCGTTTTTAGGTAGTGGTAACATAACTTTTGAATGCCAAGTAGCATTGCCAAAGTGCTATTAGTAATTAACATCGTGAATTGTAAAGTACATATTTAATGTAAATGAATAAATATAAATAAAAAAATGGTCCGAAGATGATATTTGCTCTGCATCACAATTTGAAAACTGAGTAAATTAAAAGTAAATTTGTTCAAATGTTTCAACAGTATTAGGATCCATATTAATAATTACATGACTTTTCATCTAGTGTCACTGAGTCAATCTTAGAAGAAGTTTAATGAAATAATATGATGACTGAAATTCTGATCATTTTCCAAGACAATTATTTCTTGCTCAACAATTTTAAGGTGTTCAATTGAAACTAATTTGAGGGAAACACTCCTATTAGCATATATCTTTAAGCCCTGTGAAATTAATTACAAATCTTTTCAGTTTGGGGTTAAAACCTATGCTCATTTCATTACTACTTATACTATGGAAATTTGTGTTTGACAAACAGTTTTGTTGCACTTGTGTACACTCGGATTATGACAATGAATGTACTCAGTTATTAGCCCAATACTAGATTGTGGGAAATCACTTTATGATTCATCTCCCTGAATGCAGATGTTCATGTACTACTTTATTAATTTGAGTATTTTATAATCAAACGACATGTCTTGTGAATAAATATAGTCTACTTTATCGGATGTACTGAGGAGAGGGACAGTATGCATCATATGTGTTACTGTGAAGATTCCACAAGAGTAGAGCTTGCATTGCTCTTATATTTAGCCCCAATATATGTTTTATTATCATTTTTTGCACCATGTCCAGCATAACTGGTAACCATGCATTTGTTTTTCAAGATTACAAATTGCAATGATTGAAATGATATA
The DNA here is from genome assembly GCF_978046115.1 of Saccoglossus kowalevskii. Taxonomy (NCBI): domain Eukaryota; kingdom Metazoa; phylum Hemichordata; class Enteropneusta; family Harrimaniidae; genus Saccoglossus; species Saccoglossus kowalevskii. Next base: position 12,880,448 of record NC_140662.1, read on the forward strand.
ATGACATGTGTTCTTGGGATACAAAGTTTATTTCACCATCACCAGACACAACCACTAACTCCTAGACAATCATTCAATCATGCATTTAAATTAAATTAATATTCCATCCTCACGGGTTCATAATTCATATCGTAGCGTTGTCATAAACACACATTACATATTTCCTGTTCAAAGTTTCATGCGGAAATAAGGACTCCCATTTAACAAGGCGTGGATAAGTGAACTTTGTATCCAATTTGATATCGTTTGAATAATATCCTGGATAGCGATTAACATCAATGTCTGACAGTGACACTACGCACCAAACACGATATATTCCTCACCTGCGATCCATGCTTTACACATCACAAAATGTAGCACACTGCCACCAACAACTAAGACAACAATTTTATCTTTCACCAAGTATATTAACCGTTATCCTGAGAATATTCTGAACATTGTTATGTGCCAATTACCGATAGACTCCACTAGTTTCATAATCTTTAGATTCTTTGTTTGCCAAACTAAAACAATGCTTTTAGGTCTGACCAACTGCTAATACCAGGATCCATAATTTCGAATAGATCACAACACAAAAACGGCAATCAAATAATAATAGAATGAAGAAGATTTTGCTATTTCACAAGTTGTTTCTCGGAGCAACACATCGCAGTATATTTACAACACGCTATTATATAAGCAGAAAACATTATAATACATCCACATACAATGTCTTGTACACCATATATTATGACTTTTGATCGTTTGAAAGAGAAATTACATACCCGAACTTGAATCTTTAGACAAAAAATCATTTAAGAAAATTTAGAAGTGACTGACAACAATAGACAAAACTTGCAAGTGCACTTATATTACATAGTAGTCAAATCATTAAGAGAACAAAAGATAGAATCCATGGTATACATGAAGTGACGTGAGGTGATCGAACAAAAGTGAGCACAAAAGTTTCCACAAGTGCAAATCCTTTGGAAACGACTATCAATAACAAAGGCTCATTTTCCTGCATTTTACAATCTACTGCCAACCCATCACCCCCATATCATGAATTTCTAACTAGTCTTTATATCAGTTTTGACCAGTTGTCATCTCAGGGAAAAGTTTGTATCTCTTTAAAGATGGGTACAAGGAATCTTTCCTGATTGATTACAAATTGACAAAATTACTCCAAAATAAATAAAATGGTCCTACAATACATGCCTAATTATATTCTCTCCCTACTTAGCAAATACTACCTTGACAAATATGACATCTTATTAAAAGCTCTTAGAATTGCGGGACAAAAACAATACAGAATTAGCCCTAGCTGACTTAGTCATTGACAAAGCAGATAAGTAATATAGTGTAAAACCTGTGGTACAGATGGTAACAGTTAGCGACCCCTGATAACCTAAATCAGGGTCCAAACTTTATTCAAGGCAGTTGCTATTACTCTCTCGTTCAAACATTTCTATTCACCACAAACACTAGACTAAACATCATGTATTACCAGATTGGTGTTTATTAACTATTGTAATCGTCTTTGTTTAATTTAAATCTGATATGTACTTTTCATTAAAAACAACGCATGACATGAAGTTATCAATAGAACTATACATACACATATCAATTGTCCTATTGGGCGCAGTTAGTACCCTGAATAATGTGTACAACAACTACATTTTTCTTCACAACCTTCACAATCATAATGAAAGTAGTTAGTTCTGAAATGAACCAATTATGCACGACACAATTTCTAAATGATCAAAAGGAAGTAAATATATCATCAAAGGTTATGATAAATGATTGTGCGTAATATTTATTTACCTTAAGTCCCCCACATAATGCGACTCCCATGATGTTTTGTATTTTGATCTTGACATCATGTGGATGAAATTCGTCTTCTCCATTATATGGTTTGCAGTCTCAAAACCCGCATTTCCTTTTCCCAATATCAACACCGTCTTACCAGTATAATAATCTTTATCTAATGACATATCTTCGTATCCTATTGTATGTTCAATTCCTTGAACCCGGGGATACTTTGGTTTGGATAGCCCTGTAGCAACAACTACTGTTCTGGTAATGAAAACATGAATCATAATAAATTGTTTAGATTTAGATCTTATGTATAAACATTTCTCATGCAAATCTACAATAATCATCATGAAATGACGTGTTCGTAAGATAATAACAACATTTGGTAGTCTGTTCACTCTCGCATTCTGACACATGAAAAACAATATTCTTTCTTGTCGGAGGTCACTATCTTACAAATGCATTTATCAGCTGCAATGAGCATGTGTATGCTCACTTAGTTGAATCAACAACAAAAATTATAGCATGATTAAATTGAATAATGTCTTTATTTTATAATTAGATACAAGTCGTGACAATTACATTATTTTCCTTTTCATTATTAGATTAACGACTATTATTATTATGATAAATAATTTAAATAAGATATACAAATAAAAATTAATCAGATTATATGTTAGAAAAGAAGCTGATTTCGCAAAGTTATTTTAGCTATTGCTGATAATAGTTGTCTAAGTCAGTAATCAATTTAGACATCTTTTCACTTGATATGTCAATTTAATTTTAAAACAATGCTGTTATATAGATATAGTTTGGGCTTCAGCGAGGTTTCAGCGAGACAACGCCATGGAATAAGTATACTATATGATTTTACTATAACACAATATCTAGGATTTATATATAAAACTTCTTCTTTATTAGTTCATACAAAATGTCGTGTTACACAGTGCCCCAGGGTGAGGTCACTCATCGCGTGATTTGTGATTTTCAATATATCGTCTGCGCCCGCTAGTTCGGTCGCAGATATCAATAGTCCCCCAAGGAAAACTAGCTTCACTTCAGAAGATAAACTTAAAACACTAGTGAAAAACAGTCATCGAAACGAAGTATGCAATCGTGAGTTTAAAAGTAATACAATTAATTTATCCGATCTTATCTGAATTTATTTATTTATCTGAACTTAGCTCATTGATTTTACCTATGTCCCAAGATCATATCTAGTGACTGTTCTCCAAAACGTCTAATGTTGTGTTGAACATTAGTTGAACCTCAATTAAATCAGTCTTATTTATATGAAAAATTTGACAATTAAAATGGTTTCAAAAGCACATTAATTGAAGTTGTAGAGTTATTATTTAAGTAGGGAAGCTGTACAATAATATAATCTATACACCACTGCTTTAGAAAAATTCTTAGTACGAGTAATTTAGTGCCATGTTTTTTAATATACTTAGTGCTCTCAAACACTGCTCTAATACATTCAGGAAAACAGATTAGAATGACTCCCTCCCAACTTTGATATTGTATGACATAGATAGATAGACACGGTTTATCAAAATACACATATAAACACTTTCTAGTGAAATGAAAAACTATTTGAAACTTACTTGCATTCATAAAAGTTGTTCGCTTGATCTCGCAGTAGGAAAAATGATTTATCGTCTTCCAAATGCTGCTTTTTGACAATAACAATCTCAGTATTGTACTTAACATTGATAGAAAAGGTTTGTTTATAGTCTTGTAAGTAATTCACATACACATCCGCATTTGGGAAAAAATCTTTAGAGTAGTGTCTGCAATGAATATAATAAAGTGGTAAAAACTAATTAATTTCTCGATTGATTGACCGACCCGACGATCAGCCGACTGACAGGTCGACATAAGTAAAATGTGTTACTGTGTTAGGAACGAGATAAAGATTTACATAACATGCATAGTTTATTATTAGTGTTGATACATCACTTATTGTTTATTTGTTTAACTAACAGTTTAATAAATTATACTAAGTACAAACATACAACATTTTCCAGTCCTACATTGTTGGCGCACATTACTTGATATAGTTAGTTTGTAAAAAAAAAATCGAAATAAATGTTGTTTGGTAACACATCAGCAAGACAGGTGTATGAAGTGTTTCTAGTCATCCGTTTGACTAATAAATTATTTAAATGCATGCATGTAGGGATATTATGTTACACATATATGCGTAGTTTTTGTTAGCCAAGAGGATGTTTTAATAATATATTATTCAGAAACATACTTTCACTGACAAAACCTGACATATTTTTTGTACATTTTTAAATACAGTAGCATTATTTTAATTTTAATTATTCATCTCTCATCATAAACAAAAAGGAAACTTAAAATGTGCAAGATCCCGTTTTGATGAAGTGAAATCAACAATAATAAAAAAATACTTTACAATGTGACAGTAGCGAACATTTGTCTAAATTTAAATTCGTCGGACTACCATGGATCTTTTTTTCAGTATTCTTCCCATTATCAAGTAAGATTTATAGTTTGTGCTGCTGAACTTGTGATTATTTGTTGATAAAAACCGAGTCGCAATCATCTAGCCAACAGTATTCTGAATGGTCTATGCAATTCTTAGTTAAATCTTAATAATGAAAATGTAATAATATGGTGTTTTCACCTGTTCAATTGAAATAGTAAAAACCAATAACGAAATTCGCCATCAGGTGGTTGATAAGGTAGTAGGTGGTAAACTGCTTAGTAACTCATGTTGCTACCTTAATCAGTCATTGGACTCATTTTTGAATGATCTTAGTTGAAGTGATTGCGACTTTTCTTACGGTTTTGCAAAGTTTGGAAACATATGTAATAAACTGTATAGCCTGGCTCTGACGTTTGTGGAGTAAAAAAGTGATTTCACCCATGAAACGATGTAGCGATGCTTTAAGTCTTGAAATGCAAGCTTAAAAATCTACTTTAATATTTATATTTTTTTCTTCAATTCTACAACGGGTACTAAGTCATTCAATCTCCAAAACAACTAATCCGAGATTGATGGATCTCGATATAGAAGTGTGCATATATGCCGAAATATGTTTTTTTAAAACTGTATAAGAAAAACCAATACATAATTTACATTAAATACTATTCTGCTTATTAATCATTTGGGAAATAACAGTTATTATTATACATATGTCACCTTAACGCCATAAGTTACAGCGTGCCGTACTTTTGCGGTATTTTACGGGGTATTTTCATCCTACTATATTAGGAAATGCGAATTCCAAATATGGAATTATTACGTGCGTAGGCATCCTCTAATAATAAAAACAAGCATGGCTGCCACCAGGGTTTGACTGGACTCCACACAAAAGAAGTTCGCTGATTCTCTTCTAAACGTTTTAAGATTTCGTCATTCCCACGATGTACCCTTAACAAGAAAAGATGTATAATAATAAGGTTATACGAGGATACATCAAAGTATGCACTCAGCCGGTACGCCGTAGCATCGACCTCCAGTAGGTGCCGGTTGATACTCCCGCTGTACTATCTGCGTGCATTCTTTGAGCTATTTTAGTAATAACCTCATAATACTAGCGGTAACACCTGAGCGGAGCAAAACAACCACTGGATCTTTTTATTGGTGAAGTCACAATTGATGTAGGTGTATCAAACATATTAATTGAAATAATTGCAAGTGTTAAATACTTTTTTTCCAAACTATAGTTTATCATGGATGAAGTCATTTCAACTTAACTGACGATTATTTAATTTGCAGTTAACAAGAAGAAATTACGTAAAGAAAAACAAAAAGTAAACGGTACGCTATGTGACATTGAAAGTGGGCCAGTCCTGTTAGTTCTTGTCACAAAATGCTATGATCCCTTACTAATGCAGAAATAAAACGCGCGACAAAATTTAAAAACTGGTCAACAAGAACTTTGTCAGTAATGACAGTGAGCTGGTTTAGTGAACAATACTTTATTTGAGATCTATCTAACAATCACCAGTGATACAACGTGGTGGAGAGTAATCAAGTCATCAGCTAACACCAACTGTAATTAACAGAACGCAATCATATTGTGTGCACAAATCAAATAAATTGTCAACAAAAGAATTGCACCCAATGCTACAATGCAGTGAATCAATATGACAAGTGCATTACTCCCCATTCGTGGTCCGTATCTGGTGAAATATTAGCAGTTTCTCAGTGTACTTGAAATATATTCAATACATGACGTGGTAAAAAACTGTGTGATTTAGAAGGCGGAAACATGCTATCGTGGAGGAACCACGAAATTCGGTTGGAATGAATCAGAATTTATCGTATGAAAAAGCAACAGCAGATCATCAACAGCGGGCAGTCAATAGAAATATGGTGGATGGAATCCCGTTACCACACAGTGGAAACGCAATCGATCCAGAGAGTCTGCACCATTGAAAATCTCCGGCATACTTTATAATAGGTGGCGAATAAGTTTCCGCGTAATCCAGAGTAACATGCTGGGCAATACCTAAAATGTCACGCCATGGAAAACTAGCTTATTAGGATGTTTATTGGCATAGTGTACAATCGTGTTTTCCGTGTAATAGGTTAAGATGCATTTTGAATTTATTTTGACAATATTGGGCAAATTCGAAATAGATAGCAATGTTTTCATTTCTTAATCAATTGAATAACTGGCTTTAGTTAAGCCACTATCGACAAAGTGGGAAAAGCAACGGTTCATTTCCCTAGTGGATGGGTCGCACAGTTTTTTTTTAAAAGGTATTAATTGATAATATTATACGTACATGAATATTTTCATTTATCTAGCTATTCAAGCATTGTGGCAGCCCCAGACAGTTATAAAATTGGCGCATTTATATTTATAACAAGTAGCTGAAAATAATGAATTAAAATTGAGATGGTCATTGCCTTCGGCTCTAGTATCATCAATATTATAGTCATGACTACCATCGCTTGGGCAGGCAACAAATTCTGATATTGTCATTTCGAACACGTATTATTATATGAATATAAAACGTTTTGTAAACCCGAAATCAACCGTGATGCACTCTATCGAATGTCTTTCATTGGTCAAAAAGAGCAATTCAAGGATGACTATTAGTAGTATTTGCATAATCAATGACGTCACTTAATACTTTCATATTGCCTTGGATGTGACGGTTGGGTATATTACAGCTTGTATTATCGTGGATAATTATACCCATGACGAGCGCAAATAAGGTGACAGGTCACTAGGCAATATGCTATAGAGTGTCATTTTTTTTTAAATTTGACGGGCTATTGCAAGAAAGAGTAGGCTGCCTTAGGTGATAGATTCAAATAAATGTTATGTAGGTCTTTACCTACAATGTGCAACATTTTTTGGTAGAACTCATTGTATAGTCTCCCGATACCTGTGCGCCTTCCAAAAAAAAAAACAATTTGATTGTGTTCATCGTGACTGACCTGGGATAATGCAAGATGTTTTTCTGCACCTGGATATCGATAGAGTTACATGTTCTATGTCATGGTGACTACATGATCCATTTCACACTAATTCGCCTAGTTAGCTTAATCAGTAGAATTGCCTCTCATAAAAATCTATCATTTTATATGGTGCATGTTTAGAGGACAGACAAAAAATGATAGAAATTTAGTACAGTTCATGAAATTAAACAAAATTAATGTTTTGTTAGGAGCTCGTCTAACTTTTGTAATTTAACTATAACCGTTTTAATTCGAATAATGAAAAATATTATTTACCTCATCTGTAAACTTTCTTCGTCACTTATCAAAGAATTCCAATCATGTCTCAAATTAAATTCCTTGTTGGTTTTCCCGGTATTGATTTTGTTAATGCTAATCATTGTCCTGTGTCTTGGAAAGTTCACAAAGAATGCTCCAGATGTATTGGTTCGTTCAAAGATCAAGTAGTCTCTTCCAGCTTTCTGTAGAAAATATCCTAACTGTAAGCCTGACGGGCCAGCACCAATGATGCAGTAATCATGAATAAATGATATATTTTCTGTGGAACAATTGAACACCATCCTTATATGAAGACATATTACAAACGCAATTACTGCCAACATGCTCAAGATAATTCGTAGTTTTCTTCGAATTTCTAAGATCTGTGGTAAGAATAAAAAAACATTATATGTATGTGTATTATAACATACAACATAGGTCATCGTTATAATGTAACTATGTTAAAGTTTGTAATATTGAAGTGACAGCGGTATCTAAGATGAATAACATTGTGATGAAAGTGTTGTGGCCCCATGGTCACAATAGTTCTAATATGCAAATAGACTATTAATCACGGTGTTGGAAAAATTAGCTTATGCTAACCTAGTGTGTTATAAATTGATTTTACATTGACATTAACGTTCAAGATAGTGGGATTCACTATTGTGGACCTTTTCATTGAGACAAGATAAACTACTAGAGGCTTGAAAGTGATATCACCCACACATATATTTCGAAAAGTCTATAGCTGAGTGACGGGGCTTGAAAAAGGAATCTGGACAAAATAGCCGTATTCCGTTATAGTGAATAATAGTGTGTGATGCCTTACCAAGCTGCAGAAGGTGGCTAAGTTCAAGAGTGTAAATCACAGTTAAGAAAATGACCATCATGAACTACTATTGTCTCAGTGCTGGTACCAGATGTCAAGAAAAAGCAACTATAGTGTTGACTATCACGCAAATCGTAACTGGTCTCATAATGTAATAAATGTCGTGTCTTAAAGATGCAACATATATAGAGTGGAAATTAGGAAATGCTGCCTCTCAAACTATGCTAGACAGACGAGTAACAAATGGTGATCATTTGTCTTCCAGCAAATCTGTTTTTGAATGTCTATTTCTCTAGTAACAGTTCTTAACTAGCGCTGCCGCTCGTGAGCTCCATCTTACTCGAAAATAGTCCTACATGCTCTACAGTATTTTGAATCTTGAGATAGGTAAACATTACACATCTCACTGTTGTTAGTGATTGGTTGAAACACAGTTACATGACGTTGAGTACAAATATATATTTCAATGTACATTGCCCGCCAAGTCGATATTACATAATATATCACTTGGATGACGTGACTAATACTACTGTGCCTAGCAAATGGTCGTTCACTGTAATGGTGCTGACCAGGCAGCTGTTACTTTCAAGGTTTTAAAGTCATTTTTGGCATCTGACATAAACAGACAGCAAACGTACCAACAAAAGTATTTAACAAGATAACGCCGGTTTGATGTTTGATATATAACAGTTTTAGTACGAAAATGCCATTCAATGCAGTCAACACTGTATGTTGCAAAAGGCCTATCAGACTTTATAACAATCCCTCTATTGTTACTGAAATCCATATCATTTGAATTAAGACGCCTAAAATCAATTCCAAAATTACTTACTAAACCGGAAGTTTAACAGAATACCGTTATTACGTGCATCTCGTCAGGCGCGAAAAGAAACCAAGAATATATAAAATGGAGACCATAAATCAATTCCGATATTCTAACCCAGTAACAGTGATTGTATGCACTAAAAGGCACAAACCTGTACACAAAATCACATAATGCCTGCATATATATATATATATATATATGCATACTTACATGTGTGCAATATGTTATTATAAACGTCGTTATTGCGTGGAAGAGCAGATGTGATTGATGTCAATTAGTTGTATTTGTGTATAGTGTGTACATCTGTTGGATGTGATAAAATATATGACACATGGTCATTCGGATAATATGACGATTTATTTTTGTACACGGGCTGCTGCTCGTGACCATAACATTGATGATGTCCTTCAGGCATTTGTCACCGTTCCTTCAAAAATCGTGATATTGCCTCCAAGTATTATGTATCCAAAATCACTAAAGGTTATAATTATGGTGAATTGTGAGTTTTTAAATTGCAGATATAGTTCTGATATACTATGTTGCCCGTTCTATAATTTCAGCGTAAATTGACGGCAACTGTTGTTGAGTTGTTGATTTACGTTCAATTTATTTTACAGAAATCATGCATCGTGAACTGCAGCACTGCTGATTTGACATGATATGTATCATTCATTCGGTTTAATGACTCTGGAAACATATTTCTAACTAATAAGTTTATAATTCACTAGTTGATGGACAGCGCACATGCGTCAACTATATATTTGTTATTGTGTGCATATATGTATAATGGTGTCGTATATGTTGTATGGAGTGTTTGTCTTGCGAGTGTGAGTATGCATTACACCCGATTCTATCGGAATCTCGGCCGGTCGGCCAAACCGCACGTGAAAGATCGTAGCTTATGACGATTCAAGCTTTGTAATTAATCTATTATTTTTTGAGAGACTGGTTAATCTCATTCAGTTTTATTTGTTTTGGCATCTTCTTCTGTTTACGATTTGTTGAGGTAATTTTAGTAAATTGATATTTTCTACTATTGTAGACTCTCTCTTGACAACCATTATTCAGATTGCTCTTGCATTTGAATATAATTTGTATTATTTATTAAGTTCACATTACCAACCAGCTTGGAAAGTGTTAATTACATCGAAAAATGGAATGTATATTGGGTTTGTAATCATAGCCCGATTGCATATCATCTGCTCGTAATTCTAGCAGATGACACAGAACGTATCACAACCAGACGATTCCATGTCAACTGCTTGTAATTGGAGCGAATTACACATAATGTATCACATCCCGACGATTACATATCGTCTGATTGTCATTGTAGCAAATGACACAGAACGTATCGTAACCCAACAATTACATGTAATCCGCTCGTAATTGGAGAGAATTACACAGAACGTATCTCAACTCAACGATTGAAAATCATCCGCTTGTAATTGTAGCAGATGACATAGAATGTATCGCTACCCGATAATTACATATTATCTGCTTGTAATTGTAGCAGATGACACAGAACGTATCACAACCCGAAAATTACATATAATCCGCTTGTAATTGGAATGAATTACACAGAATGTATCTCAACCCAACGATTGAAAAACATCCGCTTGTAATTGTAGCAGATGTTATAGAATGTATCACAACCCGACAAATACATATCATCCACTTGTATGTGTAGCAGATGACACTGAACGTATCATAACCCGATAATTGCAAATCATCCGCTTGTAATTGTAGCGAATGACACAGAATGTATCACAACCCGACGATTGCATAACATCTGCTAGCAATTGTAGCAGATGACTCAGAACATATCACAACCTGACGATTAAATATCAACCGTTTGTAATTGGAGCGATTGACACAGAACGTATTAAAACCCGACGATTGCATAACATTCGCTTGTAATTGTAGCAGATCACACTGAACGTATCATAACCCGATGATTGCAAATCATCCGCTTGTAATTGTAGCAGATGACACAGAATGTACCACAACAGATGACATAGAATGTATCACAACCCGACAATTACATATCATTCACTTGTAAGTGTAGCAGATGACATGGAGCGCATCACAATGCGACGATTACATGTCATCCATCCGCTTGTAATTGTAGCAGATGACACAGAACGTATCACAACCCGACGATTGCACATCATTCACTTGTACTTGTAGCAGATGACACAGAACGTATCACAACCCGACGATTGCATAACATTCGCTTGTAATTGTAGCAGATGAGACAGAATGTTTGGTAACCTGAAGATTGCATAACATCCGCTTGAAATTGTAGCAGATGCCACAGAACGTATCACAACCCGATGATTGCATATCATCCGCTTGTAATTGTAGCAGATGACACAGAACGTATCGTAATCCAATGATTACAAACCATCTGCTTGTGATTGTAGCAAATGACACAGAACGTATCACAACCCGATGATTGCATATCATCCGCTTGTAATTGTAGCAGATGACACAGAACGTATATATACCCAACGATTGCATAACATCCGCTTGTAACTTTAGCAGATGACACAGAATGTTTAGTAACCGGAAGATTACATAACATATGCTTATGATTGTATCAGATGACATAGAACGTAATGCAACCCAACGATTACATAACATTTGCTTGTGACTGTAGCAGATGACATAGAACATATTGTAACCCAATGACTGAATATCATCCACGTGTAATGGTAGCAGATGACATAGAATGTAATGCAACCCAACGATTACATAACATATGCTTATGATTGTAGCAGATGACATAGAACGTAATGCAACCCAACGATTACATAACATTTGCTTGTGACTGTAGCAGATGACATAGACCATATTGTAACCCAATGACTGAATATCATCCACGTGTAATGGTAGCAGATGACATAGAATGTAATGCAACCCAATGATTACATATCATTCGCTTGTAATTGTTACAGATGACACGGAATGTATGGTAACCCGATGAACACATATCATCTGCTTGTGATTGTAACAGATGACACAAAACGTATTACTATCCGACGATTGTAAATCATCCATTTGTAATTTGAGCAGATGACACAGAATGTATAGTAACCCGATGATCACATATCATCTGCTTGTGATTGTAACAGATGACACAGAACGTATCTATACCCGATGATTGCACATCATCCACATGTAATTGTAGGAGATGACACAGAACGTATCGTAACCAAATGATTGAATATAATCTGCTTGTAATTGTAGATTACACAGAATGTATCACAATCCGACGATTACAAATTATCCGTTTATAATTATAGCAGATGACACAGAATGTATCACAATCCTATGATTACATGTAATCTGCTAGTAATTGTAGCAGATGACACATAACGTATCATAACCCAACGATTACATATCATCCGCTTGTAATTATTGCAGATGACACAGAATGTATCATAACCCAAGGATTGCATATTACATGCATGTGATTGTTGCAGATGGCACAGAATGTATCAAAACCTGACGACTACATATCATCTGCTTGTAATTGTAGCAGATGACACAGAACGTATCACAACCCAACGATTACATATTAACCGCTTGTAATTATTGCAGATGACACAGAATGTATCACTATCCAACCATTACATATCATCTGCTTGTAATTGTAGCAGATTACACCGAACGTATCACAACCCAAAGATTACATATCATTCGCTTGTAATTGTAGCAGATGCCACAGAACGTATCATAACCCGACGATTACATATCATCCGCTTGTAATTGTAGCAGATGGCACAGAGCGTACCACAACCCAACAATTACATATCATCTGCTTGTAATTGTAGCAGATGACACAGAACGTATTATAACCAAATGATTGCATACCATGCTCTTTTAATTGTAGCAGGAGACACAAAATGTATCACTATCCAACAATTACATATCATTCGCTTGTAATTGTAGCAGATGGCACACGACGTATCTATACCCGACGATTGCACATCATCCACTTGTGATTGTAGCAGATGACACAGAATGTATTGTAACCCAACAATTGCATATCATCCCCTTGTAATTATAGCTGATGACACAGAACGTATCGTAATCCAATGATTGAATATCATCCGCTTGTAATTGTAGCAGATTACACCGAACGTATCACAACCCAAAGATTACATATCATCCGCTTGTAATTGTAGCAGATGCCACAGAACGTATCACAACACGATGATTGCATATCATCCGCTTGTAATTGTGGCAGATGACACAGAACGTATCGTAATCCAATGATTGAATATCATCCGCTTGTAATTGTAGCAGATTACACCGAACGTATCACAACCCAAAGATTACATATCATCCGCTTGTAATTGTAGCAGATGCCACAGAACGTATCACAACACGATGATTGCATATCATCCGCTTGTAATTGTGGCAGACGACACAGAACGTATCGTAATCCACTGATTGTATATCATCCGCTTGTAATTGTAGCAGATTACACCAAACGTATCACAACCCTAAGATTACATATCATTCACTTGTAATTGTAGCAGATGCCACAGAATGTATCATAACCCGACGATTACATATCATCTGCTTGTAATTGTTGCAGATGACACAGAATGTATAGTAACCTGAAGATTGAATATCATCCGCTTGTAATTGTAGCAGATGACACAGAATGTATAGTAACACGAAGATTACATAACATACACTTGTAATTGTAGCAGATGACACAGAATGTATCACAACTTGATGATTACATATCATTCACTTGTAATTGTAGCAGATGACACAGAACGTATCTATACCCAACGATTGCATAACATCCGCTTGTAACTTTAGCAGATGACACAGAACATATCACAACCTGACAACTACATATCATCAGCTTGTCATTGTAGCAGATGACACAGAATGTATAGTAACCCGAAGATTGCATAACATTCACTTGTAATTGTAGCAGATTACACAGAATGTATCACAACCTGATGATTACATATAACCTGCTTGTAATTGTAGCAGATGACATAGAACGTAATGCAACCCAACGATTACATAACATATGCTTGTGATTGGAGCAGATGACATAGAACGTAATGCAACCGAACGATTACATAACATCTGCTAGTGATTGTAGCAGATGACAAAGAACGTATCCATGCCCGACAATTGCATATCATCAAATTTTAATTGAAGCAAATGACACAGATTGTATCACAACCAGACGATTGCATATCATATCACGGAACGTATTGTGACCCGACGATTGCATATCATCCGTTTGTAATTGTAGCAGATGACACAGAACATATCACATCCCGACGACTACATATCATCAGCTTGTAATTGTAGCAGATGACACAGAATGTATAGTAACCGGAAGATTACATAACATATGCTTATGATTGTACCAGATGACATTGAACATATTGTAACCCAATGACTGAATATCATCCACGTGTAATGGTAGCAGATGACATAGAATGTAATGCAACCCAACGATTACATAACATATGCTTATGATTGTAGCAGATGACATAGAACGTAATGCAACCCAACGATTACATAACATTTGCTTGTGACTGTAGCAGATGACATAGAACATATTATAACCCAATGACTGAATATCATCCACTTGTAATGGTAGCAGATGACATGTAATGTAATGCAACCCAATGATTACATAACATTCGCTTGTAATTGTTACAGATGACACGGAACGTATGGTAACCCGATGAACACATATCATCTGCTTGTGATTGTAACAGATGACACAAAACGTATCACAATCCGACGACTGTATATAATACATTTGTAATTTGAGCAGAAGACACGGAATGTATCACAATGCTACGATTACATGTCATCCGCTTGTAATTGTAGCAGATGACACAGAACGTATCTATACCCGATGATTGCACATTATCCACATGTAATTGTAGGAGATTACACAGAATGTATCACAATCCGACGATTACAAAATATCCGCTTATAATTATAGCAGATGACACAGAATGTATCACAATCCTATGATTACATGTAATCTGCTTGTAATTGTAGCAGATGACACATAACGTATCATAACCCAACGATTACATATCATCCGCTTGTAATTATTGCAGATGACACAGAATGTATCATAACCCAAGGATTGCATATTACATGCATGTGATTGTTGCAGATGGCACAGAACGTATCAAAACCTGACGACTACATATCATCTGCTTGTAATTGTAGCAGATGACACAGAACGTATCATAACCCAAGGATTGCATATTACATGCATGTGATTGTTGCATATGGCACAGAACGTATCAAAACCTGACGACTACATATCATCTGCTTGTAATTGTAGCAGATGACACAGAATGTATCACAACCCAACGATTACATATTAACCGCTTGTAATTATTGCAGATGACACAGAATGTATCACAATCCAACCATTACATATCATCTGCTTGTAATTGTAGCAGATTACACCGAACTTATCACAACCCAAAGATTACATATCATTCGCTTGTAATTGTAGCAGATGCCACAGAACGTATCATAACCCGACGATTACATATCATCCGCTTGTGATTGTAGCAGATGACACAGAACGTATTATAACCCAATGATTGCATACCATGCTCTTTTAATTGTAGCAGATGACACAAAATGTATCACTATCCAACAATTATCATTCGCTTGTAATTGTAGCAGATGGCACACGACGTATCTATACCCAACGATTGCACATCATCCACTTGTGATTGTAGCAGATGACACAGAATGTATAGTAACCCAAAGATTACATATCATGCTCTTGCAATAGTAGTAGATGACACAGAACATATCACAACCCGACGATTACATATCATCCGCTTGTAATTATAGCAGATGACACAGAATGTATCACAATCTGATGATTACATGTCATCCCATTGTAAGTGTAGCAGATGACACAGAATGTATCATAACCCAAGGATTGCATATTATATGCATGTAATTGTAGCAGATGGCACAGAACGTATCATAGTCTGACGATTACATATCAACCGCTTGTAATTATAGCAGATAAAAGAGAACGTATCACAAACCGATGATAGCATATCATCCGCTTGTAATTGTAGCAGATGACACAGAATATATCACATCCCAAAGAATACATATCACCCGCTTCTAATTCTAGCAGATGACACAGAACGTATATATATCCAACGATTGCATAACATCCGCTTGTAACTGTAGCAGATGACACAGACTGTATAGTGACCCGAAGATTGCATAACATCCAATTGTAATATTAGCAGATGACACAGAATGTATCACAACCTGATGATTACATATAATCCGCTTATAATTGTAGCAGATGCCACAGAACGTATCACAACACGATGATTGCATATCATCCGCTTGTAATTGTGGCAGACGACACAGAACGTATCGTAATCCACTGATTGTATATCATCCGCTTGTAATTGTAGCAGATTACACCAAACGTATCACAACCCTAAGATTACATATCATTCGCTTGTAATTGTAGCAGATGACACTGAACGTATCACAACCCGAGAATTACATATCATTCGCTTGTAATTGTAGCAGATGACACAGAATGTATCACAATCCGATGATTACATATCATTCGCTTGTAATTGTAGCAAATGACACAGAGCGTATCAAAACCCCATGATTGAACAACATCCGATTGTAATTGTAGCAGATGACACAGAAATTATCACTACACGACGATTACATATCATTCGCTTGTAAGTGTAGCAGATGACACAGAATGTATCATAACCCAAGGATTGCATATTATATGCATGTAATTGTAGCAGATGGCACAGAACGTATCATAGTCTGACGATTACATATCAACCGCTTGTAATTATAGCAGATAAAAGAGAACGTATCACAAACCGATGATAGCATATCATCCGCTTGTAATTGTAGCAGATGACACAGAATATATCACATCCCAAAGAATACATATCACCCGCTTGTAATTCTAGCAGATGACACAGAACGTATATATATCCAGCGATTGCATAACATCCGCTTGTAACTGTAGCAGATAACACAGACTGTATAGTGACCCGAAGATTGCATAACATCCAATTGTAATTTTAGCAGATGACACAGAATGTATCACAACCTGATGATTACATATAATCCGCTTATAATTGTAGCAGAAAACACAGAACGTATCGTAACCCAATGATTGAATATCATCCACTTGTAATTGTAGCAGATAACACAGCACGTATCACAACCCGAGAATTACATATCATTCGCTTGTAATTGTAGCAGATGACACTGAACGTATCACAACCCGAGAATTACATATCATTCGCTTGTAATTGTAGCAGATGACACAGAATGTATCACAATCCGATGATTACATATCATTCGCTTGTAATTGTAGCAAATGACACAGAGCGTATCAAAACCCCATGATTGAACAACATCCGATTGTAATTGTAGCAGATGACACAGAAATTATCACTACCGGACAATTACATATCATCCTTTTGTAAGGGTACCAGATGACACAGAAGGTATCACAGCCCGAGAATTACATATCATCTGCTTGTAATTGTAGCAGATGACACAGAACGTGTCATAACCCAGGGATTGAACAACATCCGCTTGTAATTGTAGCAAATGACATAGAATGTATCATAACCCGACGATTACATATCATCCGCTTGTAATTGGAGCGAATGACGCAGAATGTATCACAACCCGATGATTGCATGACATCCGCTTGTAATTGTAGTAAATTACACAGAACGTAACACAACCCGACGATTGCATAACATCCGCTTATAGTTGTAGCAAATTACACAGAACGAATTACAACCTGACAATTGCACATCATCCGCTTGTATTATTACCATATAACACACAATGTATCACAACCTAAAGATTGCAAATCTTCCGCTTGTAATTGTAGCAGATGACACGGAATGTATCACTATCAAACGATTATATATCATCCGCTTGTAATTGTAGCAAATGACATAGAACGTAATGCAACCAATGATTACATAACATCCGCTTGTAATTGTAGCAGATGACACAGAACGTATGGTAACCCGATGATCACATATCATCTACTTGTGATTGTAACAGATGACACAAAACGTATCACAATCCGATGATTGTATATCATTCATTTGTAATTTGAGCAGATGACACAGAACATATCACAACCCGAAGATTACATATCATCCCCTTGTAATTGTAGGAGATGACACAGAACGTATCGTAACCAAATGATTGAATATCATCTGCTTGTAATTGTAACAGATTGCACAGAACGTATCACAACCCGACGATTACATATCATCCGCTTGTAATTATAGCAGATGTCACATAACGTATCACAACCCGACGATTACATATCATATGCTTGTAATTGTAGCAGACGACACAGAACGTATTGTAACCCAATGATTGAATATCATCCGTTTGTAATTGTAGCAGCTTAAAAAGAACGTATCACAACCCAACGATTACAAATCATCTGCTTGTGATTGTAGCAGATAACACAAAATGTATCATAACCCAAAGATTGCATATCATCTGCTTGTTATTGTAGCAGATGACACAGAACCTATCATAACCTGACGATAACATACCAACCGCTTGTAATTGTAACAGATGACACAAAACGTATTACTATCCGACGATTGCAAATCATCCATTTGTAATTTGAGCAGATGACACAGAATGTATAGTAACCCGATGATCACATATCATCTGCTTGTGATTGTAACAGATGACACAAAACGTATTACTATCCGACGATTGTAAATCATCCATTTGTAATTTGAGCAGATGACACAGAATGTATCACAATGCGACGATTACATGTCATCCGCTTGTAATTGTAGCAGATGACACATAACGTATATATACCCGACGACTGCACATCATTCACTTGTAATTGTAGCAGATGACACAGAACGTATCGCAACCCGACGATTACATATCATCCGCTTGTAATTGTAGCAGATGACACAGAACGTATCTATAACCAAAGATTGCATAACATCCGCTTGCAACTGTCGCAGATGACACAGAACATATCACAACCCGACAACTACATATCATCAGCTTGTAATTGCAGCAGATGACACAGAGTGTAGAGTAACCCGAAGATTGCATAACATTCACTTGTAATTGTAGCAGATGACACAGAATGTATCACAAACTGATGATTACATATAACCCGCTTGTAATTGTAGCAGATGACTCAGAACGTATCGTAACCCAATGATTGAATATCATCTACTTGTAATGGTAGCAGATGACATAGAATGTAATGCAACACAACGATTACATAACATATGATTGTGATTGTAGCAGATGACATAGAACGTAATGCAACCGAACGATTACATAACATCTGTAAGTGATTGTAGCAGATGACACAAAATGTATCACTATCCAACAATTATCATTCGCTTGTAATTGTAGCAGATGGCACACGACGTATCTATACCCAACGATTGCACATCATCCACTTGTGATTGTAGCAGATGACACAGAATGTATAGTAACCCAAAGATTACATATCATGCTCTTGCAATAGTAGTAGATGACACAGAACATATCACAACCCGACGATTACATATCATCCACTTGTAATTATAGCAGATGACACAGAATGTATCACAATCTGATGATTACATATCATCCCATTGTAAGTGTAGCAGATAACACAGAATGTATCATAACCCAAGGATTGCATATTATATGCATGTAATTGTAGCAGATGGCACAGAACGTATCATAGTCTGACGATTACATATCAACCGCTTGTAATTATAGCAGATAAAAGAGAACGTATCACAAACCGATGATAGCATATCATCCGCTTGTAATTGTAGCAGATGACACAGAATATATCACATCCCAAAGAATACATATCACCCGCTTGTAATTCTAGCAGATGACACAGAACGTATATATATCCAACGATTGCATAACATCCGCTTGTAACTGTAGCAGATGACACAGACTGTATAGTGACCCGAAGATTGCATAACATCCAATTGTAATTTTAGCAGATGACACAGAATGTATCACAACCTGATGATTACATATAATCCGCTTATAATTGTAGCAGAAGACACAGAACGTATCGTAACCCAATGATTGAATATCATCCACTTGTAATTGTAGCAGATAACACAGCACGTATCACAACCCGAGAATTACATATCATTCGCTTGTAATTGTAGCAGATGACACTGAACGTATCACAACCCGAGAATTACATATCATTCGCTTGTAATTGTAGCAGATGACACAGAATGTATCACAATCCGATGATTACATATCATTCGCTTGTAATTGTAGCAAATGACACAGAGCGTATCAAAACCCCATGATTGAACAACATCCGATTGTAATTGTAGCAGATGACACAGAAATTATCACTACCTGACAATTACATATCATCCTTTTGTAAGGGTACCAGATGACACAGAACGTATCACAGCCCGAGAATTACATATCATCTGCTTGTAATTGTAGCAGATGACACAGAACGTGTCATAACCCAGGGATTGAACAACATCCGCTTGTAATTGTAGCAAATGACATAGAATGTATCATAATCCGACGATTACATATCATCCGCTTGTAATTGGAGCGAATGACGCAGAATGTATCACAACCCGATGATTGCATGACATCCGCTTGTAATTGTAGTAAATTACACAGAACGTAACACAACCCGACGATTGCATAACATCCGCTTATAGTTGTAGCAAATTACACAGAACGAATTACAACCTGACAATTGCACATCATCCGCTTGTAATATTACCAGATAACACACAATGTATCACAACCTAAAGATTGCAAATCTTCCGCTTGTAATTGTAGCAGATGACACGGAATGTATCACTATCAAACGATTATATATCATCCGCTTGTAATTGTAGCAAATGACATAGAACGTAATGCAACCAATGATTACATAACATCCGCTTGTAATTGTAGCAGATGACACAGAACGTATGGTAACCCGATGATCACATATCATCTACTTGTGATTGTAACAGATGACACAAAACGTATCACAATCCGATGATTGTATATCATTCATTTGTAATTTGAGCAGATGACACAGAACATATCACAACCCGAAGATTACATATCATCCCCTTGTAATTGTAGGAGATGACACAGAACGTATCGTAACCAAATGATTGAATATCATCTGCTTGTAATTGTAGCAGATTGCACAGAACGTATCACAACCCGACGATTACATATCATCCGCTTGTAATTATAGCAGATGTCACATAACGTATCACAACCCGACGATTACATATCATATGCTTGTAATTGTAGCAGACGACACAGAACGTATTGTAACCCAATGATTGAATATCATCCGTTTGTAATTGTAGCAGATTAAAAAGAACGTATCACAACCCAACGATTACAAATCATCTGCTTGTGATTGTAGCAGATAACACAAAATGTATCATAACCCAAAGATTGCATATCATCTGCTTGTTATTGTAGCAGATGACAGAGAACCTATCATAACCTGACGATAACATACCAACCACTTGCAATTGTAACAGATGACACAAAACGTATTACTATCCGACGATTGTAAATCATCCATTTGTAATTTGAGCAGATGACACAGAATGTATAGTAACCCGATGATCACATATCATCTGCTTGTGATTGTAACAGATGACACAAAACGTATTACTATCCGACGATTGTAAATCATCCATTTGTAATTTGAGCAGATGACACAGAATGTATAGTAACCCGATGATCACATATCATCTGCTTGTGATTGTAACAGATGACACAAAACGTATTACTATCCGACGATTGTAAATCATCCATTTGTAATTTGAGCAGATGACACAGAATGTATCACAATGCGACGATTACATGTCATCCGCTTGTAATTGTAGCAGATGACACAGAACGTATATATACCCGACGACTGCACATCATTCACTTGTAATTGTAGCAGATGACACAGAACGTATCGCAACCCGACGATTACATATCATCCGCTTGTAATCATAGCAGATGACACAGAACGTATCTATAACCAAAGATTGCATAACATCCGCTTGCAACTGTCGCAGATGACACAGAACATATCACAACCCGACAACTACATATCATCAGCTTGTAATTGTAGCAGATGACACAGAGTGTAGAGTAACCCGAAGATTGCATAACATTCACTTGTAATTGTAGCAGATGACACAGAATGTATCACAACCTGATGATTACATATAACCCGCTTGTAATTGTAGCAGATGACTCAGAACGTATCGTAACCCAATGATTGAATATCATCTACTTGTAATGGTAGCAGATGACATAGAATGTACTGCAACACAACGATTACATAACATATGATTGTGATTGTAGCAGATGACATAGAACGTAATGCAACCGAACGATTACATAACATCTGCTAGTTATTGTAGCAGATGACAAAGAACGTATCGTAACTCAATGATTGAATATCATCAACTTGTAATGGTAGCAGATGACATAGAATGTAATGCAACCCAATGAATACATAACATTCGCTTGTAATTGTTACAGATGACACGGAACGTATGATAACCCGATGAAGACATATCATCTGCTTGTGATTGTAACAGATGACACAAAACGTATCAAAATCCGACGATTGTATATAATACATTTGTAATTTGAGCAGATGACACGGAATGTATCACAATGCTATGATTACATGTCATCCGTTTGTAATTGTAGCAGATGACACAGAACGTATCTATACCCGACGATTGCACATCATCCACTTGTAATTGTAGCAGATGACACAGAACATATCACAAACCGAAGATTACATATCATCCCCTTGTAGTTGTAGGAGATGACACAGAACTTATCGTAACCAAATGATTGAATATAATCTGCTTGTAATTGTAGCAGATTACACAGAATGTATCACAACCCGACGATTAAATATCATCCGCTTGTAATTATAGCAGATGACACAGAATGTATCACAATTCGATGATTACATGTAATCCGCTTGTAATTGTAGCAGATGACACATAACGTACCGTAACCCAATGATTGAATATTATCCGCTTGTAATTGTAGCAGATGACACAGAACGTATCACAACCCAACGATTACATATCACCCACTTGTAATTATTGCAGATGACACAGAATGTATCGTAACCCGATGATTTAATATCATCCGCTTGTAACTGTAGCAGATGGCACAGAAGGTATCACAAACTGACGATTGCATATCATCCGCTTGTAATTGTAGCAGATGACACAGAATGTATCGTAACCCTACAATTACATATAATCTACTTGGAATTGGAGTGAATTACACAGAATGTATCACAACCCTATGATTGCATATCATCCGCCTGTAATTGTAGCAGATGACTTAGAACGTATCACAACCCGTTGATTACATATCATCCTCTTGTAATTTTAGCAGATGAAACAGAACGTATCGCAGCCCAATGATTGAATACCATTCACTTGTAAGTGTAGCAGATGACATAGAATGTATCACCACCGAATGACTAAAAAGCATCTGCTTGTAATTGTAGCAGATGACATAGAATGTATCACAATGAGACGATTACACGACATCTACTTGTAATTGTTGCAGATGAGATGAACGAATCACAACCCGACAATTACATATCATCCAAATGTAATTGAAGCAAATGACGCAGAACATATCACAACCCAATGATTATACATCATATCCTTACAATTGTAGCAGATGAGATTGCATATCATCCGCTTGTAATTGGAGCTAATGGCACAGAACGTATCACTATGCGACGATTACATGTCATCTGCTTGTAATTGTAGCAGATGACACAGAACGTATCACAATCAGACAATTACATATCATCCGCTTGTAATTGTAGCAGATGACACAGAATGTATCACAACCCGACAATTACATATCATCCGCTTGTAATTGTAGCAGATGACACAGAACGTATCCATGCCCGACAATTACATATCATCAAATTTTAATTGAAGCAAATGACACAGAATGTATCACAACCAAACGATTGCATATCATATCACAGAACGTATTGTGACCCGACGATTGCATATCATCCATTTGTAATTGTAGCAGATGACACAGAACATATCACAACCCGACGACTACATATCATCAGCTTGTAATCGTAGCAGATGACACAGAATGTATAGTAACCGGATGATTACATAACATATGCTTATGATTGTAGCAGATGACATAGAACGTAATGCAACCCAACGATTACATAACATTTGCTTGTGACTGTAGCAGATGAAATAGAACGTATCGTAACCCAATCACTGAATATCATCCACTTGTAATGGTAGCAGATGACATAGAATGTAATGCAACCCAATGATTACATAACATATGCTTATGATTGTAGCAGATGACATAGAAAGTAATGGAACCCAACGATTACATAACATCCGCTTGTAATTGTAGCAGATGACACAGAACGTATGGTAACCCGATGATCACATATCATCTGCTTGTGATTGTTACAGATGACACAAAACGTATCACAACCCGACGATTGTCTATCATCCATTTGTAATTTGAGCAGATGACACAGAACATATCACAACCCGAAGATTACATATCATCCCCTTGTAATTGTAGGAGATGACACAGTACGTATCGTAACCAAATGATTGAATATCATCTGCTTGTAATTGTAGCAGATTACACAGAACGCATCACAACCCGACGATTACATATCATGCACTTGTAATTCTAGCAGATGACACGTAACGTATCACAACCCGACGATTACATATCATCCGCTTGTAATTGTAGCAGACGACACATAACGTATCATAACCCAATGATTGAATATCATCCGTTTGTAATTGTAGCAGATTTCATAGAACGTATCACAACCCAACAATTACAAATCACCTGCTTGTGATTGTAGCAGATGACACAGCACGTATCACAACGCAACGATTACGAATCATCTGCTTGTGATTGTAGCAGATGACACAGAACGTATGATAACCTTACAACTACCTATCATCCCCTTATAATTGTAGCAGATAACACAGATTGTATCACTACCCAACGGTTACATATCACCCGCTTGTAATTATAGCAGATAGCACAGAATGTATCATAACCCAAGGATTGCATATCATCTGCTTGTTATTGTAGCAGATGACACAGAACCTATCATAACCTGAAGATTACATATCAACCGCTTGTAATTGTAGCAGATAACAGAACATATCACTATCCAAAAATTACATATCATTCGCTTGTAATTGTAGCAGATGACACAGAACGTATAGTAACCCGATGATCACACATCATCTGCTTGCTATTGTAACAGATGACACAAAACATATTACAATCCGACGATTGTAAATCATCCATTTGTAATTTGAGCAGATGACACAGAATGTATCACAACCCAAGGATTGCATATCATCCGCTTGTAATTGTAGCAGATGACACAGAACGTATCTATAACCAACGATTGCATAACATCCGCTTGTAACTGTAGCAGATGACACAGAACATATGACAACCCGACAACTACATATCATCAGCTTGTAATTGTAGCAGATGACACTGAATGAATAGTAACCCGCAGATTGCATCACATTCACTTGTAATTGTAGCAGATGACACAGAATGTATCACAACTTGATGATTACATATAATCCGCTTGTAATTGCAGTAGATGACACAGAACGTATCGTAACCCAATGATTGAATATCATCCACTTGTAATAGTAGCAGATGACATAGTACGTAATGCAACCCAACGATTACATAACATATACTTGTGATTGTAGCAGATGACATAGAACGTAATGCAACCGAACGATTACATAACATCTGCTAGTGATTGTAGCAGATGACTTAGAACGTATCGTAACCCAATGATTGAATATCATCCGCTTGTAATTTTAGCAGATGACACATAACGTATCGTAACCCAATGATTGAATATCATCCGCTTGTAATTGTAGCAGATGACACAGAACGTATCACAACCCAACGATTACATATCACACTCTTGTTATTATTGCAGATGACACAGAATGTATCATAACCCAAGGATTGCATATTATATGCATGTGATTGTTGCAGATGGCACAGAACGTATCAAAACCTGACGATTACATATCAACCGCTTGTAATTGTAGCTGATAACAGAGAATGTATCACAACCCGATGATAACATATCATCCGCTTGTAATTGTAGAAGATGACACAGGACGTATCATGACCCAATAATTGTATATCATACGCTAGTTATTGTAGCAGATGACATAGAACGTAATGCAACCCAACGATTACAAAACATTCGCTTGTGATTGTAGCAGATGGCACAGAACGTATAGCAACCCGACAATTACATATCATCCCCTTGTTAGTGTAGCAGATGGCACAGAACGTATCACAACACGCCAATTACATATCATCAGAATTACTATGGTATTTTAAGATATATATTTATGACAGTTTATCACTCGGAATTGAAAAAAAAGGTCTGCTGCTGGTGAGCCGACAGTAAAACGGAAAACTATATGTGGTTATACATGTTTGATACAATTATGGTGATTGCAGGCAGCATACTTTAGTGACGGGAATTTCGAGTTTTGCTTATGTATTCCTTGTCATTGGCTGTTTCAAATACGGTAGAAAGAACTAGAACTAGTTTTTTTAGAAATATGAACCTCAATTGTTGCATTATTTGTTATTTTGCAATCCCAAATACCAAAATATCATGAATTTGTAGTGGTTAGTTCAGAAAATTGTTCTGTGTATTAAGCGTAACAATTTGTTGTTAGGTATCAATAACGTTTAATCACGAATTTTGAAAAGCAGTCTCGAAAATCGTAAAAAAAAAGAATAAATTACTGTATTTGTTAGTTACAAAGAACACAGCGCCGCCAATGTTTGAAGCATTTCAGTTAGCTTTTGGTTCATTCGTAAAAAAAAGAGATTTGAGTGATTAAAGGATATTACAGAGACTGGTCGTTGTTTCTGTGGAACATAAATATTATAGAATCGATTCGAAGTGCTCACATAAAACCACGGTAACCGCGATAACACGGTTTTATAAGTATAAAAATATGTTGTATAACCTCGCTGATTATAAGTATAACTGCACACCATCGCCATCTTGGAATTCTGAACTGCCCAAGACTGAAGTATTGAATTGAGGTTCAAATACAGAGGACAGACGACACCGTACATAGTTGCGCATATCTGAATAAGAGGAAATAAACACCACCGAAAGGATTTGATGGCTGAATGGTGAATGGCTGTTTAATAATGAACTGCGAGTGTTGTCGATTTCAGTGATTTATAACAAAGCACAGACTACCCAGTCATATCACGGTAAATTATTGTTTATTTTACTCAAAAATCTTCACACTATTTAGTAATAGGTCTGCTTTGAGAATCACTTAATGAAATGTGTTTTGTAGATTTGCGTCCCTGAAATCGAAATCAGTCATGAATTTATTGAAATCAGCAACATGCCAGAGAACCATAGTGTTGCTGGGCAGATATTCGTTGGGTTACGATACGTTCTGTGTAATCTGCTACAATGTAATCGTCGGGTTAAGATTACAAACCCAATATAAATTCAATTTTTCGATATAATCAACATTTTCAAAGCTGGTACGTAATGTGAACTTAGACACAAAAAATAAAAATTATATTCCAAAGGAAACTATACAACAAATGCGAGAGCAATCTGAATAATGGTTGTCAAGAGAAAGTCTACAATAGTAGAAAATATCAATTTTACTAAAATTAACTAAACAAATCGCCATCTAGAGAAGATGCAAAAAGAAATAGTTTGAAGCAATACTCGGTGAATATGTTGATGCATCAAATGTTTGACGCATGGTCGTAGGGATAGGAGTAATACTGATGTAATAACCAACGATTGGTTACGTATTTTAAATGCTAGCGGCATCAGCGTGAACCGAGCAGAAACAGGTCAGTGTATAACATAATATTGTATATCTGGATAGTATATATTTTAGTTTAAGAGACATATTGTTTTCTGCTGTACAGAAGCAATCATTGCTACTAAAACATTACCTAGACCTTCATCTTGAAAATAGCTCAGCAAATCATGGTGAGAGAAAAGGGCAAAAAGCAGGAGAATTATATATATACAGCACCAAGCCCGAAAACATCGACTCGCAATAATAATAATAATAATATAATTCTCCACAGAAGTACATTAAACACACCATATTCAATCTTTATACCTGGCTCCATTTTCTAGCAACTCTACTGGTACTTATCAATTTATTATGATCCGTATTTTTTCTACAAAATTCTTCAGTAATGCGTTATAACAAAATGTGCCACGTGTTAGTTTATATGCATTGACGTGATTGGTATCGACTTTCTCCGTATCAGCACGTGTTTGTGTCAACGACAAACATGACGTGTGTGTCACAAATTTTACATTACTTGTTATTTTTCTAGTTATTTGTCAAACGTAAATTGTGCGTCAATAATAAGTCAATCACGTTATTTTATGTTATTGGGTATTTCCTATTATAATTTCAGCAGAACAAAGGAAATGATAAATTAGTGCTTCTGCCTGTCTAAATAAACATGTCAATCAAATCCGAACTAATATCATCACAGAGGAAGTGAATATTTTTTTTTATGACAGGTAATTTGGATCAAGTAGTAACAGGACAGAAATGAGATATTGTCAATCACCATGCAACTGTCATTTTAATATTTTATTTTAACACTGTGATATCAACAAATATCGCGACTAATACAGTTAGTTTCATATTTTTAGGTAGTGAGCATTAGGTTGTGAGTGTGTCTGAGGCAAAACCGTTCTATATATTTTTTTTTTATTTTTATTGAACCTGAACTAAGAATATTAGGCATGTTTTAAAAATGCACGCATTCGAGGAAGAGTGCTAATAAGTTTAAATGTTAGAAATTGTTTTTTTTTTTGTTAAATATTTTTTCACTGACGACAGGTTGAACGTATATGCTTAAATATGAATTTGCGCGTCTTGCGTGATCAAGAAGATTACTATAACAAATAATAATTCATACTCCAGGATTTTACAAATATCTAAAGTGATCAGCGGGAATAACAATATAGGTTCTAAACGATTTTCTGTGACAGCAATGAAACGTTTATACTAAAGGAGAATAACACTCTCACAAAATACATTTGGGAGTGTTTGAATAAAAAATATATATTTTGAAAAAATAGGAAAAAATCGCGTAGATGCATTATGTTTTCGTATGTTAAATATACAAACAAATCTT
Organism: Saccoglossus kowalevskii; assembly: GCF_978046115.1. Taxonomy (NCBI): domain Eukaryota; kingdom Metazoa; phylum Hemichordata; class Enteropneusta; family Harrimaniidae; genus Saccoglossus; species Saccoglossus kowalevskii. The sequence continues at coordinate 12,909,941 of NC_140662.1, forward strand.
TTATACCACCATATATTTAAAGCATGTTTACTGAATCCTAAAATTTGCTCTGACTTAAGCCAGATTATTATGGTCCCAATGCTCAGGTTATACGCAAAGGTGAATCAATTCATACGCAACCCATGACTGGATGGCGTCTCTATTCAATCGTCCTGAGTATGATACGCGCTGCTCTACACTGTACTCGCAATGTATAACATACTATAACAACAAATTGTCCAAAAATCAATAAACAAATGTACACCTTGCTTTAATGTGAACACTTTTTCAAATGACAAGGACTTGATCTCATTAAGTAAAATCATAAGTACTTACCAATTGTATATTATCAGCATGCTTTCAAAACAGCTCTTCAGTACTGTATTGCGTTATAACACAATTTGCCACGTGTTATTGATTATATACAGTGATGTTTCCCGCTTTTCTGTGTCAGTACGTGGCATAGCTATTATAATCTAATCACAAACATGACGTGTATGCCACAATTTTGACATCACCTATCATGTTTATTTGTGAGTTATTTGTCAATCGTTTGTCATTAGCCAGTTATACTTAATGTGTTATTTCTCAATCACGTTCTCTCATGTAGTTGTACTTTCAGCGAGGGTGAGGTGCTTTCTTTCGTGCCTCTGAGGGACAACTTCCCAGACATCATTATTTTTGTTCAGTGTTTGATCACCTGGAATGATATAAAAATATACTTTCACGCTCAACGTCAATGACGTATTCTGACACCAATGGAATTATTTTAAATGCAAAAAAAATCAACACTCGAACAATTCTAATATCTGGAATATTTATTAATGAATTTAAATGATATGTTTAATTTTTGTATGAATATGAAGAATATGTATGTTCCATAATAACATTTTAAAAAGGATAAATAAACTACATATTGTATAAGTAAGCGAATGAATGTTGAAAAATGACTGTTAGTTGAGAAAGGTGCTGATTGACAACGGCTGATTTCAGTGTGGAAAAACACAATTTGCCAATATCCCTTGTCACGTTTTTATTTCAATAGTTGCCGTGGTAACCCTTGACACAAATAAAATATAATCAATATGTCATCTATTCTACCTCTTCTTCAGGTGTAATATCGGGTCAACTGATTTCGTAAGCGTCAGATGTCATGATATCGCCATCCGAGTCACTTTCCCACATATGCTCACCATTCATAACATGCTTCATTTCCCTCCGGTTGTTATTATTCGCTCATCTATTTCAATTATCTGAAAACATTTGAACATAGATTATGCCTATGTGAGCGCACCTGGCAGTCACCAACAAATAAGGGAAACATCCATGGTATACCCCCACCAATTAACGTAATGTGATGATAAATCAACATGAAATCCAAAATTGCTATTAAATGTACTAATGCTGTCATTAAAAATGTTATGAATAACAGCTTCAATATGTTAACTAATTTTGCCATCCACAATAAGCAAGGCGCATGCATCACTTGCTGGAACTCGAATTAGAACACGAACACCGTCTATTTAGCACTGTGGTAGGCTTTCAACAGTTTGTTGCGCACTTGCTGCAAAAGTGTCAATAACTGTTCGTGTACAATTAATTTGTGTCGGCAGAGGATTTTAGCTCTATCATGAAAGTAACTACATGACGACAATTTTACTCTTCAATTCATATACTTTGTCAGTACTCGAATTTAGTTTCATTCTAAATGAAGATATGCAATTTGCATTCCGCTTTCAAATAATATTTGTATTGCAACATTGTTGTGTAAATGGATAAAGAATTAATAGTAGTACGCAAATTTGCGATGATCATGAGTACCATCTTCAGCCGCTGTACCATTGCTTAATTGAAGAGGTGCACCACCACCTTCTATAAGGCTAAGCGTGATGCAGTTTTCAAGGGCTGTATTTAAAATGAGAAGACATTGATAATGCAGGTGTTTGGTGCCTTTACAACTTGCGATTTGATAGAACATAGTTTTTTTTGGTTTGCTTCTGTTTAGGCAACATATCACTTGAAACCCTCGACAGAGACAGTCGCCAACTACAATAACCAGAGCTATCTGCAAGTACATAAGCACTGGTAGAATAATAGGAACAGATTTCAATATGATGAACAGAAGACAGCTCTAAACGAGAAGCAGTTATCTCCAATGCAAGCACGGGTCATACAATGTGGACCAACAGCAGAAACATTCATGGTAACAATATGCACTCCACGAGTATTGGTGATTGTCTAAAATAAATAAGCAGCATTTTCTCAGATTGGAATGTCTTGAATGTGATATTGGCGGTGATGACATTAGTGAGGGATCTGTAATTAGTGACCAAGACTCTGTGAAGTCTGCAAAAGATGATGTACATCTGATAGACATGACCTTACTTCTGTAAAAAATCCACTTTGGAGCAAGCCAATTTGATATAGTTTAATGGCTGTTGAGAAAGGTATAGGACATATATGGCATCATCTACATTGGACTTCAAAGCAATATTAGTGTCAAAGTTGCGTGTTCTCTTCCAAACATCCACACTCCTAACAGGCCCAAATGGTGTCATTCAGGCGTTCAACTCCAAGCTATGTTAATCTTTATAAGTGGTAAAGGAAAACGTTTCAAATGAGATTATCATCTTGACTAAGAACACCCACCAACACAATTTTTGATGTTTTTTTTGTGACCGTTATTTTTGGGTGCCATACCTTATTGGCACCACTACCCTATATGAGTGTAGTAAATAAAAATAACACAGTTGTTTTCCATTCACTCATTCATTCATTAGTTGGGAAACATTATGCTGTTACAAAAATGTTGTTAATTTACATCGAGTCACTGTCCAAATAAACTACTCATTCATGTGTTTGTTATCATGCGCTACCCAGGTCTGATCCCAATGTAACAGTCGGTGCACCTCCAATAATCTCCAGATAGTACACATGGAAATACATTTTTCCATGTCTTTAACAACTTGCTGGCGTTTGGTACCTGATATTTTGGAAGATGTCAGCACTTGTTGGACCCGATAATCTAATAAATTCTCTATAATGTATCATTAACCGATAATGTAACACGAATTAACCAATATTGTAATAAAAAACTGATAATGTAACAACACGCAACCAATAGTGTAACAAAAAAAGCAACCGATAACGTAACAACAAATAACTGATAATGTAATAGATTTTTTTCCAACCGATAATGTAACACAAAATAACTGATAATGTAATAGATTATGTTTCCAACTGATAACGTAACAAGATGTTTACCGATATTGTAATAATACGTATATTTGCATTGAAATTGTTCGCATTTTCTATAACGATGTGGAATTTACTTGTTTTATATCATACCATCAAACACAAATTAGTTTGATTGTTTTTAGTTGCAATTTAATTATAAAGATTATTGAAGTGTTCATACACTATAGGGGCCACGTCCAGTTTGCTGATATTGATTGCATATCTTCATGTTCAGGGATTGGTTTCGGGGTTGCCATGAAGACATTGAGAATTATGTGGCCTCCCAAAAAATATGAAGGATCATTTTGAGAGGGTGTAAAATGTGTTTACATTTTGTGAAACGGAAAAATATTATGTGTCAATGATATGACTACACACTACTATAATCTTAATCATCCCACGTCGGTGTACATCTTGGAACAAGCAGTGTTATAACTGGAACATTTGCACTTAAAAATGAACAAAATCGACTTCATATCGATGTCATCATGATCATGTTTGATAATATTTTGCCCTCATTGTCACGGTAAGGTGGTATATAACAGTGTCGTCTGTGAATGTTGCATCTACAAATTGAAACGCATCTCGAACCGTGGGTGGGAGTAGTCAACACATATTCCTGTCAAACAATGAAAGTAACAACAATCGGGCGAAATATGTGTATTTTATGATAACCATAAAAAAGTATATTTATAGAAATGTTTATGAAAATGTTGAAACGATTAGAAAGCTGTTTTCCCATGTTTTTTTAATTTAATTTAAGGTCCCAATTACTTAGATTTGTCTATTTTATAATATTGACACAGGAAGTCAATACTGTGGCATGCCAATCTAAAATGCATACATTGTGTGTAATATGAATGGCCTGGTCGCCCTTAAATCTGTTCCTGCCTAGCGGCATAGGGAAATATGACTTGGTGGGCTTGCCCGTCTCATTAACAATAAATATAATAACGACAACAATATATCATTTAAAAAGACATGAAGTAATCCGAGTTAATTAGGCAATTACAATGATGAGAATGGGATCCCTGTAAATGAATCTTGTGTCACGACAAAACATTGATAGCCCCCTCCGATAGTAACTGAACCTGTTAACGCTCTATTATGAACAACGAATATCATTTCCGGGTCAGACAATTTTGCGCCTGCGTACGACATGTATGACTTTCTCTGAATGTATGGGTGACATAGTAGGTCCTAACTCCCGTTAGAATACCTTCGTATACACTGATACAACTGCCAGTTAAAATGTTTAGAGTAAATATGTTCCCTCTTTTCTTTCTCATTTCGCTAATTGCTATTGTGATCCATACGGCCATAGGATATCCAATCGTTGTTTGATGGGTCGTTTGATGTCCCAGTGTCAGGCCGAACATCGACACAGAAGTCGGCTATCGTCAAATTCGGATGCAAATCTGACGAGAGTGATTGAAACGGCAATTTTGGTTAATATTCGTCCATCAGCTTGGCCTGCAAAATTCACATTGCTTGAGAAGCATGCAAAATCATATACAGTGGTTTATTCCATTTCAATCTTTTAAAAGTTTTTCGTTAGAAACCACGGGGCTTGCAAAGGAAAAAAGTGCGCATACTCATTTTCAGCCAATCAGGCGTGCCGTAACAGCGAGTATTTCCTTGATTTACCCAGAACTCTGTGCGAATCCCCCTTGATTCTGGCTGCTGGCCATTTTCGTTCATGAAATCGTCGGATATCATCAGAAAACGCGGGATTTGTGCAGTTTTGAATAAAACCAAGTTAGCGATTATGAACAATGGTTATTAACACCTGATCCCCTCTAAAATTTTTGTTTCGCATTTTAAGGTAAGAAATCGACATTTGAAACCGACAGGGTGTCGATTTACTAGGTGCCGTGTTTCACAACTTGTTTATTTATATACGTATAGCGGATGATTTTTTTTGAAAATTAGTATTTATTGATTTTCAGTGACTGTGCGCCAGGCTGGCTCTGACTGCTGTCTTCTTACTGTCTGTCCCGCCTCCTGAGCTGTGTCTACATTTATCTTTTATGACGTTCCCCCTGGCATCATTGTCATGACAACTAAGCATAATTAAATTCGCTTGCAGATTTCACTCACCACAGTCATTGTTTTGTTACTACTAAACAGGTAGCGGAGGTTACCCGTGCGATGCATAACGTGGCATATCTGACCATTCGTATACATTTCCGGCACGCGTCTTATGTGAATAGAATAGAGTCGTGACGTGTGTAAGTGTGTCAAAATCTGTTAGTTATAATAATCCCACTTCTGGTTGTACAATCACTAAATGTATATCATGACGAACTATGTAGCAATTAACTTGTGTACGGGTTGCTCAAATGTTGGTATTACTGAGACTAATCCATTTAGATTCCAGACTTAAAGGTAAAGTCAAGGCTAACAACATAACACTACTAGATGAAAGAGCTGGACAAATGTAAGAGCAAGCAATTTACAGTTTATTTATATCACTTTTCATTCTCCAGATAGGTAGTCCACCATCTTAGTTCTTCAGCAAACGATTATGGGTAAAGTATGACATCATATCCACTGTTGTCAGAAATTGAAGAAAATGATTTCATCTATAACTTCAAAAGATGAACTTCAAATTGGCTGAAAGTTTAGAACATGGTAGCATACTTGTAGCGGTGCATATAAAATAGTTGCCATGGAAACAGTACTGAAAATATTAATGTTTGTGTTTTTCTACCAAATACTCAAATTTAATTATATTATATAAGGTTTATCGATGTATGTAGATTATATAGGTGATATATATCATGTTGACGACAAAAAAGGAAATAAAAAGTGTTATTCTATTTTAAAGACTAAAATATGTTTATTTTATGTGTATTTGTAATATACTAATTTCAATTACTATAATGATATTATCTATGAGTTATATGCTCACCGACATTTTGAGCAAATTCGCATCAGTATTTCTCATATTATAGATGAAAGCATTTTTTTCAACAGTGGTTATGATGTCACACTTTACCCACAATTCTTTCCTGAAGATTCGAGGTGGCGGATTATATAATATTGAAAAATCGAATATCTAGAGAAAGAAAAGTGATATCCAAAACTGTAAATTGCATTCTCCTAAATTTGCGGCGCTCTTCCCTCGAGGAATATTATGTTGTCTGGCTTGACTTCTCTTTTAACTCATTGGCAGGTCCGAACATTTGGAAACAGGTGGAGGGAGTACTGCTAACTAACTACCTAGTTGGTGGAATAGCTTTGATGCTTGACCAATGCCAGTTTTGTCCTAAAATAATAAAGAAATGTTAATATATGAAACTACAGACAACCTCACATGAAGTTTATAATTTCTGAATGAATCAATTTCAAAGCATATATATTTACTAGAAAAATGCATAAAACAAACGATATAGTAGTTTTTCTATATAGACGGACTATTGAGAAAACTGCAAGCATTGTTTCTTAAGTTTTGAAAGCTTGATCTTTCTCACTGTAGTAAAGAGTGTTAATTCAGCGTATTTTATCATTGTAAGCACCACTCTGTCTACAGATATGAAACAACAGACAATAGTAAAGTTGTGTGCAAGTAGATACTATCTACTATTATATTTATTTTCTTAACTGAATCAGTGATATAGCCAATATTTATCTTCTTCCTATTTGAGGGTCGTAATAAATACAGTATACGCCATGATAACATTCACCATGACAACAAGCTAGTTATACGAGAAAGTGGAATAAAAACGTGTGTAGAAAAAGCGTTTAATGAAACAAAAGGATATGGTGGTAGGAAACTAAAATATCATATTCGTCAAACTTACAATGGAATCAGTAAAGAAAGAATAAAATCATACACGCTTGAAAGCACAATTCACGAACAAGCCAGTTTTTGAATCCATAACCGCCCGTGGGATACAGATAAGGCATCAACTTGATCTGGTCGATATGCATCCGGATGAGCTTTGGCTTGGTAATCAGAAGTACAGATACATCATGTCACTACTCCACGAGGCCAGTAGGTACTTGAGGTTGCGTCTTTTAACTTCCAAAAAGAGCGGTGAAATGGCTGATCATTTAAAGACCATATACGGAGCACATGGCCTGCCGATGGTACGTTAATAGGAAGGAATTTTATGGAAGCGTGCTAAAGCTGACGGAAAAGCGGAATGTTAACATTTTTCGAAGCTCTCCATATCACCTCAAGTCAGGGTAAATGTGAAAGAGGCCATCCTACTGTTAGAAAGATGATTTTGTATGATTTACTACAGATGAAAGGAACAAACTTAGAAGTTGAGAACTGAATACTGCAACATTATGAATAATGTGGCTTGGTGGGGGAATTTCATATATTAGAACAGAAACAAAAAATAGAGGAATTGCTCGGACGAAATGTCTGCACAAATTCACTGAGGAACGTAAATGCATGTTTCCAAACTATCTCAGGCAAATACGAAATACAATTCACAGATGGTATCCAGATATGTGGTGCATTTTTGTGAGTCGATCATAAAAACAGCCAAGGCAAAACTATATTAGGAAGGGTCGGACTTTGTAAAGGAATCTACGTGTCTCGAGATAAAAGATAATATTTAATGACAAGAACTTTTAAAATGTTTTGCTTTTCCCTTAAAAGACATCACCAGTTTGACAGGGGCGACTGAATGCCAACAAAATGACTTCTAGTTTTGCGGACAATAAAATGTAATACTATATAGAGATTGGATTAATATGTACGGTTTTATCGTGCGTCTGGATTCTGAGCCTAGTGCTGTTTGTCAGTTCTCTGCTATTGCAGACCAAGTCAACAATATTGGCATATTTCACATATGACACTGCGACAGGAAATTGTGGATGATCTTAGAGCTTGAACATGTATTGCCAACGGAACATCACTAGCTCATTTTTGTGTATGAACAATGTGGAAGTGTATGTACAATCAATGTCTCAAACTGGAGTTTTCCGGATGTTAAATGTGCAATTCATAATATTTTTGTCATTTGGACCTAGAGGAACAAGTCTTATTTTACCGCTCGGAATGTATGATGATGACATTCCAACTCTATGGCTTGCACATGATTCAAAGAACAAAATTAAACACTACTACATAATTCAAGAAGATGTTATGAATCAAACACATGCAAATACAAATCGAATACCAAACCGACCCAAGAACAACAAATAGTCATTCAAAGTGAATAACGCGGAAGTAAGCACTGATGAACAGAATTGATATGTGTGCTGAAAAACAAAATGGTGGCATCACTAATGTAGACATTGAGAAACATTGAGTCATGAATGTCACAGTGAAGGCCTGCTTTATATATTAAGAGAGAGACGAACAAAACTCTCACTGGACAGCGGGTTCACTGGTAGAATGGGGATAGACAAAACAATAGTACTGGAAATAAAATACGTACACACCAAAATATTAAGTTTAAGCTCCTGTTTTTAATACTTCTTAAAATAATGATAAGTAACAAAACACAGATTAATACAATAAATAAATTCACTAAAATAGAAGATTGCCCAGGCAAGTGTGCATTTGTGATAACTCACAGTTCCAGGATGTGGAAATTGATGATAGTCAATAGCTACTTGCAACACAACAAGGAAGAAATACAGGAGTCTTGCTTGCAGAGGAACGCTGCTATTCTGCAGGGCACCGCTTTTAGCAGGAGATGCAGAATGATGATTGGAGTCTTTATCACTTGTCTCACAATAACGTACCAGCAACACACAGGGTACTCAATTGAAATGGTGAATCACAACTGTCCTAAATTTAGTATATTTATAGATCATAAATGACCCAGTTTCAGGTACACCATCTGGGTTCCCACAGGAACTAATCAGAATGCGGTCTTGCTATTGCTTGCTATTGTCACGATGACATACATGGCAAATCAGTAGATCATGAACATACTTTGTTATGTAAATCACAATCAAACCCTGTAGTTTCCAATTGTCTTTCCACAGTTGTGTATAGGTTTGACCTGTCATTCACCTTTATGAAAGTTATTAGACGGCAAGGCACACCGTTCCTTCCCATGCTTTCATGAACACTTCTAATTGACAAGCTTGAGGTAATATATTTTCAGTCCAATAATCAGTATCAACAGGCAATAAAATCACATTTCTCAAAATTGCAAAGATATTGTAACAGTAATTCTAAGTAATTCTCAATCCTGCTTAAATAGCAAACATCTATATTTATCTTAAATTTTTATAATCCAGCAGCAAAATGGTTGCAAATACAGGTCCCACTGCATTTATCTAATGTTTATTTATCATGCCCTATATTATTACGTGTACTTCAATGCAACTTTTCAGAACCTTTGACGTCATAGCAAAAAAATAGCCATACATTATGTGTTCTTCAATGTAACTTTTCAGAACCTTTGACGTTATAGCGAAGAAATAGCCATACACTATTATGTGTTCTTCAATATAACTTTTCAGAACCTTTGACGTCATATCGATAAAATAGCCATACATTATTATGTGTTCTTCAATGTGACTATTCAGAACCATTGACGTCATAGCAAAGAAATAGCCATATATTATTAAGTGTTCTTCAATGTAACTTTTCAGAACCTTCGACGTCATAGCAAAGAAATGGCCATATATTATTATGTGTTCTTCAATGTGACTATTCAGAAACGTTGACTTCATAGCAAAGAAATAGCCATATATTATTACGTGTTCTTCAATGCAACTTTTCAGAGCTGTTGACGTTAAAGCGAAGAAATAACCATACATTAGTATGTGTTCTTCAATGTGACTATACAGAACCATTGACGTCATAGCAAAGAAAGAGCAATTCATTATGTGTTCCTCAATGTACATTTTCAGAACCTTTGATGTCATAGGAAAGAAATAGCGATATATTAATACATGTTCTACAATGCAACATTTCAGAACCGTTGACGTCATAGCAAAGAAATTGACATACATTATCATGTGTTTTTCAATGTAACTTTTCAAAACCTTTGACGTCATAGCAAAGAAATAGCCATATATTAATACGTGTTTTTCAATGCAAATTTTCAGAACCTTTGACGTCATAGCAAAGATATAGCCATACATTAATATGTGTTCTTCAGTGTAACTTTTCACAACGATTGACTTTATAGCAAAGAAATAACCAAACATTATAATGTGTTCTTCAATGTAACTTTTCAGAGCCTTTGACTTCATAGCGAAGAAATAGCCATTCATTATGTGTTCTTCAATGTAACTTTTCAGAATCCTTGACGTCATATCAAAGAAATAGCCATTCATTATGTGTTCTTTAATGTAACTTTTTCAGAACCGTTGACGTCATAGTAAAGAAATAGCCATACATTGTTATGTGTTCTTCAATGTAACTTTTCAGAGCCTTTGACGTCATAGCGAAGAAATAACCATACGTTAGTATGTGTTCTTCAATGGAACTTTTCAATGTAACTTGTAACTATTGACTTCATAGCATGGAAATAACCGTACATGTGTTTTTTCAACGTAACTATTCAGATCCTTTGACTTCATAGCGAAGAAATAGCCATACATTATTATGTGTTCTTCAATGTAACTACTGAAAACCTTTGACGTCATAGCAAAGTAAGAGCCATTCATTATGTGTTCTTCAATGTAACTTTTCAGAACCGTTGACGTTATAGCAAAGAAATAGCCATTCATTATGTGTTCCTCAATGTAAATTTTCAGAACCGTTGACGTCATAGCAAAGAAATAGCCATTCATTATGTGTTCTTCAATGTAACTTTTCAGGTCTCATGCCACTAATTAACCAATGGCTGCTCGTAGCCAATTTAAATGCCCAGCAAGAACCAATGAAATTTTTTAAATATTATTTTTCTCAGGTGCTCCCTGTTTGAGGGCGTAATCACCTGGGTCAGAGGTGAGACCAACATGTGGTCTTTTGTTTACTACTTAGCGGCTGTGTACCTGTGGGTTTATTCTGTGTGTTAATGGATGTTCTAATCTTGGTGTTTTCTCTTGGTGCAATCCAAATACAGTAGGTGTGTCTTGTTTACCTGAGATTTGCAAGAGTTTGAGCTGGCCAACATGTTAGTTTTTTTCATATGGTTGATTACTGGCATGTTGATTTCCCATTTTTGAGCCATATTTTCAACTTTCTTCGTCATTTTCATATAGCAATCTCGTCATATGTTAACATTGTCGTCTATGGAAATTCAATTAGTGGTATGAGCCCTGAAGTAACAGTTTGCCTAGGACCACCTGAGGTTGTTGTTTTAACCATAATTATGGCTCTATTCACTGGAATTTAGTCATTTTTGGCAGATCTCATCTTACATAACCAAAGTTTACTTTGACCTAATTATTATAATTTTTGACCTCTCCTGACCTTGCATAGATCTGATAATTATGAGGTTGTGTGTTCAAGTACACATTTCATGAGATCAGCTCCATTGATTTGGCAGGTATAGTGCAAAGTAACTGGGAATCTTTTTTATTTTTATTTTACCACTTTTCTTGCTTTGTATTCAACTATTTAGACACAATGGAGTAATTTTTTATCCAGAAATGTTATATTTTGCTATGCGTTTCACCCATTTCTGTCAATCTCTTATATCTTGGTTGAAGATTTTGAAAATTTGTAATTCGGTATATTTTTTGCCCTAATCTTATTAATTGGCTGTAGTTGGGCTGTGGTCTGTAAATATAAATGTTTTTATTAAACTGGTCCAAAAATTTTATTCATTCATCAATGAATTATTCATGTCACCACTAATTTCAATGGCTCTAGGAATTCTGAGAAAAATGCTTAACCCCATTTTATGGGTTTTTTGTCTTATTTTCACATTATGGCAGACAAACTTAACAATTTGTAGTGCGGTCATTTCTAATGTACCGTATTCAAAGTTTAATGAGGTCAAAATCCCAAATATTTAAATAAATTCTCAAAATTGTGTTGTGTATCTTGTCACTGACAAGAGATTTGCATACTGTCAGTATATTAGCCAAGTATTACAACTCTTTCAATTTCACAATTATTGCTCTTTTCTCAGAATTTTTGTGAATAGTTAGCTAATTAATCCCATCTTGAGTTTATTATTGAACAGTGCATGTACCCCCCCCCAATTAATCAGAAATCCTGTTGATTTGAATTTAATTTGATCAGGGATGTGTAATACAAGTATTTTATATTTAGATCCTTTTCTTGTTTGTATATTTTTATTTTTATTTCTTTTTAAATCATAAAATTGTTTCGTTGAACTACTTTTTTTCACATAAGATTTGATTAAGTATTTTATGTTGAGCAAATTCTATGTGTGGCCATGGTAAATCAAACCACTGTTGTGTTTTGGTATATCCAAGGTTGCCCGTCACAGGTCTCCGGCCTAAATGCAGATACCGTGGAATTGTTTTTTTGTTTTTAATTAATTGGAGAAATAATGAGCTGATGAATTGAGACTTTTGATTCAGTAGAATTTTTTTTTTTTTTTAAATTATAGTGATAAACTACTTTTAATTGTCATTATTCTATGTATTATTTCTAGAAATTAATTAAAATTACTAATCATGCCAAACGTTGGTCTGTACTTGTTTGTGGTGAATGAGAACATTATATTTTACAGTACTGCATCTAATAATCAGGCTTATATTCATTGCCTACCATCTATTTTGGTGTTATGCTGAGTGTGTATGTTGCCACTTTCTACAACTAATTGTCTGGGTATAGGGCGCCACCAAGTGGTAGATTTTGATAAATAACTCCCAGGGTTTAAATTTTGGGGATTTTTTTTTGCATGGGAAATTACTCGTATAATGATATTCCATCATATATAAGATCAACAAGAACTTTATTAAACCTTCTTATTTCTCTGAAGGTCTCATGCCACTAATTAACCAATGGCTGGTCGTAGCCCTCAATTTAAATGCCCAGCAAGAACCAATGAAATTTTTTAAATATTATTTTTCTCAGGTGCTCCCTGTTTGAGGGCGTAATCACCTGGGTCAGAGGTGAGACCAACATGTGGTCTTTTGTTTACTACTTAGCGGCTGTGTACCTGTGGGTTTATTCTGTGTGTTAATGGATGTTCTAATCTTGGTGTTTTTCCAGTGATTTCTCTTGGTGCAATCCAAATACAGTAGGTGTGTCTTGTTTACCTGAGATTTGCAAGAGTTTGAGCTGGCCAACATGTTAGTTTTTTTCATATGGTTGATTACTGGCATGTTGCTTTCCCATTTTTGAGCCATATTTTCAACTTTCTTCGTCATTTTCATATAGCAATCTCGTCATATGTTAACATTGTCGTCTATGGAAATTCAATTAGTGGTATGAGCCCTTCATAACCTTTGACTTCATAGCAAAGAAATGGCCATATATTATTACGTGTTCTTAAATGCAACTTTTCAGAACATTTGACGTCATAGAAAAGAAATAGCAATACATTATTGTGTTCTTCAAGGTAACTTTTCAGAACCGTTGACGTCATAGCAAAGAAATAGCCATACATTACTATGTGTTCTTCAACGTAACTTTTCAGAGCATTTGACTTCATAGCAAAGAAATAGCCATATATTAATACGTGTTTTTCAATGAAAATTTTCAGAAACGTTGACGTCATAGCAAAAAAATAACCATACATTATAAGGTTTTCTTCAATGTAACTTTTCAGAGCCTTTGATTTTATAGCGAAGAAATAGCCATACATTACTATGTGTACTTCAATGTAACTTTCAGAACCTTTGACTTCATAGCAAAAAATAGCCATTCATTATGCGTTCTTCAATGTAATTTTTCATAACCTTTGACTTCATAGCATAGAAATATCCATATATTATTACGTGTTCTTCAATGTAACTTTTCAGAACCTTTGACGTCATAGCAAAGAAATAGCCATACATTATTATGTGTTCTTCAATGTACTTTCGGCTTGAAAGTACGACGCATTTATGTATCCCACAGGGACAAACTCCTAGAAATATTATCACTATATCTCCTGATGACTAGCGTCGTATATCTTTATGCAACTTGTGTCTGGTAAATCGCTAAAATCCTGCATAAATGTATTAAATTTGAACCGAAACTCCCACGACGCTGAGTCATTCAAAGTGCGTATCGAAAGACTTTCCGATTTTGCTAGAGTTATTGTGAGCAGAAACGATAACTCGTTGCTACGCTTTTACAAGAGACAACGTGAAGGTTTTGAGAAAATTATGCCAACTCTCTTGAATAAATCATATTTCAACTCAAGGTATCAAACGTGGTGCATTGAAGTCACCGGCTCGGTCACGAACTTCCACCAAACGGCGAAACATTTATTTCTCGGATACTTTCAAGCGAAATATTGAACGGAGAAGTAATCGAAAGATTCGAGTTTATGCAGATTCGGCGCCGACTGGGATGTTTTTTTCTACCATAACGTATGGAAATAAGGGTGTTCGAATGATGCTATTAAATAATTTACTCATCATGTGGCCAATCAGCGCGCCACGTCCAAATTTGGAGAGCTGACAAAACGTTTAGCAAATGCATCTCGAAGCCGGAGTTGCAGGTTTTGCACCCGGCCGGGTTTCATGTCTGTGTTGGGGTGTGTATGTGTTCGCGTTATACATACGAAAACCGAAACAAGTTTTCCCAAAGTCCAAGTTGGGTTAGGCCTTGCATGGATGAAACATCTGTGAACTCGCCCACGGGCTTTGTTATGGACCCCGACACGAGTATCAAAGTTATTTGTAGCACCAAAGTGAGTTTATTGTGTTTTGGGGTGTTAAATTCCAAAATACAAACTTCAGACCAATTGAAATTCAAAAGTACCATGTTGTAGTACCGAACATCCTAATATATATTGATACAAGACAGATGTTGCTCCTAATGTTTCAGTTATTTTATATCTCTGTAAAGCCCTGCGAATACTGTCAATACATATAGTTTATTTAGCATTCATTTAGCTTGATTTTACTTGAGGTCCTGATGACACATCATAAACTAAAATAAAGAACCGAATGTTTCAAGATTGATGACCCTCAAAAAAAACATAAGGCTAGACCAAAAACAAATTTTTTGTCCATCGGATTTTTCTTGTGAAAGCCTTAGAGCGACGAGCGATTTTTTTTTTTGCCTAAAAGTTGGAAGCGACGAGCGAAGTTTTTTTTACCAAAAACTTGGAAGCGAAGAGTGATTTTTTTACTTAAAAATGAAAAGTTGTTTTGTTCTTCATTTTTGCATAAAATTTGCAAATGAAGCAGAAACTTGTGTGTTATAAATGAAGTGCATATTTAAACAGGTCAGTAAATGTCTGACCAAATTCACAGAGATCAATGTTTTTGGCCTTGAAGCATTTCCATCTCCACTGCACAGACTGTAACGTTAATACTCATCTTGTAAGTTCTTTATTCGAGGTATTAACCATCACCCGGAATTAGCGGAATCAGCGCAAAATAAATGTGACCTTGATAATGGGATTGTGTTTTCCAGAGTGTTCAAATAAAAGAAGCGGGAATTTTTTAGACTAACGTTATATAAATAAAACACAAGACAAAAGTATCAGATGGATTATAAAAGAGGCTATAGTTAAATGGGTAAATGATATTTTGGAGCCATTGGTAAATTTATGGAATTGGTTTGAATTGATTGAACATTGTATGAACACTTATATAAATATGGTGCTGTGTGTTATCGGAAGTAGGTGATGTCTTAAGTCTTTGGTTATGTCATTTGAATCAAGAGGGTGAGGTTAAAGTACTTGGTCGGAAAGAATGATTATATTTGTTCTTTGGAAGTGAATGGCTTATTTTGTACTTGACTGTGACCCACCCACCACTCGATAATAATTTGGCCAGTTGCACACCACTTGCATGATTAGTTGGAAGACAACCATGTTAAGATAGAATAAACGTCTGTGATGAACAAGGACATAATAATATTTTTATTTTTTATCTTAACCAACAAGAAACAACAAGTTTACAAAACACATTTGAGTAACAATAATTATCAAGTTTAACCAGTAGGGAATAGAGGTGATTGGTGAATTATCTCGCCTGGAAGAAAACAAAAAACAAGTAAGTGGTTGAGTAGAGAAATGTTCAATAGGAAGAACATTTTCAATTAGATAATGCTTCGGAGATGATTGGATCATTATTAAGTCTTGGGCACATTGTAAATAACTGGCGAGATGATGCTGAAAGCACTACCGTGCATCAAAGATGCCTATCAATGAAAAGAAACACAGTTATGCTCATTTACATTACAATGAGGTAAATATGATTCGCATGAAACGGCTTATGATGCAAAAGTGCATAAGTGTTGACGGAAGACTCAAATGATAGGTATCACCACCGACAACCAATTTGGTAGTAGTCATATTGCCGAGAAATTCTTGTTCTTTATGTGCAGCAACAAGAAAATGTGCAAAAACAGTTGTTAACTGTTTACAACATTGTAAAAGACAGTATTATAAACCCATATCACGCAAAGTTACAGGGTGTCAAATATACTCCCTTACGTTCAGGCTATTGTATGTTCATCCAACTGTGTATTCAAAATGAATAGAAAATAAAGTAGGTGCAAAGAGTCAAAATGAAATGTAATTGTACTTCATAGGAATATCACTACCTTATATCAATAACATCAATCCCATCAGACTGATAGAACTCATAAAAGTCATGAATTTATCTCATGACAATAGCAATGTGACATCTCACATATAACCAGAGGGAATTGACCATGCGCAAAGACAGCACATGCTATAGGAAGAAAAATCCGGGTATCACCAATGACAGGACTGTAAATGAGTCAACATGAAACAAAAAAAGTAAATGCATGGACCTGTTTGTACAGAATAGCAGTTCATCCCTCATTATTCACGTGGACCATGTTAAAAAGATCTCAAATCATTATGAGGCCAATGGAAACGAATTCGGTGTAAAACATATTAGGTAGTTATGTAGAGATTTTATTATTATATTAGATTTTGTTCCCAACATGTTCAGTCTACATCAAATACAAACATTTTAAACAATTGTTTTTTGACATGATGGTATTAATATCAACTTTTGTTTATTTTAGAAAAAAGGTAACTCATTTCCATAAAAATAAAATTTGGCCTTAATAACAAATGGCAACACATGTCATTGTTTCAGGTTGAGGCGAGTGACAAGAACTGCTGATCAGTTGTACCATTTCAAGATGACAGCAAAACTTTCACTGATGTACATGCGTATGCAGACATCAGCACAAGGAATTGGCCGAATCAGTTTCTGTCTAATAAATGAGAGTTATGTACATTCCTGCTGTGGCCATTTACCTATAGCTACAATAGCAACATCACAAGCATGGTAAGAGCATTTCTAATGTAGACATTGCAGCCCTTGTTGTTTCGTGCATGTGATCAGTCTTATCACAAAAATTGTAGTGGGCCAAACAATGGCCATGAAAAGTAAGAATGGGTACAGCCAGCCATGCCAATTCATGTGGTGAATGAAATGCAATTATTGTACGACTTTCTGCTCAATATTATACAGTGTGTGGTAGCCTATGCCGAATAATCAATGGCGTGGTCACAAATGATCATGAAGATTAATGATGATCACATACTTCGTAGACACTATAACATTGCATTGATGGGCAATAACTATAAATCATACCCATAATCATAGGCATGGCTACGTCCGAGGTCAACATTTTGCCGATGTCATTCTTGCAATTTCATTTATTACTGCAATTGTTATTACTGGCTGCATAGACCAGACTATAATGTACAAGTATTTACACATATCGGTCCTAGATGCTAAATTGCGATGCCTTGTGACAACGGTGACCGTGCAGGACCAGTAGGTTAGGTAATTGTTACTAGTCGCACCGTGCATGTGCACATCACACACCATATGAGTTCACAGTCCATAGGTAAATCGCTGTTGGCGATGATATGCTGCCGTGGGCGCAATGAGACGTCACGTTTATTTTTTGGTCGTTAGATACTCATTTTCAGCCAATCAGTCGTGCCGTAACAGCGAGTATTTCCTTGATTTACCCAGAACTCTGTGCGAATCCCCGTTGATTCTGGCTGCTGACCATTTTCGTTCATGAAATTGTCGGATATCATTAGAAAACGCGGGATTTGTGCAGTTTTGATTATGAACAATGGTTATTAACGTAACACCTGATCCCCTTTAAAAAAAAATTTTCGCATTTTAAGGTAAGAAATCGAAATTTGAAACCGACAGGGTATCGATTTACTAGGTGCCGTGTTTCACAACTTGTTTATTTATATACGTATAGCGGATGATTTTTTTTTTTGAAAATTAGTATTTATTAATTTTCAGCCCCCAAGTGACTGTGGTACAGTGGGAGTGACTGTAACAACTTTCCCACAAACGTACCACACCTTCTACTCACAAGTCATTCAAATTCAACTTAGAGCGTTCTCGGTGAGCATCGGCGTGGAACGCATACAAATGTTCACAGCATAGAATGCGCCACGGCGATCCCGGTTGCGACGTTTCAATGGCGGCTTCGCCGTACATTTTTGCTTCTATAAAGAATACTCTAACTTCAAAACGAAGTATCTTAATTAATTCTGGCACATTCGTTGTATATTTAGGATGACTGAAGTTTCCTCAAAACCACGAAAGCAGCTCCGGAAGCAAGATCGGCCTGTACAGCACCAGTAGCGAACGACAATTTGTTATGCGCAGTATACTTGCGCAATAGTTTCAGTGACGTCATCCAAGTAATACTCTTTCTAAAATCCACTTTGCGAGCAATATACCATGTAATATTCATTTGCATTCAATGTAATGTTGCCGAGTCTCAACCAATCATAGCATCTGTAACAACAATGAGATGTGATAAATACAAGTCATAAAACCCATTCCCTCATGCGGAGTTTAATTTCTACGACTATTTCTCTACCACCAGGCGATTTTATGCTCGTTGTTAATTGGTCGATGCGTCACAAGGGGTACTACTTTCAAATACGTCCACCAAAAGCTTGACATGTTAGAAGAAGAAAGAAGAAAGCGTACGCGCTTTTTATATAGTTTTTATTTATTTTTACTTTCAGTAGCACAAATTGAGTGGCGATGGGACGGGTTAGCCGTCAATGCTACTAGGTTCATTCGTTAGTTTATCAGTGGCGGCGACAAAGGGGGCTATGGCCGCTTCGAAAAAAATATTTGAGGGGCGTCGCCTCTGCAAAAACAAGCTCAAACCTTTTGTGTCAGCAAAATGTGCCCTTCAAAATATAGGAAATAGCGTTTCAGATCTAAAGGGTCTGGATTAAACAAATTTCAAGGGGGAGCATGCCCCCGGACCACCCAGTGAGGTCGCGCTTTCGGCGCAAGATTGGTGAGCCGATCTCGCCGCCGCTGTTTCTTCACCTGGAAATCAGCAGGTCGGCTGGAAGTACCGAGTAACACCCACCGTAGTAACCAAGTTATTCTGCGATGAAATTATTTTTAACTATTTCTCCCTTTTCTTTGCATTTACGAAACGATCATTTTTAGATATTAATAACATGTTATAAAACTTGTTTACATGTAAGAAATAATCAATATGAGAGCCCCCTAATATCAATAATACTCCAAGAAAAGGCGTGGTAAATGTCTTGTGGCGTTTCACCAAAAAATGGCGCTGTGTGGTGGCAGAAAAACTTTTGGCGCTCGGGCCGCAAAAATCTCTGACAAGGAGAGCGCATACAACCATCTCACCCAGTCACAAGTATGTATGTCAACGTCAACCTGTACGTCATCTAATATAAATTACAATATGACTCACTAAACTCCGGTGATATGGACACACGCATTACACACACAATTGAACAAGAATGCCTAACCACTTGTAGAGATGAATCATCTACAGCTAGTAGAGAACACACATGGACCTCCAGGTATGCAATGCGTTAATCATACTTTTGGCCAGTGTCTGTAAATCGAGCGCGTAACCATATTTTAATATTAATTATTTGCTTGTGATTGATACAAAAAAAATTTATCCGGGTAAACTAGATGAGCGATCGACTGAACCACAATTATGTACAACATTTAATTCCCGCTACAGTGATTGAAATGAAATGAACAATATTGATATCCGGTTCCTTAAGACCGGGCTCTGAACAATATTAATCATGGTTGAGGACAAAAATGTCATATTAAAAACAGCGTCCTCTATGCCAAAAGTAACTTGTGCCTTTGTTTATTCCATAGTTAACATATGTGTGTGCACATATACTCAAAGACAAAGATCTTAATATGGAATATGACTGGGAAAATGGAAAAATTAATGCAAACAAATACCTAATGAATAATATTACTAAAGCACTTGAAACAACTTCAAAATAATTAGTGGGGATTCTCTAAACAAAGACAATAAAGGTATCAACCACAGAAATAAACTACGTACTTATAGAATATTAAAAACTGAATTTGGACTTGAAAATTATCTGCTGACAGTAAATAACCCGATACACAGATCATCAATGACCAAACTAAGATTAAGCGCTCACGTTTTACAAATTGAAATGGGCAGATATAAGTTACTTATAACATTACTGAAAGAAGCTGTCCTGTATGCGATACTACTGATATTGAAGATGAAGAGCACTTTCAGTTAAAATGTCAGTTATACAAACGTGAAAGACAGATCCTTCTCAACACAATTAGACAGTGTTCCGAGGGCAACACTGATACAAGCTTTATCAACATACTAGACACAAACAATACTGCCATGCTAAAATGTCTAGCAAAATACATATACGAATGTTTCAACCCAAGAGAAAGCAAAAAAAAAAACAGCTGCCTCACAGATATCTAAATAGGTAATCCTAAAATTTACTTTATTAATTTGCATTTCTAACCCACTTTCAGGCAGGTTTGTTATTTTCGTTTTGTTTTTTGTTTGTTTTAGTTATGTTTAGTTTAGTTTTTGATACTAGTGTATCTTTTGTTTTTAATCTGAGTGTTTCGAACATGAAATGCCAACCATGCTTTATTGTACTTAGATCTATGTCCATTTTTAGGATACGACTTCAATAAAGACTATTATTATTATTATACGGAGATCGCCTAGGTCGACGAGCTTTGTGTATACACTTGTTTAAAACTGTTAGTTGCCCACAACTCATGTTGAAATTTCCAATTGGCTTAGGGCGTGGCAACATTGTAGATGCGAGTAACCAGTAGCTATTATATATGAACATAACCATAAGTCTAATAAGAGGTGATTCTAGAAATTCAGTTTTACTGTTTTTGAGTACTATGTGTACTTTAGTTATTCAGTTGTTGCTTTAATGCATGCGTTGATATTACCACGGAATTGATTCATATATTCACACAGAACAGTTTGAACTTGTTTAGGTGAGTGTGTTATATGAATATGTGCATTTCAACATATGCACTATTGATATGATGAACTGGTACGATTTTTATTTGTCGCGTGTGCTTCTGAAACTGTGTTTGTCTTGGGCTCTTGTCCTGGAATGTGGGTGTGGAGTGTATTTCGTATGCTGATGTTAGCAATCGAAATTCTCAACAAGGTATCACTTTTCTGTATATCACAACACCGAAGACACCGAATGGAAGTTTAAAGTGTCAATTCAAAATATGTTGTACACACGTGTGACTTGGTGTGGTGGTTTTATTTGCGTTTAACGAACTACAACATACAAATGCTGCAAATGCAGTGGTCTTAGTAGATTTGTCTCTTATTGGGAAACTCTCATTTGTTGTGTGATTGGATATGAACAGAGGTGTATGCGACAGTGAATGCGCATTCACATTACCAAAAATAACTTCGCTACTTCAGATGACTTCACAGGTACAGTA
Source organism: Saccoglossus kowalevskii (assembly GCF_978046115.1). Taxonomy (NCBI): domain Eukaryota; kingdom Metazoa; phylum Hemichordata; class Enteropneusta; family Harrimaniidae; genus Saccoglossus; species Saccoglossus kowalevskii. Next base: position 12,931,928 of record NC_140662.1, read on the forward strand.
CTAATAGATTTCAAAACAGTGGCAAAACGACTTATTTCCGCAAATGAGGTTGATGACTTACAGTTGTTTCTATTCTTGTCGTGTAAATAGGAGATGGTTCAGTGGCGTAGTCTTTACCTTGCCGTTTATTCGGTGTTATTTGCTTACTTTACTTCCTATGTCAACAGCAACTATGAGTTTACAATAGAACTGGTGATGGTTGTGGAACAATAACTGCCTCAACACAAAGAATGTTGAGTAATGGAAGGGAATGTAACCGGAAATGTATTGTAATGTTACATCTGTGTAATTTACAATATATCTGCATTAATTCACTGTGCAGGTTAGTGTAGGAGTTGACTTAAATGTCTGGTAGAAGCAAGGCTGGGCAAAGTCTGCGAAATAGTAGTGAGAATTACGTGACACGCGGTCAAGACATTGTGGAATATCGAAATATAGATGATAAACAGAAAGTGACATTTCCATAAATATAGTTGAAATTCAGGCAAAAGAGTGGCCTATTAATCCATGAAACATACTCACACATATCCATACATATCATCCTGTCTTATTGTGTTGAAGGAGAGGGCTATCATGTACACAATCATAATAACTGAAATTGTTTCACATCGGAAAACTGTTTTATTACTGTAGATAATTATGAACAATAAAAGCAGAAATTTAGAAACTATGAACAATAAACAGTAAAACACGGAAACTAATGGCTAATACCGCATCCATAGTTGTTGACACTTTGCAGCCGCAATGATGGGTGTATGATATAATATTTAAAACCAACCTTCATTTCACAGTCACTCTAGTTTTGACTTTTCTAAAATTATTTTACTCACTTAAGACTTATCACTCTCATTATGCAATCCCCCATAGTACTTCCACAGACACAGCGACGATCACCAACATAGATACACAAAACCCTCGCTCTCGGGAGGTGAGGAATAAAAGGAAAATACGCTCAGACACAACATATAAATCGACTCTAGTCACTTACTGGCCATCAATCGATATTATACTGAGTACATAGGCACGTTCAAAGTATTGCGGTATACTGCTACATCTACGTTCACGTGCGATTCGAACGTAAAGAGAAATACGAATTTCTATGTATATCACATTATGATAGATACATTGCCGATAAATATTCCTTACAGAAGTGAGATGTTTGTTTCTAATGTAATAATTTAATTTCATGATGAGAAAAGCCCACCAGAAGTGGTTGATATCATCGGTATATATTACAGTTATCATTTATTATTGTAACTGGAAAATTACATTCACAATTGTGTTATACTGTTCAATCAGTATTGAATATGATAATGTTTTCAATATGTATTCCTTTATAAGCGGGTAATATACATATAAATGAAAAAAACTATGGCACATAGGTGTTTGTATAATATAAACATGGGCAAAGTAAAATATTTAATTTTCACTTGAAATTTGTTTTTTTCTAAAGGAATGAATAAGTAAAAATATAATCCATAGTATATACCTTTCTTCCTATATTTTACATTCAACTTGTCAAAAATCAGTGAAAATAAATTAAATAAAAAGCATTCAAAAAGTCTTTTCAGCGAAAATTAATTGCTAGTATATCAATTTGCGATAGGTGTTTCTATCACGAAAAACAATACAACGCTGGGGAAAAGGTTGACTTTACATACATAGTTCATTAACAGTAAACAATTATTATTCATTCTAAAGTGACATGACACAATTATATTACCTCTAAACTATTTAGACACGTGTGATTTGAATTCACTCTGCGACCTTTTAATTGCGACACAATTTCTCAAAAGCTCTTTTAAGTCTGCTGCTCTGTTGAATACATCCTCATAGCCCTCTTCCTTACTGCCAAGCATATCGATAATATGTTTTTCCCAAAGTTCGATGTCATCATCCATTTTAAAATCATTTACCCCTACTTTAACAATGAGTGGTTTAACCTTATCTTTGAAGTTGTCATCTAAAAAATCTGCTAGGCCAGAATGGGCAGTTACAAGTACCGGGATTCCAGCTGCGATGGCTTCTAAACCCACCATTCCGAATGGCTCACTGCGTGATGCCATGATCACCAAATGACTTTGCTTAATATCACGTCGAATATTATCTTGATTGCCGTATGGTCGCAAATCAGGCTGAAGATGGCCAGAATTTATGTAACTGCAGATTTTGCTTTTACTCTCACCATGTTCGCCTTCAGGGATTCCTCTAATTTTCCAAATCGGTGCAGAGCCCCCAAATTTGCATCGCTCATCAGCAAATTTACTCATCGCTTTGGCCACTATATCGTAACCTTTTAAGTTCTCTACACCTAAAACTCGACCGAATGTTAAAATATTTACCCGTGTTCCTGGTATGGGTTTTTTAAACTCCATACCAAAGAATTCGGCGTCGGGACTCGGGAGGTATATTTTATGAATCACCTTATCCATGGCCCTGAAACAGTTTTCAAAATGGTTGAATATACGGGGACCAATCGACCACACCATTTGACACTTTTCAACCCACTTTAGTATATTTTCTTCTTTGACGTCAACTACACTTGGTGACCAGCTAGATTTGTAGACCTCTGTATCTGACGGGATAACATGATTAAACAAGAACACTTTCTTTCCTTTGAAGTATTGGTCACGGATGTTCAATGCAGCCTGTGCTGTGATTGGCACATGGCCGATGATGATTTCTACGTTGGGAAGTTTTGCTAAACTTGGGAAATACGTATGATGTGTCTCTGTTAACCAATCAAGGCTGGGGTTAGCTTTCCCGTTCTTTGGGAAAACCAGCTCTACTCTTTTTGACTGTGCGTCAGCTTTGTCTTCCGTATTCTCATTCAATGACGTGCAGAAGACTAGCATGTTGCAACTTGCAATGAGACATGCAATATCTCGATTAACGGTTGATATGCCTCCCTTCGCTGTTCCCCATTCATCATTAATCAGCAATGCACTTCTAACAATAGAAAAATATAGTTCTCACAATTAAAAACTTTATCCTAGATGATATTGTTGGTTGAATATGAGGTTATTACGAGAATGCATCAAAGTATGCACGAAGACAGTACAGCGGAGGTCGATTCTTATTATTATTATACATCTTTTCCTACCAAGGATACATAATGGGAATGCCGAAATCCAAAAACTTTAGAACAGAATCAGTGAACTTCTTTGAGTGAAATCCGGTCAAATCCCGATGGCAGCCATGTTCATTTTCATTATTAGAGGACGCTTACGCGCGTAATCAGTCCATTCTTGGAATCCTCATTTCCTTATATATTTGAAATTCAAAATTTTAAAAGTCCTATGAACAAGTCAGGCAAATATTAGATAACCCTATATGTTATGAATTCTGTCAATGGAATTATTTACTGATTGACTAATTTTGGGGAGCCGGGTTCATGACCCCAAATGTACCAAATTATAGTATGTGCTTGTGTACAGTAAAATAAGGCAAATGCGTGTATTTCCACATGGGTCGAGGGCAACATTTCTACCCGAAGGAAATAATGAAACTAAATCAATTTGATATACGTAGTATGTGTATGAACGTATTATCCAATAATCCACGTGAATAGAAGGGTAAAAGAACCGGGCCTGCATACAATCAGTGCTGGAGGGATATTTCTCGATATATTGCAATAAATAATATAGTGAGTATATACAATGGTAGTAAAATAATACATCATACTGTAGGCTATTCTTACCTTCCCGATGCTCTTCTGTCCGCACTCATATCTACAGACACAATATTGACATTATTAAACACCGGAATATTCGTGGGATCTAAATCCAAAAAACACAAAATTCGGTTGGCTTTGCCTGTTTCCAATAAAATACAGACTGATAGCTTATTATTTTCTATTTTATTTTTTGACGTCATTACCGAGCGAGTATGAATTTTGTAATTCGGGGTTTTAGACATTTTTGCATCGCAAAAAAGAGAGGTTGAATGTATACTAAATATTCTTGTGTGTTTGTGTATATCACTAAAGTACACAGCATTGGAACATGTTACACTTTGGTTCACAGGAAGGTCATCTTGAAAATGTGGATTTCCTAATATACAATCATACTATTTACTTTAAATATTTAAGCAAACAGTTTATTATCTATATGTTTAAGTACGTCGAACTAACCTGAGCTAACAAATGACAAATAGAATTCGAAATTAGTCGATGTCATGCTTAGATAATAGCGTTAGCGAATACTAACCAATTGTATAGTCTGGTTGAAGACGAAGGCGGAAGTTACTCCCTCGAACGTCCGGTGTTGAATACTATGACTGCAACAGTTGCTTCAAATAATCTGTGTAGACAACAATGGTTGTGTCGAAAACGAAGGCTACAATTGTTTCTTCACTGTCTTGTGTAGTCGTGAGCGAGTTCAAAGAATAAATGCCCAGGGTCGCAAAGACTGGTACACCCTGTATCCGATATGGGTTTTTCCCCTGACGTCATTGATATTCGTAGAATCTGATTCGTTTTATCGGTTTCGTTCTGCAACTGATATACAAGGGTCTATACATTCGCCAGTTATTGTAGTGATAGGGACTAGTTACGAATATTGGAGAATCCCTTGTCGAATTTCAGGTACTGGTGAAATTAACCCCTATCGAATTAATGCGGTGATTTAATTAATCTGGGTGTCTTGGTTAAAGAATTCGCAGTATAATGAGGTTGTTACGAGAATGCCGCAAAGTATGACCGGAGACAGAACTGCAATCGTATTCACGCGCTGTGGAGGTCCATGCGATCTCGTACTGCCTGGGTGCATACTTTGCCGTATTCGCGTGATAACCATATCATTATGCATCTTTTCCTGCGCGATTGTTTGCGCTCATTGACGTCGTTCTATTTTAGTCACGTGCCTCGTTGTTGTGAGTACAACTTTATTGGGTCACAGTACACAGATAACATCACGCGAGGGGGTTCACATGTTATGTATTGTTATATTGGTTTCAACTATCTCAGTGGAATAGACCGAAGTACAGGTTACGAGGGAATGTGACCATTTAACCTATAGTGAATAAAGTATATTAATGGTTTATTGTAGTTTTTATACACACAAGATATTCGCAATAGGCGTCTTTCGCGGTCAGTAATATTCATGAAAATATTTTTCACAATGTTATAGACCTGTTAAAATAACTTACTTCTATGATCCACCGTCTTTCAACAAATTTATTCTTTTAATGAAATCACATGACGATGTCATTTTGAAACACCTTAATGAATATGTATTTCATACATTAAATGTTAGGTACGAAATTTCAGATTTATTGTAATATTTATTATACAAACGCACAAATGTTCTTTGTTTTTGTAATCACTTTATGGGCCGAAGGCCTTTAATATTTGTGAATAAAGACCATATATATGATATAATAACTTTTTGATTAGATAGTGTCACAGCATTTTGGCTTACACAATTTACAAAATGTTGTTTACTTTGCATGTACTATTTGAAATTTTAATGGGTGTGCAATGATTTTAGTACGTACTAGAAAACACACAATTTATTATGTAATCTGGACAATAGACCGCATAATTTTTTCTTGCCCTAATTATGCATTTTCGTGTATTTTTTTTTACATTTTCTCTGTAACTTTATGTATACCATGTATGTCTATATATCTTTCTCTTACTGATTTGACTATGTTGTGCAGTGTCTTTTTTTAAGACATGGCCTACTAGTGATTCTCGAATCCCATATTAACTATGTTTCGGACCTCTTACTTATTTATCAGATTAGTGAGCTAAAGGTCAATTTCCGGTGTCAGGAACCACGGAACCCCGACAATCTGTCATCCATTGGCCTCCACGTACAGACATGTATAGACGCATTACATAGAACTGAGCACTAAATACAGCTATGCCATCCAGCAGTCGAATTCTCGATCCTCGATCGGCATGTACATATATTTGCTTTTATTTCCCTGTCCCTAAAACGCTCAAGTGAATGTCACTGGCGGATCCAGAAATTAGACGCGCCTCCCCCTAAATCCGCGCGTGAATGATGTTGAATACATGCGTGTGCGTGTTTACGTATAGCGACGTGGACACTGGTACAGTCAAATTCGGTGTGAACAGTCCATTCTGAGCTAGTCCCATTGTCATTGTCCCTATAAAGAATTGTTGAAATCTTTCGATTGGAATATTTTCTATCTGTATTGTCATTCACTTTCTGATTTCATCCAAAAGGCAAACGTTTTATTTATTGTATTACTATTTAGTAGCTAGACCATGTCCTCTTAAAATATGTATTGTAGCATTGACACGCGCATGCGTATATTCATCTTAGTAAAACTTGGTTCAAAGGTGGCAAAAGTGTAGCGAAAATTGTACCACAGGCTGATTTCATAGTGTTTTGCTGAATCGCCATTACAAAAGGTTCAATATCCGCACACGGTTGTATACACATTTTCGTCGGATCATATTTCATACTTTCCCGAGGGATATTTCGCCATAATCTACTTCCTGGTAAATACTGTGATATCTATCATTACAGGGCAATAACTTCAACAGAATCGTAGGTTTCAACAAAAACTATGTGAAGGTGTGTTAAAAGAACTACAATACCCGAATGGCGTCCAGACGCATTGACCCACTTCGCAAGCTATACAATGAATTAGCAGAGGAGCTGACCAAAAAGGAAGTGAGTAAAATTAAGGGTCTAATAAGTGGCAAGCAGATACCGAGAGCCGAATTACTTAGAACAGCGATAGACATTTTTGTTTGCCTAGAAGACAGAAATGAAATCTCAGCAAGTGATTTGACGTTGTTGAGCGAATTATTTGAGCTTATTGACAGAGCAGCCCTAAAAAATAAGTTGGATTTATTTCAAGGCAGAAACCAAAGTAGGGGTTGTTCACTAATAATTCTTCGTCTAGTGTGTTTTTAAAAATGCAAACAAGCTAAGATTTATTTTTAAGTTTATGAAATTCATCTCAATTTATGTTTTATATGAACTTGTATTCTCTATAATCCCACCATACAGCAGCAAGATTAATAGATTGGACTTTTCAAGTTTAATGTCAACTCGTTTTATATTGAGCGTTCAATACTGTTAACAAAAAGTCAGTTTTCTCTTTATAGATGTAACGCACAAGTTTGTTGGGCTCAGTGTTGAAGAATCTCGAGTATCGGAGCATGATCTTATCCTTGTAGCTGAGAAACTTGGGAAAGAATGGCAGAGTCTTGCAATCAAACTTGGTTTGAGTCAGTCTGATATAGATGCAATCAAAGCCGATAATCCCCATTCAATGACGCAACAGATATTCAACATGCTACTAACATGGCGGAAACGGACAGGTGCGACAGCGACGAGAAACCGATTAAGAAATGAACTGAAACAAAATGGTGTCGACTACGAAGTCCATGGAATACTTTGAAATTAATCCTCTAATAATTAAATTAAAAAACAGTATTTACCAAACTTGAACTTGAACAGGCTTTTAATAAAACTGATATTTTAATGATTTTTATATACAATTAATCTAAACCTCGTTATTAGTTGCTCTGTTGTCATTGAATGGGAAAAAATGGGTTATGTAAAATGTTATTCGCCTGGCATGGACCAGTTGCCAATACATTGTATAGACGAATAAATGCAGGATTTTCCACACAAAATAATCTACGCCATGTACGTCACACTCACACAGGGTAATTGTACAAACTATGTTAACATTTTAGTCTTTGGTCCATTGTAGGGAGATAATTTGTTATGTCTCAACTACTCTAAGCACGGCGCAGCGTATGTGTATTTGACGGTTGTTATTAACAACGCTACAAGTGGGGTACAAAGATCACCAAAGTATAGTCTGACGTATATCGTATATCATATAAGAGGGCACTGTGACCCCAAAGTAAATACAACAAAGAAAACGCAACAAAAAAAAATCCATTATATAGCTTCACGGGGCCTTGTTGACATACATTCATTGTGCATTCCCCCCCCCCCAACGAGTACTGGTTATATATTTGAGCGTTCGCTGAGTATTCATTTCTGTTTAAGTCAAATTAACCGTGCCATTTTTCATTTTATTGTATTGTTACTCAGTCGATCAGTTAAGCAATCATAATTTAACCATTGACAGCTACAGTACAGTGGGTCAGCTGGACAGCAGTGGTTACGTGTACCGTTGTCGGCGCTGTTCGTTGTTCCTGTAACAATTTTGAAAAGCTGACAGTGAAGAAAATGGGCATCCGCTCAAAGTGTTTTGATATCCTGCACATAATTAATTGGTGTTTAGTCATGCACGGACCTCTATAAGCTAAATATATCCTGGACGCGGATATCGGGTTGCATCTAAAATGTAAAACATATGAAAGAGTAATAAATCATGTTCTTTCACGCACTTTGCTAAGAATGATGAATTTACTCATCACATGTTTCGAATTATCATAATCAAATTCTGATTCAGACGAGATGTTAGGATATTTTGAGTCCATTTCTTCAGACTATTTTATCACGGTGATGGATTCAGGTCCAGAACACTAGGTTTTGTACTAACAAACACCAACATGGTTAAAACAATCTATAGAGGGCAGTGTAAGCATGTCTTTAGCCACATACAATGACACTGCATCAATGTCAGCTTCATGGAGCGTCGTTAAAGTCGTTTGTACATTATTGGCGTATCTATATTGTCTGCTGATAAAACGACTCGTATCACCGCAATGCTTATGTAACACTGTTTTAGCATTCGTAATGTAAAAATCTCATCAAAATTCGCAACACGCATTGCAATTAGCATAACAGTGGTTAGTGAATCCATCTTGTTTTTAAAAAAAACATAAACATAGTAATAATACCATTACTGCCATGACATAGTCATGATAGAAAAGTGGCGCGAACCATTAGCGTTTAGCGGTTTTACTCTCGTGTTAGTCGGACAAGTGTGGGTTGGTACATAACCTCTTGGGAACAGATTTCTGTGCTAACATATTTGGGGATACCGTATGATATTCTTTATCTTACATTACGTCACTATAGTTTATAGCCTATCACGTTAATGTAACTTGAGATTGCCCGCCAGAATGTAAACTTGTTACATGTGTGAGTCAAGGCTAACACGAGGCAGTAGTGTTTAGACCACGGAATAAAGTAGTCGTGCTTTTCAACTCGAAGTAACTGACTTGTTATCTGATTCGGTAAAAGAGCCTATACCCCACATAACCATAAAATATGTTAATGTACAGTACAATTGCAATACGTGAGATATAAATACATATGAATGTTAATATATCTTAGATGATTATATTTTACCAGTCCGGATTATTTCCAAAAAAATGTTACCATACTTACATCAAAGGGTAAATCCAGAGTGCTTCCAATGCCACCTGCAATGGTACATTATTAATATATAGCTATCATTTAGATAACAATAATACAAAACTAGTCATTATTTGTCATGCTTTGCTTCATCTGTATTTTCAAATGACAGATGTTTTGTTTTGTTTTTAAAATAAGTTATTTTTAAAGGTATTATTGTTATTTGTGTTAATTATATTGTGACACTGTCACACTATTTGAAAATCCGGCGTGACCACAACTAAGATGAGATATCAAAGCAAATTTCTGTCATAAATGTTGTATGTAAAATCACATGAACGCGTTGAAAAAGAATTATTAGGCAATATTCAGAAGAAGCATTGAACTTTGAAACACAGTTTTCTTTCATTAGCGGCCGAAAACTCGATGTCGGACAATGACATATCATGTTCAGAGGTATTGAATATTGACTATTATGAGTATCTATTTCACTTAAATATGCAAATTGTATGTGAGTAATAGCATTAACGTCAAGAACGCCAATGATTTATGCGGCAATAAAGGTTATAGAAATTATTTAATATGTGTCGATTATATTACCGGCCTGCGTCCTGCGTTTTTTTTTTCTCACTCCGAACAGACTTTATATCCGAGAAGATCCGTCGTACTTGGGCATCATATTAATTATTTTGTCTTGTTTATGCATACAACTGAAAATTTATTTACCGTCTATATCGTTTACATATATCTATCAGGGGGAAATCCTTCTCCTCTGAGGTTCTCCACACGTGTCAGGGGGGAATATCTCATCTCGTCTCTCTATTGCATCCCCTTGAGGTACGGGATCGGGAAAGTCACTTAAACTTTACAGTCAAATAGACGCACATAACAAAATACGTTTCAACTCTCGTCTTAGTCGGTCAGTCGAGTACTCTATAAGACACAGCGCCCTGGGGAAAAGTCCCCAAGACTATCACAAGGCTGACCCAAGACTCGCTCTAGACTGCGTCTCAAGACTCGTCTAGCCTCTCCAAGACTGAACTGCGTCTGTCATGGTGTACTCGCCAAGACCAACTAAAACAACTTTATTCATTTTCAAAACCTTAACCAATTACAAAGCAGTAAAAAGACTCTATGGCGTAACCTTCAATCATAAAGCCAATCACACTAAGTACTGAACACGTCATATCTTTTGATTAATCGTTCACTACATTAATAACTGCGAATACCAACTGTCAGAAATAGTAGTTTGGATAGCGACGGTTATCTCGTAATTAGTTCCAAATCACTGAACCAAGTTCTGTCCGGAACCTCGCATTGGCCTAAACGATGACAGACATAACACAGCCATTCGCTAGTAATCAGCTAATTAAGTCGATTAACAGATATGTGCAAATAATTTCATCATACATCCCTTCACTCAAACTGAGTCACGCCTCCCGGCATAACACGTTCATAAATCAAAGACACCGTCATCTACTCATCACTCATCATACGGGTTAAAAACAATACTAATAAAAGGTGTAAATCAAAAGAGTAAAACACACTGATTAAATACAATGATTATAATGTCTCAAACATCAATAGTTATAAATCAAAAAAAAAGGGAAAGGTCACCAATCGACTCGCTTTTCTCAAAACGGTTTGCTGAGGTAACCCTTCGCTGCACTGTCTCTCGTTACTAAGGTTACAAACTATATATCAACAGGTCAAAAAAACTAAGGCACGGCGGTGTAACCAAGCGATCAGCCAATCGCTGCAGTCGGCAGCATGATCACGTGATTACCAGGGATGCGTCTCTCAGTTAAAGCATTGCAAAGCGGTCACTAATAAACAATGAATAAACAAGCTATTAATCAAACTCCTGTCATATACGCTTATAAACTTCAACTGAACTCAAAAGTCGTTAATCTAATCCTCTGGCAAAAAGACGGGAAAGGCTAAAACGATAGACACTACTAAGTTACATATATTCCTGTCAATCATGAATAAAAGCTTGCGTTATCAAACAATGCGTATATTAAGCGCACCACCTCTCATTTCAAAAAGACATTAAAAAACGTTACAAAGGTGCTCTCAACTCAAATCAAGTCAAAAAGCGTCAGAAGTATTCCGAAAACAACACGTAAACAACAATAACTCTTAAAACGTCGATATCTCTGTACATCGACAAATCTCAAAACTCTTAAAACTCTTTGGGGCATTACTCTCCCCATCATATTCCGTACTCATAAACTCATTAAAACACCATAAAATTCACAAAACTCATAACACTGTGTTGCAAATACTTATCCACTGAAACGTGTTTAAATCGTTATAAAGGACCTTACACGTCACTAAATATCAGTTCAAAAAAAAGATCTGGGCGCTCACATAACATACAATTCAATATTACAAAAAAAACGTTCAGAAAAACGATAGTAAAAGCAAGCAATACATTACATACTGAACAATAGTGTTGGGATTCTCGAAAATAGGTCAACATCTTGAGTTACACAGTGTCAGTTACAGTGTCCAGTGAGCCGTTCTCTAAGCAATACACAGATAGCTAAAGTTCTAATTCAAAGTCTATAAGACACAGCGCCCTGGGGAAAAGTCCCCAAGACTATCGCAAGGCTGACCCAGGACTCGCTCTAGACTGCGTCTCAAGGCTCATCTAACCTCTCCAAGACTGGACTGCGTCTGTCGTGGTGTACTCGCCAAGACCAACTAAAACAACTTTATTCATTTTCAAAACCTTAACCAATTACAAAGCAGTAAAAAGACTCTAGGGCGTAACCTTCAAACATAAAGCTAATCACACTAAATACTGAACACGTCATATCTTTTGATTAATCGTTCATTACATTAATAACTGCGAATACCAACTGTCAGAAATAGTAGTTCGAATAGCGACGGTTATCTCGTAATTAGTTCCAAATCACTGAACCAAGTTCCGTCCAGAACCTTGCATTACACAGATAGTTAAAGTTCTAATTCAAAGTCTATATAGTGTCTTCTCTTTTCGTTGCGTTAGTCCGGGTCGTTCTTTATCATCTTCTTTTTAATGTCGCTCAAGTCTTGATTATTCAGCCCTATTCGATACTGGTCCTTTCTAAGGGGTTCTGAAATCTTCATCTCTTCAGAGCCGTACATCTGTGTGATCAGCTAATCAGTCGATTAACAGATACGTGCATATAATTTCATCATATATCACCATAATCATTGCGTGCAAGGAGTTCCACTCCGGTGGTGTCTTTGACATGTTTCAGTGTTACATATATGTTCAATATCATTTTTTTTTTTTAAAACAGGACGTTGAACTCATCGGGAGATATTCCTGAAGAATTTGAATAAGTATAAACGTTAATCATTAATCTTTATAAAGTGCAGTCTGCCATTTTTATTCTCGCTCTGACTTGTTATTGTCGTGTTGTAAAATTGTGAATATAACACTTCCGGTTCCCTAGTGTTCTGCCATTTTAGCATGTGCAACAGCAGCGCATTCATCACGTGTTGAAATCATCTGCAATGCGTAGAGCTTTAATTTTTCAATCACGTCACCGTGGAAGTCCTCAGCGTTGATATATCCCGACTCGGGTTATTTCTTATAGAATATAACGTATTACTCCGCACAACCAAAAAACTATAGTATTTCATTTGATATAGATAAGCGTACAATTACGTATGTTAATTATTTAGTATTTATTGATGTAAATATCTTTGAATTCAAATTGACTGTCTATTGAAAATCTGTCTCAGATCAACAAAGTATTTTATTTACCCTTTGAATTATAAAACTTATTTTTATAATGAAACTATTATTTTCAGTAACACGGATAATGTATTATCTAATCACATGTGTAATTTTGACAAGGCTAACAAACTATTGTCTCCTGAAAATCACTATGTCAAAATAATTCATCATTTTACTGTTTCAGTAGGGTCTTTGGTGCAATCAATACATCCGATAAAAGAAACTGAATAAGGAGTCTTTCACTACTATGTCATTGTTGTAAATCTGACCATGTTTCCATGGTAACTTATGCATGATATGTTGTACTGCTTGTTTTGCTGCTGGGTGTTTTTCAGGAATTTCCCTTATTTATCTTTCAGTTTAACTTTGTTATTTTGTGGACGTACTGTTGTTACAGACAATCACTGTAGGAAACGTCTTCTTTAGACCAGGTTACGATTATTACGTTGATAGGGTGACCAAAAAATGATGTAACTGTCACAGGGGGAATTCTCGTCTTGTCTCTCTATCGCGTCCCCTTGAGGTACGGGATCGGAAAAGTCACTTAAACCTTACAGTCAAATAGACACACACAACGAAATACGTATCAACTCATGTCTTTAGTCGGTCAGTTGAGTACTCTATAAGACACAGCGCCCTAGGGAAAAGTCCCAAAGACTATCTCAAGGCTGACCCAAGACTGCGTCTTTCGTGGTGTTCTCGTCAAGACCAACTAAAACTTCTTTATTCACTTTCAAAACCTTAACCAATTACAAATAAGTTTAAAGTCTATAAGGCGTGGCCTTCAATCATACAGCCAATCACACTAAGTACTGGACACGTCATAACTACTGATTAATCGTTCACTATATTAATAAACTACAAATACCAAACGTTAGAAATAGTAGTTCTGATGCCGACGGTTATATCGTAATTAGTTCCAAATCACTGAGTCAAGTTCCGTTCAGGACCTCGCATGAGCCTAAATGATGACAGACATAACACAGCCATCCACTAGTAACAAGCTAACCAAGTCGGTTATCAGATACGCGAGAACTAATTCATGAGATAACCATGGTGGCAACTTGATATAGCAACATAAAGAGTGCTGACAATGCATTAACCAACCACACTACAGTTAGAGTTAAAATATAAATTATTGTAATATATCGCGTTGTCCCGTCGGTGTGCCATTTATATTTATTGATACAAGAATAAATGCAAACATTAATTATATTAGCATCAGAATTCTAATAAAACAAATCGATTCAGTACACACATAATATAATGGGGATCGAATGATTGCCTTTAATGTAGAATTTCTAAATAATGTACACCGTGAATATGTCAACAGAGAGTGAGTCTGATGTGACGAATTCATGAAACACATAATTGTGTTAGATTAGATTAAATATAAAACAAATAATTATGTATGTCTAAATATTATTGTCATTTATTGTGTCATTATATAGCCAGTGTTGCATTTGATGCTGAATTGTAATTTTAAATAATATTAACAGTTGTGTTACCATTGTCAAACGTGCTGTGGCACTAATGTACTGGCATATCAGTCCATGTGTCCCGATAAAAACACTCCCATAACACTCAAAACACATTAATGAAAAAACGTGTAATAAAATAACTTGTCAGTCAAAATGAACTGATTTTGAAATTGAAAAACAAAGTGTCGACCTTTCATTTCCATGGTTGGTGTGTTGGGGGTTGAACCACGCTAGTTGTTGCTGGATATGTTATAGAAGCAACAACAATATCGGTTTACATGTTTCTTTAATATCATAATAGCGAAATAAATCCTATCCCGTATAAATTATTTTTCTGCACATTATATCATGGTATGCGAGATCGTACAATGGCTAATTCCTCACGTATTTAATATGTGACGTTTACCAATATTAACTATCAACATTATTTCCTAAAGCTTACATCAATTTAATTATAACGGTTGTCAATCACATATAACAAAATTAATTGTTTATTGTCACTACGCGCCACAAGTGCATTAACACATCCTAAATAGATTGTCGATTAAATACGATCCCCAAGTGTACGTGCATTGTCAAATGTGTGATTTAATTTTCAAATTTCAAAGTCTTCAGAACATGCCTTGGGAGTACATATTTTCGATGTATATAATATAAATATGTGTCACATTATTGTATGTCATATGGCATGGTATGTTATTGTATGTCACATTATTGTATGTCATTTTGGGGACGCTTGCCAGCAGGCATTATAGAGATTTTATTCGAGCGTACACGCGTTGAGAATTGAGATCTGACTGAACTAACTGTAACATGTTCCTTCTCTGTCTAAACATTGTATAAAACTTCAAAGTGTGTATAGCAAATATGGCACACTGCTTGTGTCAGTTTTTCTCATATATTCTTTGAACTAAATCGAAACTCATAAAAGAATCCTATCAGTTTTCAAACAAACTACTCGACTAACACAGTCATTGTTACGTGACGGTAACGCTGGAGATGAGCTGGGTAAGCTGGTCGATGTGTAAATAGTTCGACCACTTTGGCCACTTATACACAATGCTCTCACTTTCGAATGAAAGGAAATCCGAATTAGGAAATGTCAACACGGTCGACCCATTCTATTTACAAACGTTGATATCTCAATGATCTCAAAAATGAATGTATGGCGGTACGTTTATTACAGGTCGATTAAGGTAAAATGTAACTTGATCGACAAAGGAGCACTATGCATGAAATCTGTGATCACAAGTAATACTAACAACATATAGGTATACGCCATGACATCACCTTCTCCAACCCGCCGCACTTACGTCCCCAATGTTTGTGACACCAGATATGTCTTATTTTGATTAGTTTGTTTCGCTTGCTCTATTTTCCTTGCTATTATCTTCCCTCATTGTCGCAACCGATATTCGTCATTGCAAAAACGGTGGGACTACGATGTTCAGACGTCCTAAATGAGAATGTCACTCTGTCGTTGAAGGTGAACACAACAAAAGGTCGTCTTCTCACGTGATAGGTAGAATGAATACACCTGTATGTACGGATAACCTGTTACGAAGGGATACAACCCACCCTACCTTTAGTATATATTTGATATCATTACTAATTTCAATGGTTTTTACGTATATGTATGATCTCAACTGCTAAAAAGCGTGTATATTCCTGGGCTGAAGGCTGAAACCTAAACCACAACTCCATTTAATCTGACTAACAGAACTCGAAAAACATCGATCCCGAAGAACTGACAAATGTAAGTTCCTGTCTGGGGTTGCTTTTTTGGGGGGTTATGGTGCTTCGCTCATTGAAATGCTTTCTTATTCCTGAGATACATCAAATTTGCAATATCCTGTTTTTCCTAGTGTTTCTTTTTTTTCAATAAAATAAATTATCAATGGTAAAAGCCGGATTACCACCACGGTTTCCATGAACGTGAAGTATGTTACATAGAAGTGCTACTGTGCAGGAGGCGCTGATTAATCTAATGTGCTACGAGACCATCCTAAGTGTAGGACTGTTAAAGTTGAAACTCGTATGACTAAATTTGTGAAAAACATCAGCGTATTCAAAATTTCCCTTCTAAGTCATGTCCACTTGTTTGACAGTTTCAGAGTAAATTTCACGTTAACTCCAATAATGTGAACATCCGGATAATGGGGTAGATAATATATTGATGAAAACATGTAATATATTTGGTGACATTTCACAGTTTAATTTATTCTATAAGTTTACGGCACTCTGTGGCAAAGACTGGCAGATGTATATTGCATCATGTGAAGATAACCATGACTCAGCATAAGTCATATCAATTCTACACGTTTTCTGTATTTTCTGGTAGTTTCCGGATGTATCCGTGCTTTCCGTAATCTCAAATTAAAAAAGTCGGAAATCAATGAAATTAGTTAAAATGGCCCTTAATTTAAATTATTAAATTAGATTTAGAGAAACTCAAGTGTTGACCAATAAAACTCGTTCAGGTTGAGTGCCTCCTTACCTTACATTATTAAACGAGTAGTGTTCCCCAATTTTCCATAGTAAAGGTAGATATTTTCTTCTGGATAGTAAGTGAACTGTCGGTACACATTTGCGTCAATGTACTGGCAAATATTTGTTACAATTTCACGAGTAAATAAGCATTGTTAAATAAAGGATGGTTGACGCGTCAGTACTGTATTATGTGCGCGAAATGTACACGACCGAAATCGAGTTCCGGAAGAGCAGATATGCAAGTTTTTGATAAGTTTTCAATATGAAGATGGCCACCTTTCGCCCACTTTAAATCTCAATGTCGCCAAGTACATCAGCATATGTGTGACATGATATTTGATGTATATATCAAATTTGAACATGATGGCTCCAAAACAGCATTCATTAAAATACGAGTTGCAAAACAAAATGGCGTAGATCAACGTTCTATAATCTTCAATGTATTTTTTGAACAAAATCCATTCTCACATGAACGAGATCATGAAACAATTTAATGTCATTCAAGAGGCGTGATGTTTGGAAATGTTTGAATGTATCATAGTTAAATTCGGTTGCTTGCGCGATGAATGTATGTGCAAACAATATACAATGGTAGTGCCACATGCATAAGAAGGATTACGGGAGTTATGATCATATAGCTTTCGCGTTGTGCATCGGAATAAATTTAGTCAGCAATGACGTCACAGGAAGCGTAGCAAAGGATTTTGGTTAGTGTATTAGGATATACACGTAAAATACTCCGCGTAAAGTGTCATGGAAAAAAATTCACCACGCAGGGAATTACCATCAACGGTGAGAGGAACAAATAAATGGTGTACGGAGAAATTAGAATATCCATTTTACTTTGTATTTCAAATCAAATTAAAAACTACAGAGATGAACATAGTTTAGTTTCTGAAAAATGTAGGACATTTACTAAAATAAAGTATCAAACATTCTATTTAAAGTATTCAGCCAAGTGGCAAACCTCGTTTATAAACCCTGTTATTACGTATAATTTTTGATAACCAAACTGTGTGTCCATCATGTTTGGATTCTACCAGACCGGAGTTTGGTACGCCAAAACTGCAGGATGAAAAAGTCGATTATTTCCAAAAATGTTACCATACTTGCACCAAAGAATAAACCCAGAGTGCCTCCAATGTCACCTGCAATGTACATTATAAATATATAAATAAAATAATTACAGATCATTTTAACAACATTGGTAAAACAAAAGCTTTTACTAGCCGGGCTAAAACGTAGTGTACGATAGTACAACCGGTAAATGTTTCGTTGGATAGTATATATTGTAACATACACGATCAATATATATTGGGCTTTGCTTCTTTTTTACAGTAAATTTTGAGATGATTTTTCAATTAGTTAATATTAAAGTTATCATTGCGTCACTTACACACTAGCTTAAAGGGTTCGTATCCTCGTTGTTGATTTATACTTTGGATCTTCAAGTCCTCAAAATAGACAGTAGTCTTTGAAAAATTATCTCTGAAAAATAAACAAACTCAATGAAGTTCAAGGTCAGAATGCCGCGAGTGTGACAAGAGTTCTCAATATGACCACAACGAGGATCAATCCAATTGATTGATTGACGAGAATTGATCCAATTTGTGGTCATAAATTATCAATTGGTGTTTTTTATTAATGCAAACAAGCGATATTATAAAACTTACAATGTATTCAATCTCAATCATTTTGAGACACAATCATTATGGCATTATCAGCCTATGTTATTGAACAGTATCAATATATATTGATATGTTGATCTTTGCGAGTGTAAATTCCACTTGCCACAATATTATTATACAAATGGTATGAAAGCCATAACAACTGAATCCGGAGATTTATACACATATTTATTACGTTCACACTTGGTTTGAGCGGCACGTCTTACATCAAGTAAAACATTAGGAATCCTCCTGTATATCAAGTCTTCCCAGAATAACATTTCTGGGCTGCAGCCCCAACATTTTCTGTCAGGTCGGACGTTATAACCAAGAAGAACTCTCGTACATTATTACTCTACAATGTTATTTCTAAAGGTAAGAACAATACTTTACCGCATATATCGTTTACATACATAACCAGAGTCTTCGCGTGCAAGCAGTTCCACTCCGGTGGTGTCTTTGACACGTTTCAGTGTTACATATATGTTCAATATCATTTCATAGAACAGTGGGACGTAGAACTCATCGTACAGAGTGGTAACAGGGACAGTCTCTGGACTTATCCCAACCGTATTTGAATACGTATAAACAGCACTATAAATCGCTTTCAAATGCGTTTTCTCAAGTTTCCTTTCACTCAGATTTTCTGCTGTAGTGTTGTAAAACTGTGAATATAGCTCTTCGGACTCCCCCATCCTCTGCCATTTCAACATGTGGTACAGCAGCATGTGGTTCATGGTGACACAGACATCTTCATATACGAAGGCCCACAATGTCCCAATTACTACACTGTGGAATGCCTCGTCGTTGAAAACTTCCGATATATTCTGACTTTGGTTGTTTCTTATTGAGTAATACTTCTCAATGAACGTCTCTTCGATAGAATACATTAATGTAATAATTTCAGAATTCAGTTTTCTCCTGCAAAAATAGTCAATAACAATATGTAATAGCGCACAAACAGATGTACCGATAAAAATAATTTTAGTTACAAACTTTTATAGATTCATAAGCTGTATATTTTTTTAATGGAATATGATAATAACTGTTTTGAGATCTCACATAATGGTAATTGAGAGATACAGTTTCAAGTACACTGAAGACAAAGGACTTACCCTAAATATGCGGCAATGGCTTCGTCACAAGGCCATGTTGAGGAACTAGCGAGTAAACCCGCAAATATTTGCGAAGGGTAGAATGCGTAGCTCAGTTTTGTATTGTACATTGTTGTTTGACATGGGTCTGTACAGTGCGAGCACTGATCGGTTAATAACGAAAAGTTATCTAAAATGAAAAATTAACGATATGATGTCTACTGAGTTTAATATTTGTCATTTTCCTTATGCGTTGTGAAAAAGAGAAATTAAGTCAATAACTGTAATTTTTGTAATAGTCTATTTGTAACCCTTGTTTGAAAAAGCAGAAGAATTTTACCGATATTCATAATTGGGTATTGAGCTGCTTATTGGTTGATTTTCTTCAAATAAGTCTGAATAATAAGCATTTTCCTGACATAAAGATGTAGTGATATGTTTAAATTTCTCGTATCCTTAAACAAACTTACCCATTGCTTCAAAATAACAAGTAGTCAATTCATACGGCGTACAGTACGGTCTATCTCCTATGAATAACACACTATGTGAGTTATTATGTGATTATTATGTGTTTAACATCATATAATGTAAATTAAATTTCATATTTATATGTGTTAACATAAAGCAATTTATAAGGATTATTTTAGCGTTCCTACCAGGCATATAGAAGTACCGGCACCCACACTGTTCAATTACATAGTCTGTTTCACATTCCATCCAACATTTAGATAAAGAATAATTCCCGTCAAAGTACTGCAACTCATTCTCGACGTCTTCAACACAGTCATTGAATGGCTCTCCCAAGTTTGAAACCTCAATACAAAAACATTTCAAATTAGTATGTGTTTTATCACCACAATTTAACGAATATGAGCTTCCATGCCACTTTACAAAGGTGGAGACTACTTAACTTGTATGTATATATGTATTGTTTCACCATATTTAAGGTAGCGGGACTATTATTTGCATACTTGTTTTCATCTTCTAATTGTGACTAAATGACTACAAATAGACCCGGGAAAGTATATATTTTTAGAATCGCCAGACTTCACGCTTTTCACAAGTGTATTTTGCATGCCCGTATCTGCATTATACGACGCGTTACTCAACCAAAGGTGAAAAATTACTTTTTCTGTAAAAAAAAATAATTACGCATTTATGCTGGCGATAAGAAGTATTTTTTTCATTTTTCCTAGTTGTTCAATAGTCTGGTAAATTGAATGTGTCTGGTCAGTTTTATTTAAGCAACGCGTTTTAAAAAATAGTGTGTTGAATTTCAATTATAGTTTTAGTCGCATTGCCTCCAACTCAAACCACAACACGTTGGTAAATAATCCATGAAATAGTTTGTCTGGACACATTCAAGTTCCTCTCACTGTCACCTTAAAGCTGTGAAAATTTGGTGTTAATCCGACGATAATAAGTATGCGTTATTTTTTGTTAAAGACCTTGTATTTTGAAAAACATAAACTCCTAGAAAACGTCCATGAAGTAACAGCAAAGATTTTCAAGCTTGTTTATCGGCACAATCAATTTGTTTCCCCATAAAAGTTTGTTTTAACATGTGTAGGGACATCCAAATGTGTAAGGCTATTGGAAACCCAAAAAATAAAGGAATGGGATAGCTATAATTGGATAAATTCGGCATATGAAAACACCAAAATCAATGATTCTTTTCAGTGGCTGTGTGACCTTGTGTCTGACACATTCATATGCAAATGACTAATCTGTGAAACAAATAGGGGCGGAGACAAACCACTCAAATGTTTGGAAACACTAATTGTGTGTCAGATAGCTACTGATAACACATCCTAACATTGCTTTGTCTTGAGTTTATCTTTGAAACTTACTAGGCACACAGATTAAACCTGTGTTGTTGATTTTGGGAAACACTACTGAGACTGCCTTGCTTCCCTTCAGAAAATCTACATTTTAACCAACTTACATGACATTCTATATTATGTTGACTTTATCACATGAAAGTTTATAGTGCATTTCATCAATTAATAAATAAATGTGAAAATCGTAATTTTCAACACAAATAACAGTCTTGCTACCTTAATGCAAATGACTGCACATTCACCGATAATGTGTCAAATATTTGACTGATTGATTGATTGATTGGTTGATTGATTGATTGATTGATTGATTGATTAATTGATTGATTGATTATAAATACGAACTATTGTTGTTGTCATGCCGATACTTGTTTGTGTGCCCGGTGCTATTGATAAACCTTGATTCACAACATCCGGGATCTCATCCTGTTCATGAACTATTAAACGGAATCCAACTGTCGTACGAGGACCAATGTAATCTTCTTCATTTGCATACAGATATAGGTGGAGTCCGAATTTTTGACCTAGTGTAGAAACAAATTATTATATTCTTTCATTATTGACTTTAAATAGTGCCATATTATCGTTACCATTTACTAATAGGTGATTTTCCGAACAATTGCGAGATCTCGCGAGATGCATGAAAGACGCGCGTCGAACGTCTGCCGCAAAAATCGAACGATTTGATTTTGAACTAGAATTTCTTTATTTCGCAGCTTACATTGACCGGCCGATCTTCGACAGAGGAATATTGCTTCCGAATACCCTTACTTAATCGAAATTGCCTATCATCAAATGTGGACAGCACATTATTAAGCATGGAAATGTCCCCGAAATACTTTCGCGTTTGTCGAATCCCACGCGATGTTTGACGCGACTACGACGCTATGACCTTTGTTTGTCCTGTTTTTACGTTCGATTTCACGCATAACGCGTGATTCTCGCAGTGTACGGAAAATGGTCTATTAGTTACTGTAATTATTACAATATTATCTATTAAGTGTCTTGATGTTTCTTTCTAAATATAGTGTAGTGCAAAATAGCTCGGTTAAATAAAAGTATATTTCACGTAAACGAAATACATGTCTCGCCAGGGCTGAATCAGCAGCAGAGCAACATACCACCACCTAACACTTTCAAAATGTGGTCTTCTTTTCCTGAGTTGAAGGTATAGCAGATACCATAGTTCGTTATTGTTCTTGTGAAGTTCTCCGGTCCGCATGGCAAAGCACCAAACGAACATCTGTAATACGTATGTATAGTTTAGTAAAGAAGCATAACAAACATAGATTTATCAGTATACAAAACTGTATTTGTGAATTAAATTCATAACATATACTCTCAATATCTTTTAAAATCTTTGTATTTGATTGTTTTCCAATGAGTTACTGCAGCATGTATCAGTTATCGACAGACATTAATTTGAGAAATAATTATTATTATTATACACCAGTCACTGTAACGGCCTTCCCATGGTGTATTCTTGGAAGGAAAAGATCTATGATTAATAAGCTTATTACGAGGATACCTCGAAGTATGCACTCAGATAGTACGCCGCGCATCGACCTCCGTTGCGCGTCGATCAATACTCCCGCTGTACTGTCTTCGTGCATACTTTGAGTTATCCTCGTAATAACCTCATATTATGATAACATACCCACGAATAAGATCCTCAGCTGAATGAACATTAGTCAACATAAAATCCATAAGAGTTTTATTGACATTGCCATAATTCATTTCCGGTGAAATTTTAATGTCATCGCCAAATATTTTCAGACCATCCATTGGGAACAGCTTGTATAAGTAAGGAAAGACCAATTCTAAAATTCCAGCTCCGCCAAGACTTTCGGAGAGTAGACTGATTCTGCATAGTAGTATGTAAAATAGATTTTTGCATAATGTATAAAACTATAACAATAAGTAACACAACTGAAAAGCGAGGTGTTTCCCGTTATCGGTGTTGTTACCTACTTATACATTTGCTTCGGCAATTTAATTTAACATAATAAGGAATGTAATCATAATTATCCTATCAACAATTAATTCTCTAATTCCCACAATCTGTTGATGGTGAATAATTAAATCACACAATCACAAGGACGTTAAACCATCCATTGGTGTATGCATTGTGTGTTTAAGCGCGAGTAATTTTGTTGTTCTTTTGCTTTTTATGTTGTTGTTTTTCATTATATTTTGTAAACTAAACTTTGTTATTTTGAATATATTTTTCTATGTGTCTATGAATCAGATGAAAAGTTCTACCTGAACATATTGTTGTTACAAACAGTCACTGCAGGAAACTTCTGCTTCACTTCAGGTTTCTCTATCACAATATTGATGTTGACAGGGAGACTAACAAACGACGTAACCATGGTAACAGTTTGATACAGCAAGCCACAGAGTGCCAACAATACTATAACCAACCATAGTAGCCTACAGTTAGAATAAAAATGGAAAAATAATATGCGCGTATTATTCGTGTGTTATTCCCATTATTCATACATAGAAGTTATTAAATGAGTGACCTGTGATATCCGATTTATTAAACAAGTGTAGTAATTTGCATATGTAAATGGTGTGGAACATATGAAAAGTATGACACGAATCTGATATCATGGGTCAGGAATTTTCATATCCTACTTTTCACACATGTGCTTTTTCAGCTGTTTCACCTGCAAACATTAAAATCTGAATTGTTATTTGTGTGTGCGTGTCCTATGCACTTTAGCCCGTCCTGCTCATTTGCATACAATACAAATGTCGTTCATGTAATTAAACAAATATTTTTTTTCGAAACTATCAATGCATTTACAGTTATAGAGGCACATTAGCAACACTTTTACAAATTGTGTGCTAGTTCCATCAGTGGTTTTCACGCATCTCAAAAAACAGTTTAGCAAGCAGTAGTGGCGGTCCGTTAGCAAAACAAATTCTTCGCGTTGTTTAAAAAATGATAGGTGACATAGAAATTAAAAAATCAGACATCTCCGATAGCAACATCAGCGGTGTTTCCCATTATATCGCAATGGTACGATGATCATAATGCTGCAGTATAGGAAGCGAAATATCGTTTACTTCAGTTTTGGAATGTTGTGTGAAAACGTTTTTTTTTTTTTTTTTTATTAGTTTCATCCACGAAAAACTATGAAATATATGCTCCAAGAGAAAACCAAGAAATCATGACCCTGTTTTGCACGAACATCAGGCTATCAGGCATTTTATTCCGTGAAAATAGTTAAATATAGATTTTCAGAGTATACCATGAGGTGAAAAAATTATTTATCATTATTTTTTTCACTTTGCTCGGAATGTTGGGAGTGTCTACATCTTGTCTTTTGTTTGTTTGTTTGTTTGATCGAGCTTGAGGGAGCCGGGACAGAAAGTCACACACCGCTGCACCGACTAAGGCCAGTAACTCATTTGCATATATCAACAGTGACTTGTCAATCAAAGAGCAACTTAAACAGACTCGGGAATTTAAATCACATACCCGTGACTCGGTTCCATATATTTTAAAATCGTGTTTTTAAATATGTTCAACGATTGACATAACTCCGAAATATAAATAATACCTAGCCAAGACTGTCTGGTTAAAAAAACAAAAGAATTTGCCTACGAACATACATATGCCTTAATTGTCTAGTCACTGAATGATAGCCAATCGGTGACAATCTTTAATTGGATGCAACAAACAATATTACACTGCTTTTAGTCACTGACACTACATGATACATGTGATAAAAATACATTAAATTAAATATGTCTCATACGATATCTCTATGTTAAACATGCGTTAATATATTAGTACCCTCGGAAATCAATTAATCGATTAGGCACACACAGAATATAATGGTGATAAAATATTTGCTCTTAGTGTATGGTTTTCAAAATAATCCACTCATAAAAATATGTTAGTTACTGCATTGGTCTTTACATTACTCATTTGCTCATGAAAACAAATAAGCAGGATGTCTAATGATTATATGTCATGAAAGATGTTCAATATATTGAGGAGAAACAAATCAGTTATTCATTAGGGACTGTGTAATAACAGTAATAGTCTTTCATTTCATGACTTTAAATCGCTGTTACCTTAAGTTTATTGTGAAATTGAAATTGCGCCAATCATTCAAAAAGTATCCAGTCTATAGAACGCGACAAAAAATCCTTCAAAACTTCGACACTCATTGAAAATAACGTGTATACCTTCAATTACAATATACAAATGATGAAACACCGGTTTATTTTTCCAATTTCATTTTTAGAAAGTGTGCAGAATAAAACACAGTTGTTCAATGCATAACGTAATATTTTTACAGCGTTAACAAACACCGAAATATAAAATGAGCAGTTTTGATTGGCACTTCTAATCAAAATATGGTATTTACAAAGATTACTTAAAATTAATTATTAATATTATTTTCTAAAGCTCCTACCGTCAATTTAGTTAATGTGGTTGTCATAAAATAATCACGATGATCGGTTCATTGTCTCTGTGTGGCAATGACGCATAATAGCATAGTGGACCTCCCGTCTATTATACATGGCTCCCATGTGTACGTGCATTGTCAAATGAAATATTATATGGTCATTTAAATAGAAACAAAGTCATTGGGTATTTTATATACTGTTTAGATGCATCACCATCATATTGGTTTGCGTATTCATACGGGACGTGCTTTTCCATGACAATGTAAATTTAATTTATTTGGGACATCTAAATATAAATTTACAGGCATTTGATTTGTAAAGACTAACGATGAGTGGTGACTGAACTACGCATGACCCCTTCTTCCAAGGCCATGTATAATATAATACCCACGTTTTACAGCGTTAAGGGGAAACATTACATACACGTGTACTATGAACTATATGGAGTGCGGTGACTAGAGTAGTCCTTTTATATAAACTGCTCAACTGTTAACGCATATACGTCACTGTTACGGATGCTACAACTACAATCATTACTTGCGACAAAACTGCTATTGATTGCGCCGAATTACGCATTAATGACGTCATGAGCTGGATTTGGATTTATGTACCATAAAATTTGAGTTTTGACAAAATTGATATAATTTTAAAATTAGTACAATAATACAAATTTGTTAAGGCACTAAGCAATTCATTAGGCTACATTCTATGTTCCGCGTCGAATGAAATGTTGAGAACATTAAATTATTAATTTCATTTCATCTGTGGTATCAAACTTATTTTTTTACAAACCCACTCATTATTATATTGTAAAATAAAAAGAATATATTTTCAAAGCCTTTGCAGCGGACATTAAATAGTGTTTCATTGCGTGCTGTTTACACAGAATGGCATGATAAACGTCACAATACTCCATGTCAACTTCAAAGCCCGAACTACGTATGTTCAATGGTGATTTGAATCAAAACAAACAATCGGCAGTCGCTGAGCTGAATCGTGACGTTAATATCACTTTTTCGTTTAATTCTGCCTTGGTAATTTGATAATTTGGTTACCGCCCAGTATTCTTGCACGATGGGGTCGTGTGGATCGTATTGTCGCTTGTGACATTCGAGCCGCATCACACCAAGCGTCACTATTGCGAGATAGCCTCAATATTAAAGCAGGCACTATCTGTATTCTTATAGAATTCATTTAAAAATAGATAGAACTTTCATTAGATTAACATATTACATTTACTGGTATTGCAATGTAAACAATCGAACCATGCTTGTGAAAAGCGACCGGGTTGTTAAAGACAGACATTACTGATTATTTTAAAATAAATATAATGATGTCATCATTTGGATCTTGGCGGCAGGCAGATCACTTATATTTGTCCAACCACTTCTTTCTTCATAACAGCTTACTCTCTTAACCAACACACACTTTAACATAACTATATAAGATAGGAAATATGATATTCATGGATACTAGCATGTGAAAAGAAAATTAAGTAAATTAGATTAATTGACCACTATAAATATAAGGCAAATAAGGATATAATCCGGGGAGGGGGTATTCATATGTTATTTTACCCTGTCTGTCTGAAAAAGGGGTATCGTTTTTTTCATTATTTCTGTCTGAAAAGGGGACCATATTTTCCAAAGACTGTCTCTAGAGCTTGAGTGATCCAACAATCAGGAGAATGAAGCTGATTTGTTTCTTTCTGTAACTTCATTTCGATCGTCAAAGCATTTTGCAATTTATATTCCAAGCCCACCTGCTTTTCCCTTGTACGATTTATGCTTATTGTCTGAAAAGGGGTAGGCAATTTGAGTTTATTTCTGTCTGATGAGGGGTAGGGGTTTCACACAACCAGCTACACACCCCTGTCCGTATTTTTTGCAAGTACCCCTCCCCCGGATATAATCTAGGGTACAATAAACCATGGTGTGTGTATAACTACAGATTCCACGTCTATTGCACTGAGGCCGAACATAATAAACAAACCCAGCGTCTAACGCCTTGTCACAAAAATAAATTTTAGACATTATTGTCCCATTTTTTTAATATATGCAAATATACACAAAACACAAGTTAGCCTGAATTGTTTTGTGTTTTTTTTGTGTGTTTTTGTTCTTGATATCGGTGTTCAAAAATTTGACGTGTATGTGGAGGAGATGGCGGTTATTTTGCTGACCGTGATCTTTAGATTGTACAAACACATTTTTTTTTACTTCTGTACACTCATGAATACATTCACCACCCAATACACATATACATGTGTTCGTAGGTTCAGGTAAGATCGTTCAGTGGTTGTTTCTTGGCTGCTGGCTTGAAGGGAACTGAAAGCAAATAATATGCAAAAAGTGTTTTTGCTACGAATCGCTCCTTTAGTTGCCTCGTTTACACGCTATTTTTGTCTGTAAGCTAAGCGCTCCTTACCAATTGCCTAATGTAAACATCTAACTTTTACATCTAACCCCCAAAATACACACTTAAAACGTGGTCGATATTTCTATGAGGCGAAAAATATGCTGCACAGAGTGCCTCCGTTTTGTTCTCCGTGGATGTTCTCTGTGAAATTAAATGTATGTATATTCCAACCGATGTGTGAATAGTTCCACTAAATATATGCAGAACCGCTACTAAAAAAACATCAAAAAGAAAAACAAAACGGCTTAAACTTACATCACGCTTGTCGCTAAAATAAATATTTGAAAAACAAGTTTACAGGTATAGTACTGCTATATATTTAAACACGTATTGGGTCTATACTGTCGTAAGTAACAGCAACCCTTCGGCGAAATTACCATATAAGACTTCGTCAAAACATTACCTTCTCCAGCCAGCCGCACTGCTATCTCCGATATATTTCAAACCAGATATGCCTGCCTCCTGCGTAAACAAGACCAGCGTTCCTCTAGAAGTACCTTTCTTCTCTTCGACTTCCTTTGATTGGGTTCCTTCGCTTCCCGTATTTATCTTGTTATCACTTCCACTATTGTCGTATCCAAAATTGTCCATCGCTAAGACGCTGGGACTACGTCGGTCAGACATTTCCGATACAAAGAATCGCCCTGTATTTGACGATCACTACAAGGGTCAGTCTTTCCACGTGATGAAATGAACCCCTTCCAGACCTGTACAGTTTTAACTGTTTTGTTAAATGCTTGCCGTTATACGTTTGTAATTGATACTATTGTTCATCTCGATACTATTAAGGTAATAAATTCAACCACTGGGAAGCATACATTATATGTAAATGCAGGTAGCCTATTCACTTGTGGACATTGAACCCGATTGTTGTTCATAGTTAGCGTTCTCCTGTCATCGTAGATTGCGGGCATTGGCTGTGCATACACTTCTCGTGACTGGATTCCGTGGCACATACTGCGCAACTTCCCACAAACCACTGCGGGCATAGTGTGCGAAAATCAGGTATTGATTTGCTATTTAGTAATTATTACCGCTAAAAATAAAACAAAATGGCGCAGCCCATTGTTCTCTGGAAGCGTGGTTATCCTGCATTGATCAAACGTTACAAATTTAAATTTGTGTTAAATGGTATTGGTTTAACAAAAAGCACTTTGTTTTCAACCGTCGTATTCGATATAATGGGTTATCTTTGTTGTCACGCAAAATACTAAGATCACGCAACATTCAGTGACGATTGCGTTTTTGTGGTCTGGGTCACGTATTTAAAACATTTTTCAAAATTAAAATGGTCTTCCATATTGGTCCATCGGGTAGATTTTGCTATGCAAGGCTCCTCAACAATACATTTTTATTCATATTTGACAAGTTTTGTATGTAAAAACATAGACAGCTACTTTTAGAACATGGAAAGAGTAAATAACCAATTACGACGCGGCGATATTTATGGTTATTATTTAATATTCGGATAAGACAAAGAAGTAGGAAACTAACTTATTGTTCAATATTTGTTTTCATATTGTATTTATTGTATTAATTAAATTTCTAAATAACATGTAAGGTAGAGATGCAGTTTACCTGACAGGTATTTTAATTAGTTAATTAGGACCCCAAGATGACCTCCCTTGTCCACAAAACTATATATTTTGAGAACGCTTATTGTATAAATTTTAAAAATTTTCTTAGTATTTTTTTATGGACACTGTAGTTTGAAATATGCACAAAAATGTGCTTTTTTGGTCAAAAGTGATTTTAAAAAAATACCTTCTAAACTATGCTTCTGTTTCCTGTCAAAATTCGTTTACGGGTACATCTGTTTATTATGAAGAAAGTGCCGTTTTGAAAACTGTCTACCAGTTGTCAATTTTGCTGGGCAGCAGCTCAAATTTCAATAATTCAAGTTTATGCATAAATTAACATCCAGGCTAGTTGTCTGTACGATTGTTTTAACACTGTTCAACCAGAAACAATGCCCTGGTGGTGTTTTGAAGATAAACACATTGTCAATCATTTGTGAAAATTTCAAAACAAAAGGTCAAAGCGTCTAGGAGCTATTTTTTTAAAGTTCTGGGATGTGCACTAAAAAGAAGCTGAGAAAATTGCTAAATTGCATAACAATTTTACTCAGTAAGAAGTTTGCTAATGCTCATAATTAAAATGGCTGTAAAAGTTCCAAATTTAAATGTAATATCGTTTTGTAAAAAGTTAAATATAGTGCATAATATGGAGATTCCGTAATTTCTTTTTCTCAACATGTTTCTTTTTTATTATTTATGTGCAGCCTTGCTAAATCTTGCTAAGCATTTAAAAGAGAGAATATTTGCACCTGTTATCTATATTTTAAAATCGTTTTTTGAGTATGTTCCACTATTCACAATTCTACAAAATTGTAACAGTCTATAGCCAAGACTGTTTGGATAATAAAAAGCAAAAAAAAATGTCACTCCCAAGTGCCCACGAACCTGCATCTCTATCTGGTATGGTTATGTATTATTAGAGACTTAGGGGAGCTCATTTAAATTAGACTAAAATATGCGCAGGTGTGTGGTAATCACCATATTGGAATTCAGCACTGAGACTCCGCCAATATAATACTAAATATAAAGAAAATAAATATAATGATTGGATCGCATGGAATTAACGCCTGTCTAGCGCTGCTTCATCCAGCTCACTAACTCGAGCACTGATAACAACACCGTGCATGTTTAATTCTTTCGGTTATTAAACTTGTGACAGGCACATGGTATGCACAATCGGAAAATATAAGAATATATAATGCTGTTTATTATTGAAAATACTAAACTAAATAAATTTATCGCTACATGTACAGTATGTCTGCTGACAATGGTGACGTGTGTGATCTATGTTTCCAATAAATATGCCGCATACAGTCGATAATAAGCATTTTGTCTATTATAGATGCATACCGTAGACGGCATACACACGTGTCCTGTATATGAATACTTATATAATCGGGTGATTTAGGTTGAGACATTACATGTGTTTTTATTTTAGGGGGTGCTTCCAAATAGAACAGAGTGGAAGAAAAGTGTTTTAGTTATTCTTATGAGCTCGTGTACATGTCGTATACGTAAACACTTATAAAACATGCCTAGTCGACTGTTTTACCTTGAAACATTACATGTGTGTTTGTTTCAGGAAGTGCTTCAAGATACACCAATTTGGAAGAAAAGTATTTTTATTTCTCACAATACAAATACGACTTATATGTTAACACTTTGCGCAACTGTTATAGTCTGGTGTTATGGGTTGAAACATCTGAAAAATTGAACAGTTTTCGGAGAATATATTTAAATTACATGTGAAAATGTTCAGATGTGATTGGAACTACAACTTCAACGTGTTCATCGCGTGTTCGATTTATGGTTGGTCTTTAGGTTGGTAAGACAATATTGTTTGTAAGACCATATAAGCGTACATACAGTCAATTCTTCCACAACCTGGTACTTGACATAAATATATTTCTGAATGTAATACTATGACCCATATCATTATGCGTTGAATTACCGTCACTTTCAGTGATTGTCTAGTTGGCACATATACCACAATGTTTACTTACGAGTCCCAGACTTTTCACTCACTTTTTTTTAATACTACTTGCATAAAGTTAGATACATTAGCTCATAAATGTTCTATCAATAATGACACATTTATGTCCCTTTAAAACACTGAGTGTTTTATTTTGAAAAAACGTGTTTTGTGTCTTAACAATGCGCTTAATCTCAGTAAAATGTGTTTTAATAATTCCACAAAACACTACTTTTTTGATAGATAATATAGGTGTTGTATTATATAATAAACTTGTTTTTTATTACAACAGTGTGCTTTCAAAAAACGCTGGGTTTTAATGAAAAACATGAAAGTGCTTCCAAGATTTATAGTATAGGAATCCATACCACACACACAGGCTCTACCACAAGCACAGCTGCATCCAATTTTATTCATCGAATATGGAGATAGTGTATTGAAAATATCGCCCAAAAATACAAATTACATAATACTAATACATACTTAATATAAATGTAAATGTTATCGTAACTTGTGTGCTATACCATCATAAACGATATTGGATTCTGGCCCAGAATTCTATTTCAATCATTCGTAAAATTGTAATATATTATTTATTTATTTAAAAAAGAAAGAATATTTAACTTAATTATTCTATGGCAGTGAAAGTCTGATTCCTATTCATAAAATCGCCCTGTAGTTATCATCATGGTCGCTTATTAACAAAAACATGAAACATGTGATATTTACCAACTTTACAACTTTTACAACGTTTCTTGTTGGTATGTTCTCTGATATAGTAATATCGTATCGCGTTTGTTGTTGATAAGTTCTTCAATATAGTAATATCGTATCACGTTTGTAGTTGGCAAGTTCTCTGATATAGTAATATCGTATCACGTTCGTTGTTTGAAAGTTTTCTGATATAGTAATATCGTATCACGTTAGTTGTTGATAAGTTTTCTAATATAGTAATATCGTATCACGTTAGTTGTTGATAAGTTCTCTGATATAGTAATATCGTATCAATATTGTTGTTGGAAAGTTTTCTGATATAGTAATATCGTATCACGTTCGTTGTTTAAAAGTTCTTTGATGTAGTAATATCGTATTACGTTTCTTGTTGGTAAGTTTTCTGATATAGTAATATCGTATCATGTTTGTTGTTGGTAAGTTCTCTGATATAGTAATATCGTATTACGTTTCTTGTTGGTAAGTTTTCTGATATAGTAATATCGTATCACGTTCGTTGTTTAAAAGTTCTCTGATATAGTAATATCGTATTACGTTTCTTGTTGGTAAGTTTTCTGATATAGTAATATCGTATCATGTTTGTTGTTGGTAAGTTCTCTGATATAGTAATATCGTATTACGTTTCTTGTTGGTAAGTTTTCTGATATAGTAATATCGTATCACGTTTGTTGTTGGAAAGTTCTCTGATATAGTAATATCGTATCAATGTTGTTGGTGATAAGTTCTCTAATATAGTAATATCGCATTACGTTTCTTGTTGGTAAGTTTTCTGATATAGTAATATCGTATCACGTTTGTTGTTGGTAAGTTCTCTGATATAGTAATATCGTATCAATGTTGTTGTTGTTGATAAGTTTTCTAATATAGTAATATCGTATCAATGTTGTTGGTAAGTTTTCTGATATAGTAATATCGTATCACGTTTGTTGTTGATAAGTTTTCTGATATAGTAATATCGTATCAATGTTGTTGTTGATAAGTTTTCTAATATAGTAATATCGTATCATTGTTGTTGGTGATAAGTTCTCTAATATAGTTATATCGTATTACGTTGTTTGTTGGTAAGTACTCTGATATAGTAATATCGTATTACGTTTGTTGTTGGTTCTTTTTTGCAGACTTCCATGCCCAGAACCTCACGATGAAAAAATCCAGAATCTCCAGGAAGGTCACCAGGCTTGCACCGAAGAAAAGTCCCAGAGTGCCACCAACATCACCTAGAATCGCAGAGAATGGCGGAAAGATTAGGCTGATTACGTAATGTATTAGGAACTATAATTAGAAGACTGTGAATGTACAAAACAAAAACACGTGGCTCTCTAACAGATATTGCATATATGAAGTAGAACTACGTTATATTCAAGATATGTATACACTCAGTTTATTAATATGTTGTGTATGTCGGCCAACCTAAAATACTTACATACTAAGTTGAAAAACTCGTACCCTGGCTGCTGTATAATTTGTTCTTCTTTCAAATCTTCGAAATAGATTGTGACTTTGGCGAAGTTCCTCCTAAAAGTGTAAAAATAACACATGACAATAATACATAGAACTTTATTTCTTTCGAAAAATGCGCCAGAATTATTCATTAATGTGTGTGTACGTGACCAGACGGCGGAAATAAAATGCCATATTACAGAAAAAAATACCTGACACCAGGTACGTAACTTACCCACACCATCTGAAATAGTAGCCCAACCCTAATGAAACATCGATTGTGTTTAGAAAAGAAATATATATTTGACCTACTGCATAAAATTTCTACATATTTCACTTATATCTTCGTGATCAAATAAGGTCGTCATGAGGTCATCCCTGATTTCTTTGATGTTTTGGTAGATGATAGGTATCATTTCATGATATAACGGTTCGTAATAACCAAAATATAGATCGTCAGTCATGGACAAAATAACTTCGGATGACAACCCTGCGTCGGAAAGCATGTCCCATATGGGGGCTGCTAATGAATTACGGTACGTTCCACTGTCGAGAAAAAAGAACTTTATGTATGCTATGGAGTCATTGTAGTGTTCTGAGTACAACTCGTCCGATTCTCCCAGGTAAACCTTGTCCAGTGTGTGAGTGTCCACCATGTACCGTAACCACGTGACTATATCAAGTAGTGGTCCACCAGCAAGTGTATATTTCATGAGCCAATGGAAGTCATCTGAGTCAAGGTACTCTGATATGTTACGTCCATCGCTGTTTTCGAGTGTGTCATATAACTCAAAAATGCTGGTGTAAAAAGTCGTCATAAGTTCCTCATCTTCCTTGGCTCTTCTGTTCCTGTAAGACAGCGACAACTTTATGAGAGGCTTTTGTTCAATAATGTCCCGCACAAATTTAAACGCAGAACATATGTCTGTGTGTCTCTTTGTCTCTCTCTCTCAGTCTACCTGTCTACCCGATTGTCTGTCTGTCTGTCTGTCTGCCTGTCTGTCTGTCTGTCTGTCTGTCTGTCTGTCTGTCTGTCTGTCTGTCTGTCTGTCTGTCTGTCTGTCTGAAAAACTCTGTAACTATGTTACTACTAAAATATATAGAATTAAAGCGCGGTGGTCGTTGCGCAGCGCGTGTACTTCTACGCGCGTTGTATACGTCGCTATTAGTCCCTTATCGAACAGGACGCGGCACGACGACTGCCGTCCTTTAACATAACAGGATAGCATGTACATAGCGGTCAAGTGACGGAATTTACATTCACGCGTGTTTGATACCATTGTTTATCACTAGATTGTTGTGAGGGCTACAATAAAATATGTGGATTATCTAATAATCGTTGTGTTGCTTTGCTAATATTCCATTGACATACAAAGATACATGAAATGCAATTGTTCATTCCTTATTGAACAGAATGTTCTGCAATTCAATAACAGTAACAAAGAATTCTCATAACATTTGACATCAAATCGAGCTTTTCAAATATTAGTTGTTGACGTGTAAACAATTCTGGATTTCAGTTCTCAAGGCAATTCTCAGATCCGCTTATTAAAAAAAACACTCGCTATCATCACCAACTGGTTAGATTATCGGGCAGCTTTTTTGTATTTAAGATGATCCCGTTTAATTTGGGCTGATGTATACTTACAGCATGTACATGTATATTGCCACGTCACATGGGTACTTTGCTGCTCCCGTTAAAAGGTCCGTAAACATACTAGACGGGTATAAACCATGTGTCACTTTGGTGTTATATTTGGTTTGCTCACATGGTTCGCGACACTCAATACAAGGGTCTCTCAACAATGAAAAGTTATCTGATAATTAAAGAAAATAAAGACTTAAGACATGACGATACAGATATTTACCACTGATTTAATAAACATTACAAGCTTTGGTATAATATGCTTCGCGATACTGCCGCTGTAATAACCTTATTATTATACATCTTATCCTCCCAAATTCAAAATTTTTAGAACAGAATCTACGAACTTCTTTGTGTGGAGTCCAGTCAAACCCTGGTGGCAGCCCTGCTTGTTTTTATTATTAAAGGACGCTTACGCGCGTAATCATTCCTTATTTGGAATTCGTATTTACTAATATAGTAGGATAAAAATACTCCGTAAAATACCACAAACTTACGGCACGCTGTGGCGCTTATGGCGTTACGGTAACACATGTATAATAATATTAATTATTTAATGATAAGATATATTAGATATTAATATCTACACATCATGTTGATAATATGTAAATCATATGACCACTCAATGTACTGTTGATTCACAGTCAGCTGGCGCACGCGTGATAATAAAATAAATGCGATGTTTACTATTAGTATATGGGGCCGCCATCTTGAATGCGGCATAAAACTAAATAAAAGACAAGTTGTGAAACGCGTTTTTCAGATTCCTGCAAATCAGTACAAAAATGCCAATCTTTCACAGAAATACGATCCGTTGGGGGTAACATTAGGCCAACTGATAACCAAATTTGGCCGAATTCGTCGTTTTTGTGTGGAAAAAATCCCTTAAATATGAAATTGTCATCCAACTGTAAGGCCGTCGCTGATTGGCTGCTGAGCTGGAATAACAATTTTTGGTTTCAAATACCCCAGGAAAGTGTTCTATGTAATAAATTCATAGTAATAAGTCACAAATATATTCAGCTTGGTGCAGCTGAGAAATACTTGGTGCTACATATTACAACACTAAATAGTAAACATACTTTGTTTTAATATGTACCAAACACGCCAATGGAAGTTGTTTACTGACGTCCAAAACAAACTAACAAGTGAATTTTGGTTAGCTTCTAGAGGGCGATATCTAAAACATTTAACCTATTTGTTCCAATCATAACAATTGTATAATGTCCAGGGTTCATATATAAAACCATTAGAAATTTGTTTTTGCAAATAACGGATATATTTTCCTCAAATTCATTATATAATGTTATTAGTAGATAATTATGTATATTCTACTTATGCTGTACACAAGTTATTTACAATTTCAATTGTTATCGTTATTTCGTGATTCGTCGACACAGAAAGGCTGCTAATAGCACCACTTACGCTTGTGGAGTGCGCCATCACAGGGCATGTTCGAATCGCGCTAAAACGCTTATTTATGATAGGCAGCCATGATGAAAAGCTACGAGCACATTTCTAAGCAGCGTCTACCGAACATTTCAACCGAAATACTGCTTTAGAGACCCAACGATGTAAGTCTACAATCTTTTGAACGTTTATTTAAGACCTGTATGTTACATTGTGTTGCTGGAAATGTGTGATATTTCTAAAGTCATTCATGAAGTGAGATCGTTACCTCATGGTTACAAATAGTTTCACAGTTACTTTCACAGTGTCTGTATTGCTTTTATGTTATAGAATTCACCGTGTTTTAAATAAATCTGACCTAAACCGACGCACTGGGGGGTTATTATTTGAGCATGGTTGACACTAGTATGGGTATACTAGACGCAGTTTGACCCCAGAACATTACTATTCCAAGACTATTTATAAATACAAGAAATGTTTAAGTATATATGATATTCAACTATTATCTGGCATTTCATTACTGTTTAGAAGTATGTAAATATTGTTTTGTGAAAGATTATTATATGTACTTTATTGAATATAGTATGGTTGAATCATATAAAATGTGAATTACACTCGTGTTGGGTGAGATTAAACATGGAGACACGTGATAGATTTTTGAACGAATAATTTGTGAGCTGAAATGAAGTTTCTTTCATCGTCACATATTAATAAAGCTACAACGCAACACACTCCTCGCTGAAGCGAATCTGGTCTCTGTAACGTGATACCGTACCTTTCAGAGTAATTATTGAAATTTCGTGGAATATAAATTTTCATAGTTTATATATTTCCTTCGATAACCGAAGGTATTACACGTGTTCATGTACGTACCCATTGCTTGGAAGTAGCAGTTCTGTAGTTCGTATGGTAGACAATAGGATGCGTTGCCTGCAAGTGTAAATAACGTTGATGAAGATCGATCGCAAAATGTGGCATTCTACACAATTCGGTGATACATGCGCAGCTCAACTGAGATCGAAACACTGCTACAAGAACAAAATTGGATCCTAGAGAGTTTACGTAACAATGTTTCTACCTAGTGACAAACCAATAAACACAAACCCTGCAAACCGGTATACATTGCGTTTGTTGCAAACTAACTTGTTTTCCCGGTTGGAAATTAAATCGAACAAACCACATATTCATTTATAAATATGACGCTGATGTGTCCTTACCTGGCATGTAGAAATATCTACATCCGCATTGTTCCACGACGTATCTTGTCTCACACTCCATCCAGCATTTAGATAGTGAGTATGATCCGTTGAAAAACTCTAGTTCATTATGTATGTCTTTCACGCAGTCGCTGTGCGGACTTCCGAGGTTTTTTGTCTGAGCATAGAAAAACAATAGACTTCACACATGTAAATATCAACATGGATGTGTCACTCCGTCCAATACCATTACGGATGATGTTGTCGGAGTGATGTTTACGTGGGAATTATATAAACTTATCCACCAATGCAATACAGATTTCAAAGATTAGTCTGATACCATTGATTCATGTGAAATATTTTAACAAATTTCTATGGGATTATTAGCAATGAACAATAACACTTAGCTGAGAGAATAGACCACAATACATTTTTGTTGAAATCAAAAATGGCTGCCACAAATAATATCACAACCACCAGCGACTTTCAAAACATTTTATTGACGCAAACCTAATTTGAAACAATCAGACCTGGGTATCACTTATTCCAAAAACAATAACTTTAAAAGAAGCATTTTCAATTTACCGAGACTTGGCTTGTTGCGTTGCTACAGTGTTTAAAAGTCGCGACTCTCTGTTATGTAATGTCCACTTACCACGGTTTTTGTTATGGCAATACTTGTTGTGGTTCCTGGTGATACGGACAACCCTTGGTTTGAAACATCCGGGACCTCATCCTGTCCGTGTATCATCAGACGAAACCCTACCGTGGTACGGGGTGCAAAATACTCCTTCTCGTCTGCGTTCAAATAGAGACTAAGTCCGTACCTTTCACCTGTAACCGTAAAATGGGGAAGTCAGTTAGATCGGAGAAGTGAAATACATGAAAGGAAATACGATATCACGCTAAAATGCCGTGTCCTTACCTTCGTTCCTGGTGGTCAAGGCGTCTTGGATGTTGGCGTTGAAAGTGTAACAAACACCATAGTTTGTGACCGTTTGAGTGAAGTTGTCAGGTCCACATTCGACACCTCCAAATGAACACCTGAACGGGATGGGTGCAAAGTAAAAATGATGAAAAGAATGTCGATAGTATATTTAAAAAGAAGATAACCATGCAGTTCGATCTTGTTTCGAGTAATATAAAAAGACACAAGTTCTATTCACGACATATGCGTGGCATGGAATCCATATTGTTAACGGCACGTTACATCGACCGGCCCTTGAACGATAGTTATGTTATCGCTAGCAAATCACCGTTCGATTATATGAAGAAAAACTGTTGAGTTTGAGTGAGTCTCCCAAATTATCGTGAATATCATTATAAGTCACATTCTTGTTGAATAAGAAAAAGAAAAAAGCCGAACATTGCGTTCAGTTTCGATGAATGGTGATGATTATCGGGAAAGGTGACAGCATAGAAAGCTAACTATAAACGAACCGGTTCAGAGGCACCGGTAATTGTATAGAAACACGGGCGTTCGATTTTCCGCCCCACCAACAGGATTAGAATTCGGATTACGCCCTCAGCAGGTTAGTCTAACCTTTTTGATGACGCAAAAGTTATACTGATTTGAAGCTACCAAATGACGTAGAACGCTGGGTTTGGTCGTTTAAGCCGAAATTACACGAACTAAACCGAGCGACCTTAGACGCCCAGCAAATGTTTTGTGACGTCCGACTATAATAGTCTAAAAACAAACTTATAATGTATCATAACAAGTTGCTGAAATTAACCGTATAGTTTTCTAACAGTTGTTATCTATGATTTACCACCTTCGCAATGTTTTTACAAGGCGTTATGTATTTGACTCGATGTAGCATTGAATTCGGGTAGCGTGAAGTTTGCCGTTCGCTGACCGTGTACCGTAAATGCATAAGCAAATACGAGTGATAAATATCACGGGAGAAATTCTTCTCCTCTGGGGTTTTCCACATGTGTCAGGGGGGAATCTCGTCTCTGTCTCTATATTTCGTCCCCTTGAGGTACGGGATCGGGAACGTCACTTAAACTTTACAGTCAAATAGACACACACAACAAAATACTTTTCAACTCTCGTCTTTAGTCGGCCAGTCGAGCACTTTATAAGACACAGCGCCCTGGGGAAAAGTCCCTAAGACTATCGAAAGGTTGACCCAAGACTGCCTCTAGACTGCGTCTCTCCTGGTGTTCTCGCCAAGACCAACTAAACAACTTTATTCACTTTTAAAACCTTAACCAATTACAAAGCAGTTAAAAGACTCTAAGGCGTAACCTTCACACATTCAACCAATCACACTAAGTACTGAACACGTCATATCTTTTGATTAATCGTTCACTATATTAGTAACTGCGAATACCAACTGTCAGAAATAGTAGTCCGAATAGCGACGGTTATATCGTAATTAGTTCCAAATCACTGAGTCGAGTTCCGTCCAGAACCTCGCATGAGCCTAAACGATGACAGATATAACACAGCCATTCGCTAGTAATCAGCTAAATAAGTCGATCAACAGATACACGCAAATAAATTCATCACATAAGCATCGGGGATTTGATAGAGGGTACTGGTTAAATTATACAATATTTGCATATTCATAATGCGTGTCAAATTCTTGTCGATTACTGCTTCAACGTGTAGGCTCGTTCGCTGTCTTTTTTTTATGACTCTTACCGTATCTTTTGCAAGACATTGCGGTGTTCAAAATCAGTCAGCCAATAAGTTGCGAATGACAGAACAGTGACGCATGTCGAACAAAAAATATCACGTTACCCCGAACCCTGCAGACAGCTACTGAGCTGTGACACCGATGGTTCACTGAATCGAACATGTGAGTATGCGAATCAGTGCGTGTATTACGCCCTCAATACTTACCTTTCAATCATTTCACTGGCGGAGTGGCTGTTGCTAATCATAAATTCGTACAACGTTAGACCCCCTGTACCATAACCTGCGTCAACTGGGATGATGTATTCTTCTTCATAAATGTTCACGCCATCCATTGGAAACAAAGCGAGTATGTATGGGAACGCTACAGAGAAGTCGGTCATCCCGCCGGATATTACGACCAATTTTGCAAGCCTTGTAGACGAAATGAGTATTTTTGAACAATTGGTTAACGATCAATGCAAAGCAAACGTGGTTTGTTAAATCACAACCTTTGAACAATTGTTTTTTTTTTAATTCTTCCCTTCGTTATTATTAGCATTTTGCTCACTGTAATAAAGCTTAGATTAGTTCAGTATACTTTGTGTAAGTAACTTAATAATAACTGTTGTAATACTTTGAGCATGCAGCGTGGTGACTAATTTATGGATGTATTAAAAGAAATCATCGCATATGGCACAATAATATATGCAATAATATCGTCTTGTTAACGTTTCACTCTGTGCGATTTATATTTGTATTGAGATATGTTAAATGACTTACATAAACATGTTGTTGTTGCAAATTGTCACAGCTGGGAATTTGGTCTCTGGAGGTTCTTCGAATCTAATATTCACATTAACAGGACGTTGAGAAAATGCCGAAGACATCTTACCGACCTGGTAAAGCAAACCAATCAAGGCTCCCAGTACTATCGCTAGCCACACAAGCCTGGAAAAGACCGTGAACAAAGTATGAATGCATGGTTACGATTGCGGTAAAGAACCCAAACTACCGTGGGTTAAAGCCAGAGGGTTGTTACCTGCGCACGCGCGGGAATTGAGTTCTAAGCGACGATAACAACACACGTTAAAAACGCAAACGCTCATGGGTAGACGCTTGTTTGTAGCAATGACACGCTATGGCCACCTGACGCATGCGCAGGTGACGACTCCCCCGCTTTAAGTGATTACAGGTTACCCGTTAGTGTTGGTTTCGGGTCACGCATGGCGACTATTATCAATAACTAGTCATTGACCATACATTATTTACCTCAAACAAAAAACCTCAAACCTCAAAAAAGGGCGGTAGTCATCGTGCCACGCATGCGCGATATATATGAGTCTCATATAAATAAAGATGGCAAATCAACGAGTACAAAACGTTATAAAGCTTTAATTAGGTATTTTTAGGTAATTGGAAACTGTCGAAGGAGTCGTCGCCGGTAATTAGTGCAAGTCACGCCCAGGTTATACTCGTGATTTCCAGATGAAGAGCGCACTTGATTGTGGAAAAAACAATGTTTATCAACAAAAGTGTCGTACATGCGCAGTGCGACGACTGCCTCCCTTTAAAAAACATGTCCTACATACTGACATAATACAGTTTGCGTGTTTGTAGTGTGCGTGATATTCACATTCACACCTGTTGATGGGCTGTTACTGTGAAAACTTTACTTAATACTATGATACATGATTATATTACTTGGAATTTAAATTCACAGATTTTCGAAATAGTTCTATAACGTAACAATACATTTTAATATGAATTTAATATACAGAAATTTGCTTTTCAGTGAAAATATCTAAATTGAAAGTTGCGAAAAATAATTGACCTTACAGTATCAATTCAAGTTAGTATTACTACTTTTTGCTTATCAATAACGATCACTTTTCGTTCAGCATCTACTAAGAAAGTAATTCTTCATTGTACCCAATAACACCAGCTTATCCAGAAAGTATTTCTTCGTTGTTCAAACCCCTCCCCGTTTGCAAGTGTCTCTGTTTATTGTGTTTTTTTTTAAACAGCGTTGTTTTCACATGACTTACGTGGAGAGTGTATTTTTCCCTCACTATTTGCAAACGGGATATTTTTTCACTGTAACGCCTTTAAATCTAACCAGATCGATGAGAAATGCGGATGCATGTTCACTGTTGTGGTTAAATGCATCATTTAGTTCATTATTACCCCCATATGAATTATTGTTGTCGTTTCTTTTATACTAAGGAAGTTACATTACACACGCACGCAAGGAAAACGCACAATAGCACAACGCGATACAGGCCCGTAGTTTTTTTTTTTTGGGGGGGGGGGTTCGACCTAAATTTTGGAAATGAATAGATTTATAATCGTAGATTAGAACATAATAAAACAAACAATATTAATTAAAATAATCATCATCATCGTTTAAATCACTTGACTCAGTGAGGTAACTATCAGAGTAATGTAATGAATAATGCATAGTAATGAGCATTTAGGTGACAACGAGCTTTAAATGTCAATCGTGAAGTTACGCCGTCTCAGTTCAACAGCTGCCAATCAAAATAGATTGTTATAAATGGGCAAGCTTTTATTCGGTGATTCCGCGATGGTGTAATGAAGATCGCGTTCAAGCAGCTGATGTTAAATATTAAAGCAACATTGAAACAATAATGTAATGGTAGTCACTCTCTGAAGGATGTGGTGGCCCTGAATAGGTCCGTTTGTCTTGTGCTAGTGTTTGCTCAGTTAGTAAAGTGTGGGGTTCGAACGGGATTGAGACGGCAACACGACACTGTACTTTCATATTGGTTCATTAGTTTTGTATTCTTCAAGTTAATGATGGCATATATACTGTTTTGTTCTGAGTGTATCAGCCAAATGTAGTCAACTTATTGTATTAGTACGTGTAGCCTATGTTATTGGACATAGTGTACAGCTAAGG
Source organism: Saccoglossus kowalevskii (assembly GCF_978046115.1). Lineage (NCBI taxonomy): Eukaryota > Metazoa > Hemichordata > Enteropneusta > Harrimaniidae > Saccoglossus > Saccoglossus kowalevskii. Next base: position 12,975,873 of record NC_140662.1, read on the forward strand.
GTTGACAACATCATTAAAAAAATGACGAAGATTTATCATCACGAGTTGTATAGGTTGAAGAGCTTCTTGCAGCCAAAAATTTATCCCACAGTGTTGCTTCAGCACTGAAACTATGCGATAAATTATATTTTTCAAACATATTTTTTTTACATGTTTTTTTTTTTGATGTCTTAGAAAAATGTTTATATTTTTAGTGGGTTCATAAAAAGGAGATGTAGTCATTGAAGTTTATTGAGACCGCTGCTAAACTGCTACTATATGCATATTATTTTACCACCCTCTAAAAACAGATTTACAGTAAACCAACAAATTTACGTACGTAAGAAACTTGGTAGTATGCCATTGGTTAGTGCATTTAATTTGTTTGATGCAATCATTGTACCAGCTATTTCTTATGGTAGCGATATGGGGGTACCACAATTTTGAAATCGAGAGGGTACAGACAACATTTCGCAGATTTCTACTTAGCATTAATAGTTGTACAAACATTGTAGCGATGTTGGACGAATGTGGAAGGCTGCCATTATGCTGTGGTTATTCCAAGCGTTGCATCTTATAGTGGTTAAAATTAAATAATAAATAGCTGGAACCCCAAAACATGTTATATCATGCTTAAACGATTAAACAAGACCGGCAGACTTACTTGGGAAACCCACATAAAAATCTTCTGTTCAAATATGGTTTCGGCATTGCCTGGTTTGAAAAACAAGTTGCAGATACTGCAAATTTCTTAGGAATATTTACTCAAAGAATAACAAAATTGTTGTCAGCAAGAATGGCATGCCTCAATTTCACAATCATCCAGGCTGTGTACTTTCGAAAAAAATCAATGTAGTATTATAACCTAGGAGATTTATTGGCAAGCAATTATAGACTAAAATTTATACAGACGAGTTTTCGCTTTTTTGGCCATAAACATAATGTTGAATTAGGCAGACACACAAAAATACAGTTAGATCAATACATTTTTAGTTTTTGCAGTGATACGTTTGAATTTAGCATGATAGAAAATGAAATTCACTTTTTTTTATATGTTCATTTTATAATGATTTAAGGGCTGACCTTTTGTCAATAATTTTATGCAATTATGCAAATACTGACAGTCTGGGCTTACTTCGTCGCTACACAAACTGCCACACCATATATCAACTAGCTTTGTATATTTTAAAAGTTTTCAAGCGACGAGATAAATATTAATCCAGCTTAACTTAGTACCATATGTTTACATGGATGTTGTATTGTTTATAAAACGTGATATGCACTTTTCTACCCATTACATTTTGTACGATGTGGTGAGGCTCTGTACAGAAATAAAATTACATAATTGACTAATACTAAAATGAATAATTGTAGACAGTTTTCGACATGAAATTGTGTCACTTTTATGTGCGCTAACATCTGTGAAGAGCGAAAAAGCTCGTGAGTAGCATTCTACCTTAAAATGCTTGGACAATAATGCTAAGATACGTACAGTCTTGTCTCTTTTTTTTGTACAACATTTTGCCGTAATGGATCAAGGGTGTGGGTATGTTTGTCTGCGTGTTGGGAATGGTCTATGACCCCTTCTCTAAAATGGTAAAATAGTTCAAAAATGTTATGTGGAATAACTTACCAACGTAACACAAAGTAAACCAATTGAATTTAAAACCGAGAATATAAAAATGTATGTAACAGAGCTCAAACACACTTTTTGAATATTATAAAATTCACACGTTTCACATCAAATGTATCATTTATTGTTGTTTTCGAACCCCCTATTCAAAAGGGCTGGCTACGGGCCTGCGATGGGGCTGCATAAAAACACTACTCGCCTAATTTGCGGTATTACTTCGTTAAAGTACAGATAATCTAACGTAGATATGATGCGTTTGATATTATATTGATAGCGGTTCGTTTGTGTTATCGTGCTGTATCAACTTATTTAGAAAATCGATCGAGAAACATCTACAAGCGCCATATAAATTATTACTAGTGATATTTCCATTCCTGGAAGGTCAATTATGTTGCAATTATCGGCACTCATGGGGTGGTATTGTGTACGCGTTTTATACATTCCTGTGCATTTTTCTTAAATATAGGCTAGCATGCTGTATGTACGCTATGGCCCCCACACTAAGGAAATGATGACTTCATTTGCATATAATAAATTAATCCAATTATATAAAACAAAAGTGCGTAACAACAAGAAAATCATGGTGTTTGGTAAATCCACCCATCGCACGCGATTTATTGATTTCATTCAAATTACCGGGAACAAACACAATTCATATTCAATTAAATATGGATGGTAAACCTAACTCATAATCACTGAGTTGTCAATATCCCGCATGTCACAAGAAGGTTTTGATAGTTGCCGTGACAACGATCGAAGCTAATCGTCTAAAATTGTATTGAAAGTAACCAATTTCACAGCTAACAATTAAAAATGTAACATTGTCCACCGACTTGACAGATGATCGGACACGTATTTTCAATTAACGTGTCACTACGTTGTTGACAGCACACAAACATTTTCACTCCACTGTGAATGTACTAATACTACCGTATTTGTTTGCGTGTGGTGTTGTAAATTTAATTTTAAGTTATTGAGTTTAGTATTCAATATATTGCTGAAGTTGCTGTGTATTATTGATCTCCTTCATTAATCATCTATACCATATATGTAGAATTATTTTCAGTGTTTCAGTCATTTCTTAACCCACGCATTTGTAAACACTTGGCCCGCCTTGTCTCAACATAGGACTTTGTTACAAAAGAGTATGCCTTCATACAAAACTGTCTTGAAAGTATCGATTTACATTTACATGAGCGATTTCATGGCACGTCCAAGATTTCATATAATTGTATGTTTAATAATAAATCAGTCACTTCAAGTCGATTATCTCAAAGTTGCTATTTGTGAAAATTTCATTATTTTCATTCAAATCTCTTAGTACCCAAATTCAAACTTTAGGCGTGTATAAAAAGTTACTTTTATTAACAGTTTTCTATGACGTTTCTTTTATAAATTTGAATTAATCACTATTTCTGTTTTCCACCGTGACCGGAATATTGTTGCTAACAGAAAGAATTGATTTCCAATATTATACGGCACTGTTTTCTCATGTTGGACTGTTGTTGACCTTTGGGCATAACTGGAAATTATACTCCCAGGTCAATATTTAGTTTTGAAGACCAAAAAATGAAATACTTGACCGAGACGCAGCCGAGGTCCATAATTGTATCTGCGGGACATCTAAACTGAATATTGACCAAACACTGAGGTAAGTATTCATTAACAATATCCATACATTTGTTTTCTTTATTGTGAACAATAATATTGTGAACATACTCAACAACATACACTTATTTAGTGTCTTGGATATAATCTCGATGGTTGCTGTTGATGAAACTGTTTAAAATTATAGTTGACTGTTACGTTGCATCCGGATCGTGTCATATTAATTGGGCATTGCTATGGTGTAAAGCTTAAACTATTATTTTGACACATATTGGAACCATCTAATGGTGCCAGAAGTTGTGTCTACAATACTGTGCCATGGGGTGCATTCAGTCAATTTCTTTTCGTTTCCCGAACTGCTCTTTAATGTGCATTTCACATTTCAGAGTGAGTACGTCATCAGATCCACCATTTTGGTGCGTGATAAAACGTAGCTACGAGTCATATCATTTAAAAAGTTTATTTACATGTACATATCACATCGCGATTTTGTGTATAAATGTTTCATTTGAAGTTCGTCTAAACTGTGAAACAAGCTGAGGCTGTAGCACGAATACGTGAAAGAGCGGCTTGCGTTTTAAACAACGTCGAACGAGCCTGCTGGTGCAATCTAGCATGATGCCACCAGCACTTGATATCCACTATCTGTGTGTTACAGTCAATTCTTTGTACAACCACTGTCTCAAGTGGAATAGTGATTTCCCAGGACTATCCGTCCCTGTGTGGAATTAAATTCAACATTTGAATCACAATGTATTCACGTGCACGTAATGAACCTCGTTCATGTGTTGAAAGGCTCTTCGCCTGCTACGTCATTGCGATTTTATTTTTCCTTTCATCAAGTTTGACATCTTTGCTGAAGTTGCCAGCGGCCCATTCACCCGTTCAATGTATCGCTCCGAACAAATAAGTCTACCCTGCTGTTGTAAAACACGCTATTATTATACCTGTAGCGGAACTCAAACTAAGTCGTAAAGTAAATGAAGATTTCCATACAGTCTGGCATAATGCATAATTGAGTACGCACAGTGAAGTCTTGTTAAGTGCGTACTTTATGACCTTACCATTGTAACAGAATATAGATGTCAGTGATTTCATGTTCTCATCCACATTTACTTAGATCACCCAGATGCATACATGCGAAGTGATGCCGTGTTCAACGAAATGTCAAGACAGTCTTTCCTTTGCTGTTCTACTTTAAAATTGGATTGTCTGTCCCATACGTGTAATATGTAATATACCAGTGTGTGTTGCAGTGTTGGAGAGTGTTCGGGTGTGAGGAAGATTTTTGTTCTCGAAATCAAGATAATATTATTTTTTTAAAGTTTAGAAATTTACAAAATTACGTCAGAGTCTGGTCAGATCCGAATCGATCTTGAGGTCTGGTTAAATTGTCGTGGTTCATGGCGATTATTTGATCGTTTTTAACCGTACAGTATTTAATAGGCAAAATAAAACGTTCATGACCCTGAAGCGAAAAAAAAATGATTGTTGTGAACGATCAAAGGCGCACATACAAAATGCTAAATAATAATACAGTTGTTAATCTATGGGTTGACTCATAGTGGCTGTTTTCAACATGATTTTTTTAGGCAGGGTGATTGAACATGGATCAACGCCGTCCAAGTCACAGAGGAAACGTCATTATGTATTCCTTACCGTCTGTAAAGCGTGCTATTCCTGTCGCCTACAATCTTGACACCGGACAGGCCCGACTCTTCGGTGAACAGAGTCAGGGTGCTTTTGGAGCTTTCGGGTTGTTTTTCTTCATTATTATCCCATGCAGTCTTTGCTTTTGCTTCAAACTCCGTGTTTTCCTGGGTATTCTGGAATCCATAGTTATCCAACGGATAGACAGTAGTGGTGTCCATCTTCGACGGAGCAGTTTATCGAGACTGTCGATTCTGAGCCAAAGTGAACTCTATTATTAAACGTCATGTGAATTCGGGTCTTATTACGTGGGTCACCTTGACGAGCGTGTTTTCTGATTGGCTGATCTCAAGTTGAGTGTAATTGTATAAGAGCCTTTTAAGTGATGCGAGCACAAAAGTACATTGTGCCCACGTGACTCGGTAACATGGCACACGGTCAGCGAGAACTAAAACCGTTTTACCCATGATCCCGTCGTTTAGTTCAAATGGAGAAAGATCAGTTACGCGTCAAATGGACATAAACGTTGCACAGTAATTTGTCCGGTAAACCTAAGGAATCAGATAATTTTGCTGAAGTCTTGATTTTTAGTACCCTATACAGTGTTCCCTCTAAGCCTTATTTTTGCTCAATTTTCTCAGATTCAATTGTAGTTTCTCAGTGAAATTTTGTCTTTTGAGAAACGTTCCATGTATTTTGTATGCAGAAAAAACATTTCAAGGGGAAAATGGGCAAATTTTCACAGTATTTTCAAGATTCAAAAAAATTAAAGGGAACAGTGACTTTATACTGTTATAAATACTGAATGAAGTGCTTACGAACTCAGTGCGGTAAACAGAGGCTAAAATTACAACGGCCATGATGGGAACATAGTTTTTGTGATAGTCTAGGTACTTTTACTAGAAAATATTTTGGGGTGAAGTATTTGAGTTGGGTTAGTCCACGCATTGACGCGAATAACAACCAATCAACCAAGTATTTGTTTCAAAAAAGAATGCAGAGAAAAAGATTTCCTCCAATTATGTTGTGACTTCAAAATATGGGTTTTTTATAAGTAAATTTGATATAAAACAATAATTTCGTTATAATATTTAACCATTAACGTGTTCAACGAGCAATTCGGTTGGCTTCGTACTGACCGGCTATGTCTGTGATGGTACATAGGCTAGTTGTTTACCGACCATGCCAGTGGCTGCTTCTGTTTTCGCATGGCGGTTACGATGTTGCTACTGTGAATCAAGTCAAGAGTTGGATGAAATATACCTAAACCGACTAAAGGATTGGGCAAAGACGAGTACGTTTACCTCGCTTTGTACCTTAAAATAACGGTCTTACCTCCTCATAACCGAAAACACTGGGACCCTATTTATGTTTCAATTCGAGATGATATATTCGTTTCAAACTTGACAGTTAATCACTATTCTGAGCAATACCCTGTAACCAAATTAAGCAAAGAAAGCTGTGTTCTCGCACTAGAATCGATCATGTCCTTAATTTATGCGTTTCAGCGCTCTATAGCCATTTCCATTCTCCTCCGTTATTTTCAGTCTGGGTCGTGGAGAAGATACGTCTACCGCAACACCGTAGGTAGGGCTACTTCCACCAAATAATATCTACAAGATTCCAAGGAATGTAGTAACGAGTCGATATTTAAGCATCCCCGGACCTAAAAATTCTGACATCTCGTATTTTAGAGCGCGTATTGGCCAAGAAATTGTTGATGGGATTGAACGATTATTAACTAATGAGGTAATACTAAGTATTTTGGGGTGAAATAATTAGCATAAACAAAAATCATGATTATATAATCAGAAAGTTAAAAAAACTTGTAGATTCAAATAAAGTATACTTTAAATAATGAGATTCTTTACAATTTATTTTTAAATTTGAATTCTGTTAATTCATGTATTGAGTACAACAGCCATCCTAGTAAATTTAGTCATGCGATGCTTTCAATACAAATTGTAGCATTGTTGTACGCATTCTGGAAAGTCCGATTTATCCAAGAACAAGTACTGAAAAACACATCTCAAAATTAAATATCTATATCGATGTTTACACGACCTGAAAAGTCTAACTGTAAACATCAATATTGAACCATATAAGTACTACAAACATACTCACAGTCTTCTGTTGGTTGTATTATTACTTAATAATTAAAAAGTATCTTTAATGGGTTTCGCGTGATTTAAAACGAATACTATATATACCAATCCGTTAACTCATCTTACAATCTCGAACATTGTGACTTCTCTGGGCCAGAGTTCGCTAACGTACCGACTACGCGCATACTGATTTTGGCCGAGTTGGGGGAATATTTTGTAATCGTACTGGACACACCTGCAAATATTATATTATTATATTTTTTTGTAATGCTGGCTATAACTATCAAATGACTTTAATTGGTAGGTGATTTGATTAATAATACTTATGAATAATCAAATTAGACCAGATTCATATTGGGGTCAGCATTCTTTGTTTTTTGCAAACAGTGAGACAATTATTGGGAATCAATAGTACGTTGGATTGAGTTTATTTTTCCACGACAGCGGAGAATTATTCGGTGATCGAAATAATAATAAAACTTGAAATGTGCCCCAAGAATCAAAATAAAATGAATATTATATTATTTAAGTTTCTGTGTAAATCTCTAACGTGAAGCCAATAATGTTCTGTATTACCAACCAATCAGATAGGACAGTTTTTCGACGATATCATATATGTATCTATCGAACTATCCATTGCTCTATAGATAAACACACCGTGGAAGTATATCACTGGTGCCCTGAACATCGCACTAACATTGGACAACGTAGTTGTCGTTAAAGTGGTGGAGTCGTCATCTGCGCATGCGTCAGACGGCCATATCGTGCCATTGTTTACAAACAAGCGTCTACCCATGAGCCTTTGCAATTTTAGCGTGTGTTGTTATCGTCGCAAGGGACTCAATTCCCGCGCGTGTGCAAGTGACGACCCTCCCGCTTTAATGGGTAACACGTTAGACGTTTGAAGATGGAAAACTACGTCAGGTTTGAAGACATGGTTTGCATTTATAGTTAACAGACCAGTAGAAAACAACGCTGTATATGCAGTCATCGACGCCATGGTCTTCACAAAGTTAAAAATAAATAATTATATAAATTGTAGGCAGATAATATATCTGATCATTCGGTAAATATAATCAATAATATCAAACATATTTTTAATATCTCTTCAAATAAAATTGATAAGACAAATTTATGGCACCCACGTGTAATGATTAATACCCCCAACATACGCACATTGTCAGGCTGTTACTTTATATCCCAGCGTTACGCATTGAATTTGCATATAAAAGTGTACAACAGCGCCCTCTGTCGCGTAAAAAACATTACTATATCACGTGGCGGTCAAAACACGCACAATAGCGACCAACGATAACAACGAAGCGGCTATGCACCGATACATCTGTGTATTTGAATTGTGCGTAATTAAATTAATTAACAGAACAATTAAAATGATATTCACTATTCGATTCACACAACGCAACGGCAGAGAGTCCATTGGTAGATCTTGTGCTATTTAATGGGTTCAGCAAATCGTTTCTTTAAAATATCAATTCGTCTATTACATATACTAAAACTTAGTTAATATAGCTGTGTAGCAAAATAAACGTCGGTAACTTTTGCAAATGAATCTGGTTCCAATTCCATACGCATTTTGATATTGTTCAGAGCGCTGCTAAACTAACCATTCAATGGTTTGAAATTTACAGATTCTCTAGGGAAATGATGAATTATATATTTGTATTTTTTAATGTTTACATGGATTTAATTTGCGGCAATTTTTTCTTTGCAACACTGAGAAATAGCGAAGATAGAATTTGGTGGAACATTAATGATTTTACAGTACCAATTACACTTAGTAAACGTTAGTTATTAAACCTTTAGGCGTGGCGTGGTGTGTGTGTTTTTTTTTACATTGATAGCGGTACTATGATATACATGCTGCAATGCAGTGTTTTACTCAACACATCGACACAGAAAGCAAGATTTCTCAATGTATGTGCATGTGAGATACGAATGTACTGTAAATGCTGATGTTTTTTTTTCTGTTTAATGTTCGGTGTGTACACTTCTATAGACAGTTTGTCTTTAGTTACCGCAGACGTATACATTGGTGTATGTTATGGCGACCAAATACAATACATGTATCATCGTTCTGCAAAGAATTGTACCTGTTGTTTTTTTTTTATTTTGCTGACATAATTTACATATAGGAAAATAATTAAATTTGGTTAAATATAAAAGTTAGATGCATATAGGACTATCGCTAACCGCTGATATTAAATACCATTACCGATATATCCACCAACTATAGGTTTTAACTCTACAGAAACAAAATGTAGTTTCATTGCTTAAAGAAATCAATCATCCGCCACACGCGATTTATTGATTTTAAATTACCAGGAACAAACACAATTTATTGAGTTTTTAATATCAACTTTTCAGAAGAAACTGTCGATAGCATTGGTGATTGTGAGTTGTTATGACAACGATCACAATATCCAACACATCGTCGGTAATGCAATATACAATACAAAAGGAATCAATTTTAAAATTGAAATGTATCAATTAACTTGTCGTCACGTTGTTGACATAGAAAAAACATTCTCACACTTCGATAAGTGTATTACTGTGAATTTACGCGGATTTGTATGCGTATACTTCTGTAAATGGAATTATTTTTAAGTTACTGTGCCTGGTATGCAGTGCCTCACTGATCATGTTTATTTTACTAAGATAAAAAAAAACATCGCATATACATTAAATGTTGCTTCAACCGGGAAAAATGTCTTCACACTAAACTGCCTTTAAAGAATACATATACATGAGCGATTTCTTTAAAAGACCATAATTTAATACCTAGTGATAAATTGTTTACTTAAAGTTGATTGACACATATTTCTCGGCTGCTACGGTAAGATTAATATAACTAAATGTAATCATTGTATTATGCCAATTATAAATACAGTTGAAGCTACTTGTATTACTATTACGCTACGTTTAATTTCAAACTTATCTGGAATAATAATTAGTTTTTTTTAGTCGAAATCGTGTAGCGTCTTAGTAGAAAGTATGTTTGCAGCGTGCATCTTAAAGCAACACCAACGTAACCCAGCATCGGTATGTCAGCATCCATTATTTCATACGAATAATGATTTCCTTCATTATGTTATTCAAGTCCATGTATAATTAAAGCGGGAGGGTCGTCCCCTGCGCACGCGCGGAATTGAGTTATAAATAATGATACGCTATGGTCATGCGCAGGTGACGACTCCCCCGCTTTAAACTCCACATTTGTAACACAATGCAGTCATGTTTCAATGCTACGTCATTTCATGCCGCCGCCTCTGGGAATTCATACTTATCGAAGGTCTTAACAATGTTAGTGTTCATCTTCGACGGAACTGGTTATTCTGGCCATCGACTCCGAGCTACAGTAAATTATATTACTCTAGCATCTCGTGTATTTGGATCAGACAACGCGAATCACTATGAAGACCGTGTTTCTCAAGTTGTGTGAAATTGTATAATTGTATAAAAAATGCACATTGTTCTCGCGTGATTCGGTATCATGACACATGGCCAACAAGAACTATAACGTCACGCAAGAGATACGAGTTTTCAATTACCATACCAATACTCTTATCAATACTGTATAAGGTTATAAAGACAATGTATCACCAATACGACCACGTGCTCTTTCGTTGAATGCACACTTTGCACTTCGTTTCGAAATATCCTTATTTGGAATGTCAATTTCCAAATAAGGTATGACAAAATGGTAATCGTAACGTGAATGATGACGTACTGTAACCTTCAAAGAAGTATAATTAGATGTAAAGTCCAGCATAAATATAGCATATCTGCATTTGCTTGCAATATTCCAATTACAAAGCGTAGTAACAGTAACAATAAAGGTAAAAGTTTGACGAGCATTTACGTCGAGGCGGCATTGATGATGCACGGGTGTCTTTTCAAAGAGATTATTTCCATCACGGTCCATCACGGCCCCTCTCTAGAGGGACTGTGTTTCCATAAAACAGATTTATTTTGTATTGGCAAAGTTCAGTAACGATGCATACCAGACTTTAATATCCAGCCACAAATAAAAAAACAACACAGTGTTCCACTGAGTAATTGTACTTAAAGGGGCGGTGGTCGCACCACGCATGCGCGAATTATGTTGCATATACAACTAGTACAAACTGAGAGGGTGCCAAGCTTTATGAATAGGCAGTAATTAGTGCAAGGGGCTCCAACTGGAAAACTCGTACTCGTGATTTCATTAGAAAAAGCGGATTAGATTGTGGGAAAATTAATGTTTATCAACACAAATGTCGCACATGTGCAACGCGACGACTGCCACTCTTTAATAATTGACACTCGATATTCGATGACATTTGATTTTAAAATCATCTGTAAAAATCTATTAACTCATTTTACAATTTACTACATGTGACCTTTGACCTCCCCCCCCCCCCGATGCCATAAGGAGATTCTTAGCATAATCATACCAATTAAGCGCATATCTGACCCAGGCCAAGTAGAAATACTGTAAGAATTACCGATAATAATTATCATCATATTTATATTTCCTCGTTTGTCTGTATGTCATGTGTGTTTTGCAAAAAAAATAATGCCATTTGAGCGATTTTAAAAAAATAATTACATTGTGATTTTATTGCTTTTCACTAAAATGTTAACAATAAATTATTGTAAAATGAAATAGATATCAATTAAGCGCATGAAGTGTCGATTTGTGGGCTCAATTGTTAGAAACAGTGAGAAGTATTGCCCCCAAGAAGCAAAATAAAATTAACACTATATGATTAAAGTTTCTGAATGTAAGTTTTACGTGAAGCCAACGGCGACAAGTGTGTGTGTTATTAACTGATCGGGTGGGAATTCGAATATTGTAAGACGTCAGGACTCGTGTATCTATATCGAACGGTCTCGATGATATTTTCAATATCTATGAAGTGAGAAAAAGCATTTATTATAATTACAAATACATATAACATTTGATAATCAAAACATGAAGCACAATTTGTTGCGTGGGAACGGATTTCTGTTTGTTGTGTCATTACTCATAGTGAGTGAATTGTATTATTTACATCACGTTGTATTAACTTAACCCTTTTAACGAATTCCACCAACGAATTTTCCGTTTCACTTCATATCATTCTGTCTACACAGCAGCGGAAAGTCGCCACGCAGGAGATCCTTTCAATGATCGCTATAGCAATACGCATGCGCGGAATAGCTCACATGGATTCAAACATGTTCTGACTGTTCTGCTCTGAGGAAAACAAGTTCTTTATCAATGAGCACACGGTGTGGATGCATTGCCATGGCGCCCTGAATATGAACCAAAATGCTGAAAGCTGTTGTCGTTTACAAGTGTATAGAAATGAAGAGATGATTAAACCACGACGGGCCAGCAGGAAACAACGCAGTATATGCGGTTATCGACGCCATAGTTGAGAATGGCGGTGTGGTATGGAACATGACCTACCCAGCATTGCCTTTTACGAAATTAAACGTTTCCGTCTGATCACTTAATAAATATGATAAATATTATTATCAACCGTATCTGTTACATGTCATCAAATGAAAATAATAAGACATAATATTTGGTGCCCGTGTTGGTCATCAGCAATGTGTTGATTGTGTCAAAGGTGTAACGATTTACAATACATCATTTATGCGACCACTTTATATCCGAATGCTACTCATTTGTATGTTCCGAATGTTACAACAGCGCCCTCTGTCGCGTAAATTTAATTTTGTACCTGACACGGACAGCAGCAGACAATGGTAAAGACGAAGATGTTCAGAGAGTCGAAGTTATTTAGAGCGATGAGTTTTTATGTAACGACAGAATGTCATCCGGGATCGATTAGTGAGACCCATTTGGTTGGAAAGTCGATTAGAACTGCTGGTTCATACATTCAATAAGTTATTAACATTTATTTATTCAATCTCTGAGTTTCAAATTTTTCAGGTATTTGCGTCGATGTGATTTGATTCTCATTAAACTGATACCGGTTTACTTATGTTGCCATGCTATGTCAATATATTTTGCACATCGATCTACAAAAACAAATATTCTCGGTTTATAAACATGTCATTCTGCAACTGGCAATATCTAACAGCGCCGTCTAAGTCAAAAACGAGAAAAATACAATCGGAATATACAAATCATAGCTTCTGCGTTTCTATGGTGCCTTATAATGAGAACACATGTTAGAGATACATTCACAGGTTTTGGGGTTGATGACAGATTGTAAGTGGTAAGTATAGGCGAGTATTTGTTAATAAAAACCAAATATAGTTTTATGGTATTTTCCAAATTTAATAGATCCACCGCACGCGATTCATTTATTTCAAATTACCGGAAACAAACACATTATCGTATTTAATAAAGATAATTGGTAAACCTTACCAATTACGGTTTTTTTTTTATTATCGCACTTGTCACAAAAAAATATTGGTATCATTGGTGTGTTGCCGTGGCCACAGTTTGCGACAAAGGGGATTTTCAAATTTAATAAGAATATGTGTCGTTGTTCACTGACTTGACAGGTCAATGGACACTGAATAGGTTATTTTCCGTTCACTGTGGGATCTCGTGTAAGGCGTGAAAAACACTGATCGAACGCATGCCCGTAGGCGATCATTTTTTTTAACAAATGGGTGAAATCATTTCAGTGATTTTTTACAGAATAATTCTTAACGAAACTTTAAAACATTACATTAATAAAATTGTGATAATTAGTTGGCGCTACTAGTAACTTGCAGGACGAGATTTGTTGGCGTTTAAAGAAAATTGTTGCATATCAACCTGCGCATGCACACACAGCGATTTTTGCTGGGAATGCATTAGATAACGTGCTCTGCATTCTCCCTGAATTTCGTAACTTATTATAATCACATCCAAGGAAAAACCTGTGGTTATTCTCACCAGTTTGCTCGACTAATATCAAAAATGTGTTTCAAAAAACGCTTTTACATCGGTTTTATAATCATTCATTATGTAATGATTGAATCAGTCAATTTAGAACTACAATGTTGGCCATCGGTAGACATGTTGGCACAGTTTTATTGAAAAGACGATTTTTTTCATTGATCGTGACTATTAATTTATGCAAATGAGAAGATTTGTCAGCCAATTGTGTCATGCAATTCCCTCCTCCCTGGCTTGGCCTGTTTTTACATTCGATTTCACGCATAACGCGGGAATACACAGTAAACGAAAGATGTCAAGTTTACTGTTCGGTGAATGTACTTCAGCTAAATTCGTTTGTTTGTGATTTGTTTTCGTACACTTTCGTAAATTCAATTTATGCTGTTGTGTCCGATATCAGATTCATTCAGTCTATTTTTTATTAAGTAACGTATATACACTGTATACATATGGAATTATTTTCATTTGCATCAAATTCTAATCCACTCATTTACAATTACATGACACGCCTCAATGCTAGATTGTATCACTAAATATCCTTCTATTTCGTCACAAGACTATAATGATACTAGTTAATGCTTGATAATTAATTAGTCTTTAATTAACACATTTTTTCAGTAGCCGTAGTAAAATTGCCATTCATATTATTAACTGTGATTCTTTTTCCTATGCAAATTGTGTATGTTTTGTGTGGCATTTTATTCTTATCTTGGCAAGTTTCTTTCATGAATATGGATTGATTGCTATTGCTATTTTCGATCGTGTCTGGAAGAGGCATTGTACTTTACCTGCTCTATAACAGCATTGGAATTTCAATGTTATACCACGTTGGATTTCGAAATGATTCAGGTTTTGATAGACGTATATTCATTGCCAACGATTGGTGGCTGTCATGCCTATCATATATCCCACAATGCTTTGCTGTTATCACTAAGGTAACAGGTTAGACGTCATAGTGTTCTACAGAGAATGGCACATTGAACATCACATATTTCAAGTCGTATCTAAATAGGACCGTTCAGTCAATTTATGACAATTGTACAGTTCAATGGGTTCTCCGTTTTGCCATGTAATGTGTTTTTCATGTTCAGGCTGAGTACGTCATCAGATACACCATCTTGTTAATGTTAATGCGTAGTCCCTTGTCAAACTTATTTACTTAAATAATCAATTTGCATGTATATGTATAAGACTGTCACTTGGCGGGTGAATTTTTAATTCGAATTTTGCGAAACCGTGAAAAAAAATGGAATGTTGAATATGTGTAAACATGGAGGTATTCACAATCCGTGCATTTAAAATCATCGTCGAACGAGCCTACTGGCGCAATCTAGCATAACACCACTGGCACCAAGAATCCACAACTACGGCCAGATATGTATAACTTTCGTAGTTTATGGCAATTATTTGGTCATTTTTAGACACACAGTAATGCAATGTAAAAATTAGGCAGCCATGTCCCTGGAGTGAAAAACGGTTGAAGGCTCGTTTTACTATATGCTAAATATTAATAGTGTACAGTTGTCTATCTATATGGGTGGACTTACAGTAGCGTGTTCCCAGCATGGAATTAGAACACAGGGTTACCAATGGGCATTGGTCTCCGCTATCCTAGTCACAATGGAAACGCTATTATACACTTCTTACCGTCTAAAAAGCGTGGCATTCCGATTGCCTAAAATCTTGACACCAGACAGGCCCGACTCTTCGGTGAACATAGTCAATGTACTCTTGGAGGTTTCGGTTTGATTGTTTTCATTACTATTCCATGCTCTCGCTGTTTTTGTCCCAAACGCCGAGTTGTTCTGGTTATTTTGGAATGCATAGTTATCCAACGGGTAGACAGTAGATGTGTGCATCTTCGACAGTGCAGTCGATTTTGAACGACTGTAAACTGTTATTTGGGTAAGACTACGTCATCTTGACGACCGTATTTTCTGATTGGCGGGTTCCAAGTCGCGTGTAATTGTGTAAGACCCATTTAAAGTGACACTAGCACAAAACAGGTTCATCGCTTCCACGTGTTTGCTCATCATGGCACGACAGTAAGAACTCGAACTAAATTGCTGAAGGTTTGCCATGCGCTTCATCAACACGTACATTTCATGAAACAGTGCGGTGGCTCTACAGATTATTATATTGCATCTAGTCTTGAATTATAGTATCTTAATCCGTTACATAATATTGAATGAAAGTGCTGCAAATTCAGTATATCACCGATGCGACTGCTTGTCCTTTCGCTGATTCTACACTTTGCACTTCGTTTAGAAAAAAAATCGACGATAATCCTTATTAGCAACGATAATTATTCTAATGAGGTATGATGACGACATCATACATATGTTGATACAACATAATGACGACGACACCTGATTTTGTTACCACGTAATGACGACACCAGATTTTGATACCACGTAATGTTGACGACACCAGATTTTGATACCACGTAATGGTGGCCTACAATATGCCTATAATATATAATGCATTTAGAAGTCAATCCATGCAATTCTCTACATTTGATTTATGATTTCGCTTGTCAGTAAAAATAGCTAAGATAAAACCTAGTTAAAAATTAAATTTACATTACCCATTCAATATTTGGAACTTGCGTAAATACGATGTGTTTCTTCGACTTGTCATTATGTTGTCATATTGCGCACACCGAACATGTCACTTTAAAACTAGCAGCAGTTATTAGTGCCATCAAAGTCATGAACGAGAGTGTTATCTATCTCACTGTACATTAAGAAGCGTGTTTATCGATGTGTGGTGGCACTGTGAACGAATCTTTAAACATTTCTGTTTTATGACAATATTCAATACAAATGTAGTAGTTGCTAGCTGTCACGAAATCCAAACATTATATGCATCATCATCATTCTATGAACAAAAAGAAAAAATCTAAGGTCATTGTTTAGATTTGCATATAATAAATTAACAAAATTAGGTGAAATATAAAAGTTAGATGCCTTCAGGACATCAATAACCGCGGATATTAAATAACATTAACGATATATCCAACAATATAGTGTAGAAATTACAGGTTTCTTGTCAACAGAAACAAAGTATGGTGTTATTGCTTTTAACGCACCATCCATCCACCACAGGCACCGTATTTATTGATTTCCGACCATCAAAGGCACCCACATAATATGTTAAATGTTAGTATCACATCTCACTGCTGTTACGTATGCTGCGATTGTTTGAGACTCGGTCACATGACACTGAATAAAAATGGATATTACATGGTATATTGCCCGCCAAGTGGATATTACATGGGTGTATCACATGGATGACGTCACTGTAACGATACTGCGCATAACAAATTGTCGTTCGTTGCAATGGTGCTGTCCCGGCCGCTGTTTAGCCATTTAGCCATCCGAAATAGACAGCGAACGTGCCAGAATGGATATTAAGTAAGATACTCTGTTTTGATGTTCAGGGTACTTTTATATGAAGCAAAAATGTACGACAAAGCTGCTACTGAAACGTCGTCGCAGCCGGGATCGCTGCAGCGCATTCTACGCTGTAAGCATTCGTACACGTTCCACGCCGATGCTAACCGAAAACACTCTAAACAAAGCTGTGTGACTTGTGAATAGGTGTGGTACGTTCGTAAGAAAGTAATTTCAGTCACTTCCACGGCACTCTGACATTTTTATCTGTAGAGTGATCAAATAACTTGCGTTTGAGAATTTCTCAATTCATTTCAAAAATATTATTCTCGATAAATTGAATGATTCACACTGCTGAAACACAGTTACTAAAATGAGTATCCATGGCTGAAAATAACATTTACTGAGTGTATTTCGTTGTTTTTTCAGCAAACAATGCATGTATGTTATTGATTAATGTGAAACTTATTATGATAGATTAAATAAAATATTGCATACTTCAATATAAGCCTTGTTTTTTGTGGGAGAGCGGGTGTAAGTGGGGTATGGTAGCTGTGATTGTCATGGTGTATATGTGATAAAATAAATAACACATGGTCATTCGGGCGATATGACGATTTGTTGTCTGTCCTCGGGCTGTTGGTCATGACCATAATATCAATATTATGGTCATGACCATCATCCCTTGGGCAGGCAACAAATCGTCATATTGCCTACACATGCATGTGCTATTATTTAAATATAATATAAGGGTGCTCTTGAAGGTTTTGGGCCGTTTTTCTTCACTACTATTCAATGTAGTTTTTGTTGTTGTTTCAAACTCCGAGTTGTTCTGGTTATTTTGGAATTCATAGTTATCCAACGGGTGGACAGTAGATGTGTGCATCTTCGACAGAGTAGTCGATTTTGACCGACTGTAACTGTTATTTGGGTATGAATATATTGGTATTGGTGGGTTCCAAGTTGCGTATAATTGTATAAGACCATCTAAAGTGAAGTTAGCACAAAACACATGCATAAGGTATGACGAAGACATCCGGTTTTGATACCACGTAATGATGACGACACCATATTTTGATACCACGTAATGATGACGACACCAAATTTTGATACCACGTAATGTTGACAACACCAGATTTTGGTACCACGTAATGTTGACGACACCAGATTTTGATACCACGTAATGTTGAAGACACCAGATTTTGATAACCCGTAATGTTGACGACACCAGATTTTGATACCACTCAATGATGACGACACCAGATTTTGATACCACGTAATGTTGACAACACCAGATTTTGATACCACCCAATGATGACATACAATATGCGTATAATAGATAATGTATTTGGAGTCCTCACAACCCATGCAATTTCGTATCTTTGACCTATGATCTCTCCGGGTCATGATGGAACTCGTTAACACTAATATACCAGTACCGATTTCACGCATACTGATTTTTGTTAAGTGTTGTTTTTTACTACAATTACTGGTTTGTTTCATTATACGTGGCGCGTAAATTGCGTTACCCATAGGCTTGGCAACTCGTTGTATTGACTTGTTCATATTAACGAATTCCACCGATGAATATTTCGTTTCACTTCATATCATTCTGTCTACACAGCAACGGAAAGTCGTCACGCAGGAGATCCTCTCAATGATCGTTATAGCAATACGCATGCGCGAAATAGTTGTAGTTGACACGGATCCAAATTAATAAGTTCTGGCAAAAAATAACGTTCTGTATCAATAAACAACACTGTTTGGATGCAGTGATATGGCGCCGTGAACTTGAAATAACATTGTTGTTAATGGGTAGCGGGTCAAACATATGGAATCGAGGAGATGACAAACCACGCCAAGTTGTATGATGTTACTGGCATACGATGGTTGCTGCCGCTAGTGATTCTTGAGCAAGAAGTGTGTTTTCTTCCATATCTATACGTACATTTATTTTAAATGTTGTTAATGTTGAGGGCGCTGCTGAACTAACAACTCTCACACTACGGTATGAATTTGGATTATTCACGCGTGCGCTTAACGTGCCGTATTTGAAATTCATAGAATTTTTAGTGATAAAGTGAATTTTGTAAATGTAGTTTTTCAGGGTCACATGGATTTAATTCACAAAATTTCACTTGTGTGTAAAAACAACAAAGTTAAAACCTAGTGGAAAATCAAATTTCCATTACCCATTCAAGTGAGTACACGTTATTCATACATATTTGGAACTTGCGTAAATATAATGTGTTTCTTCACTTTGATAACGACTTATCATTATGTTGTCATTTTGTGCACACCGAACATTTTACTTTAAAACTAGCAGCAGTTATCAGTGCAATCTGAGTCATGAACGAGAGTGTTATCTATCCCATTGTAAATTGAGAAACGTGTTTACTGATTAGCGGTCTCACTGTGGTCGAATTTTCAGACATTTCTGTTTTATGAAAATATTCAATACAAATTTTGTAGTTGCTAGCTGTAACTAAATTAATGGATGACGTAATGTTTATGTGATATAAGTCATCCGAATGTGTATAACGTCATAATATCCAGACACATGTGTATCATCATTTATGAACAAAACAAGACAAGTTATCTAAGGTCAAATTGTTGATTTTGAAAGTTAGATGACCTCAGAACGACAACAGTGGCGGCGGCACCGGGGGGCAGGGCGAGCGCCTTCTCCCGAAAAAAATGGGCGACCAATTACGCCTATGGATCGCAAGGAATAGTGAGCAGACCCCCCCCCCCCCACACACACACACACACACCCATGCACAATTTTGTGCCGCCGCCTCTGAACAATGACCGCGGATATCAAGAACATTGACGATATATCTACCACTGCAAATAGTATGGTATACAAATTATGGGTTCCTAGGCGAAAGAAACGCACGCACCGTGTTAGTGGATTTCCAATTGCCGGGATCAAACACTAGAAATGAAAGCCTGGTAGTAGGACTCATAATTGTTGTTAATAACGCGCTTGTCACGAGAAACTGTCATTAGCATTAAGTTACTGTGACAACGACCACAATGCGAATCAAAATCATCGTTAATTGCCCAGTGTGATGTATCATTGTTCATTGTTGACAGATCATCAAATATGTTTCTTCAATTAACTTATAATAACGGTTTTGACAAAGAGTAGACAGTCTTGCTCTTCTGGGAATGTTCTGCTGCTAAATTTGCGGATTTATTTGCGTGTAGTACTGTCAATTGAAAGTTAATTTGTAAGTGACTCGTCTTGCCTCAACGCGGGAGTGTACTAACAGACAATGCGCATTCATACAAAGCTTCTTGACATGCCAATAATTTCATACAATTTACTGCTTAATAATAAATCTGATGATTCAGTCATTTTAAGTTGAGTTCCTCTTTTTTGCTATTGTGAAACTGTCACTGTCATTTATTTCTCAAATTAAAACGGCAGGTGTGTATAAAAGATTACTTTTATTATGTTTGTTTCATAAATATTGAATAATCGTTATTTCTATTTACAATCGTGACCGGAATATGACTGTGTTTGTAGCGTTAATTTCCAATAATGTACGCGTCGCTCCGTTTTAATGTTTTAACGTGTTTAGTAAAATCATGGTAATATTTTAAGTTGTATTCATCGGGAAATGTATGACAAGTGTGCTTCATTCGGCTGACGTTAATATTCAATACCGGTATATTCAATTTGGTGTTGCTTTAAGGTTTCACAAGTCATTGTTAATGACACAGGCCCCGTCCAAAATTTTGTGATCTGACATATTAATTTGATGCTGATGAAGTCATTGAGATTAGATTGAAGCCATTAATAGGAGATGGATTTGTAAAAAAATATGTTTTAGGGCTTTTACCCGAGAATTGGACACTGGGTAGTCATATTGAATCAAATTACGAAAATAATGTTCATGTTGATGTATTTATGGGTATACTGTCTTTGTACAAAATTTAAACAAAAATGTTCATTGCATTCATGGGAAAGTAGGCATGAGTATCATGAAAAACAAAATGGCTACCAGTCAGCCATATTAGTTTGAATCACATAAAAAATATGACATGCAACTATAACCCAATATGTATGATCAACATACAAACTTTGGTCCAAATCGGCCTAGTCATCTCTGAGAAACAGATCCGGACATGTAAAAAATGACGATTTAGCACTTTTACATGAAATTTGGGCGTCAGTCAGCCATATTGAATCGAATCACAAAAATTATGATGGTGTAGTTGCATCTCTTGGTATAGTATCTATGTACAAAATTAAAACAGAAACGTTCATGGCATTCAAGATAAAGTAGCATGGGTACAATGAAAAACAAGATGTCCGCCAGTCGGCCATATTTGTTCGAATCACGGAAAAAAATGGGATGCACCTACAACCCAATATTTATGATCATCATACCAACTTTGATCCAAATCGGCCTAGTCATCTCCGAGAAACTGCTGCGGACACGTTTAGGTACCAGAAATAGCAAATTTTACATCCAAAATGGCCGCCAGTCGGCCATTTTTTTCTCCGATCATAAAATAACTTGAAGCGCATATGTAAGACATTATGTATTGTGTAAAGTTTGAATGAAATCCGTCAATGGGTGTCCGAGATATAGATAGCTCAGGGCGGACAGACGGAACGAACCCAAATTAATAGTCCTTAATTAATAGGACTAAAAAAGAAATTAAAAACAAATATGTTCAGGACCTGTGAAAATGACATAATAGTCCATCAAATCTACTATACCGATATTTATATATACTAATATTGTTATTATTGTACTTTTCCATGTTTTTGACTCCTCTTTTCGGAAAATGACGATTAGAATCTCGATTACACTCTTCACGACTATGACAATGAATGAAACGCGTACTTTACTGCGGAAGGGTTGTGACATTGTCAAAGTTACGAATGACTTTAAACTAACCAATATAAATACTGGTAATGGGCTAACATTTAAATGGCGTTAAAGCACGGTAGTCGTCGCGCAGCGCGTGTTCGAATTCCATGTAAATAAACAATGTATTTTACATGCGTTTATACGTCGCTGTGAGTCCCATGTCGAACAGGACGCGGCACGACGACTGCCGCCCTTTAACAAACCAATATTAGCAATACATTATATGTGAAGAAATCGGAAAACAATACTAGTACTCAGTATACTATGTAAATACTAAGTACAAACTTAATGAGGTTTATTGAAACACTTAAAATTCCTCAGAAAAAATTAAAATGGTTACACTAACTGCTAAAACACATATATAAAACATACAAATTTTACAAGAATTACTGTCTAAAGCACAACAATAGTTTAAAAAATAAATCAACAGACTACAATTACAAAAAAACTATTGATATACGTTGGTAATAATATTGGGAAAAAAGTAGATGAAATAATAATAATAATAAAAAAAGCAATAAACAGTAAATCAATGAAAGATGGAAATGAGAAAAAAAACGTATTAAAGGAGAAATGTATTTATGTTAATTTGCCAGAAGATGTTGCTGTCTAAGGTTCGTGTTATTTTTGATAAATTGGGCAACTGGTATTTGTACATTCAGATTTGTATTAATTAATTAATCACCCATTAATTTTAAAAATTTGTTGTAGCATAGATCTTAGAAAAGTTTTCTAAGGTCTATGGTTGTAGTCACTCATATTCGTGAAATTTATAATGTGCTTAGTAGTTTCTTCAAATAATGCTTTCCGCGATTTTTCGTAAAGGGGGCATTCAATCATGAAATGGTACTCATCTTCTACTTTGTTATTTGAAAACAGTTCGCAGATTCTTTTTCCTATTTCGGTACAAATACGTCCAATAAATTACCTAATTAGCATACTATCGCTCAACTCACGCACTAAGATAACGTGGAATACGAGACATTTTCACGATGTTTATTGAAATGCTTGGGATTAAATCGGAATTACAGTTCCTCTATCCTAAGTGGATTAACTAAGCACCAAGATACTTGTAAGGAGATACCGCAGTTGCGTGACCCTCTTTTCTAATGCCTTTGAGTATACTAATCTGACAGTTGGAGAATTGCCTGTCATTACAATATAAAAGTGGGGTTTTCAAGAAGTCCAAACGAGTGAACAGATATTGGCGATACGTATTGCGCCCTCGCCGACTGGTTCACCTGTCGGATTTGTTTGGCGTCCGAGTGAATCCGTCGGCAAGGGCGCTATAATCATCGGTTCGCATGCCAGGCTAGGGTCACTGGGCACTGGAATTTGACATTTCTCGTCAGATGCATCAAAATAATGTTCATTACCTCATATGCCCGGCCTTTGTTTCATTGCAGAATGATGCATATTTTTTTACTTCAGGTTTGTCAAATAAACCTTCCCGGGTGTACTCCGAAAATAACTTGGACTATGACAGTAAATGACCGCATAACCATATTGTCAGCTCGAAATTCGAATATTATTTTTTCTAACTTCTGTTGAGAGATCAATTTTTCGCCCTATTAAGCCTGTGATTTTTTTCCAAAATCCCTCAGATCTCCCCAGATTCCAAATGGGTTTCCCCTTACGACAAGCATGCATGTAAACCATGAATTTACACGAATTCCCGTTATGAATACGCACGTGACATGTCATGTTTGATATCTCTGTATATAAATAACTAAAACACGTGATATGGTACGATTTCACGCAATGGCATATCATCCTTCTAATTGTAATCAACTTTTTTTCTATCATCATACTGATTGAAAAACGGTGTAATTGTTCGACCCCCCCCCCTGGAAAGCATATATTATATTTCGAACAAAGTGGGGATAGGAAAATCAGCAATCGATGCACGTAGACTAACGTCTGTCACGTCGATAAAACTAATATTGTAGAAAACATTAAATACCTTGCTTTTCTACATTTTCTATTTTAGTCTAACCACACGTATTCCCAGCTCGGCAATCCATTACACGATTATACTGTCGGCTGGCCGCCATTTTTTTTAAAACAAGTCAAATTGAAAGGGTGATGGTCGTGGGATTATGGGGATCCCATAGCGACGGGAAAGAGTGCTTAAAATGTAATGTTCGTTCACACCAAATTCAAACACACTGCGCAACGACCCCCGACCTTTAAAATAAAACTGTTGTACAATTATATTTTGCGGTGACCTGACCAGTAGTTAAAGTCGTGGTTTTACACCAACTTTTCATGGGACTTTCATGAATTAATGCGCCCAGAATGCATCTGTTCACTTATTTGTGATGCATGTGTTCAAATAAACCTGTAAATTGTTATAATATACTTTTCATGAATGCCATTTATTTATCTATGCGTTCTGGTTTCTGATTAGTTTCAGAATGATACCCAAATATCGTGCTTGTGGCGTGACGTAGTCCGGATGTTTCGAAAGGTGTGTTTGCTTTATATTAAATGTTTTATACTTCCTGTCGAATGGTGTTATCATCAAACAGATTTAATAACGATTTACAAGTATTCAGTGTCTCAAATTCGGTCACGGCATTTCGTACCAGCGGCACGGGGGGCGGGCGGTCGTTAAAATGTTGGGGGATCGCCTCTCCAAAATCAAGCAGAAAATCTTTGTGTCAGCAAAATTTGCCCCTCAGCTCAAAATGCAGGAAATAGCGTTTAAGAGGGTCTAGATTTCGAAATTGTTAAAGGGGAGCATACCCCCACAATTATGGTGGGTGAGCAGATCTCGCACTTCCCATGCAAAATGTTGCGCTGCAGCCTCTGCGTACAATTTATACTGAACCCATGCATGGAGCTCGCAGTCTGCAAGTATTTTCACGTTTGAAGGACGGAGTCGTCGTGTGTGTTTATTTTTACATGCGTTGTATAGGTAACATGGGACTCATGATATCGAACACGGTGCCCTCTTCCCTTGAATATAATGTAACACAGACAAGTAATGTAGTTGTATTTGAAAATAATAACCCACGGGGAACATTTATTGTAATTATTGCGATTTTCCCCGGATCTTTCTTGACATGAAAATACTAATAGATGATGTCCGTTTGGAAGGGTCCATTATTCGGAAGGGTGATCGGGGTTAATATTCAGGTCATCTGGCGATGTTGTGATCAAACACGCACATAAATTACACAGTTTTGACAAGTATGACATAGTTCGATCTCGGTTTGAGACTTGAAATAATATAATCTCTTTGAAATATTAGATTATAAAAATCAGGGTAACGCAACGTGATTATAATGTAAAGTAGTTTTCCCACATATTCAATGTCCGTGTCCATAGTAACACAAAATTGAGCAGTGCCAATGACGCAATTTAGTTGGGTATGTAATATAGTTTTCGCCTTCAGTAAAAATCACTTATACTGCAAGCGAATGCAACGGAAATTTGAAATAAACAAATACGGTTGGAATATAAATCCAAGACAAATATGGCGTTTACATACGGGTATTCAAAAAAAAGCATTTACGATATCGGTGTACCGGTGTAGTTCGGGACTAATCGTGATGCAGTACCTTTTACCTACAACCGAATGACTTGTAATTGCAAAGTTCATCGTGGCTGCGTGTAAGATCGCGTTTGTTTCTCTAGACCTCTTGACCTCGAGATATTTAGTGAAAACAAGCAGACAAATCTAAAACCGCTCGTAGACTGAACATAGTGGCATTGCGAATGCATTTGAGATTCGTCGTCATCAATGACTATACTACGATATCTTCAAACCAAGCTGCGAAATTAAAGTTTGAGCAAAATTAATAAAGCAATCGTTTCTGCAATGCGAAACAGTATTGCGTTAATACTTAGTGCGTCGCATGATTAATGTTACCGTGTGTTTGCGGGACCATGCTCAGACATTGTCATTCAATTTTCAGTTAAATACTGTTTGATCGCCTTCACTCCTTGTCTGCAGACGCCCATGGGTGGGTAAGTGACAGGGTTGCCGTCCAAGATGATTTTCTTCAACTTGGGAAGCTTGGTGATCGTTTTCGGTAGCTTGCTGATGTTGTTTTTCTGTGCCCAAATCTCCTCTAACTGCACCATATTCCCAATACATTCAGGCAGGCCGCTCAACTGGTTACCACTGACAACCAGCACCTTTAGACATCGCAGTTTACTCAGATTTTCGGGCAACTCCTGCAAACCGTTATTTCGCAGATACAGCTCTTCGATCTCGGAAGTACACAGGGCGTCCGGGAAAGTGGAAAACGCATTGCTGTCCAGCCAGAGTTCCCGCAAGTTCTGCAAGTCCGATATCTCTTTGGGGAGGTCGGTGAGTTTATTCCTTCGCAAATCCAGAACTCTGAGCTCATCGAGCTCGCAAAGGACATCGGGAAGGGATTCCATTTCATTGTCGCTAAGTATCAGGTTCTCCAATTTTTTCAAGTTCACAACCTCCCGTGGAAACTCTGTTATTCTATTGCGTCCCAAATTAAGCCCGATTAGATTGCGCTGGCCGTAGATCTCTTTCGGTATTGCCGACAGCCCGTAATTATCCAGGTCAACTCCCACACCCAGGTCTCCCTGACGGTTTATGAATGGTTCGTATTCTATGCTCACCGACATTTCCTCGCCTTTATAATTTTGCCTTTAAATAATTGATCCGCTCGGCTATATTTACATCCAGTTGCGAGATACACATATGCTATTTCTGTCAAATTCTGAAATTCTACCCTATTTCGGTATCAGTCTGTATGCGACACGAATTCCCACGATGTGACTTACCCGACAGGGATTCTTATCTATCTAGAGTCAACAGTTATCACAGGCCCGTACCGGAGTCCATGTGAGTACGTGCTTTCGCGATATTTCTCCCATGCACGCACTAAACACAACCAGTTATCGAAGATGCGCTTCGAAATAAAAAATCCAATGCGTTGAATGTTCCACCAAACACGTCGAGATGTACTTCTTGTAATAATATACTTGTGGAAGTGTATTATCGATAGCTGCAGAAACCAGACAACGTTCAAGTCAAAACGGTAGCAATTCTGCGGTCTGTGCCGACTAGAGGTGAACAACAACAATAATGTAATCGATACGACGCCCTCAATGGATTGACTTCGCGCTTGATTTGACACATTGTCTGAAAAAATGAATTATGGGTAAAATTAGCGCGTTCGTAAGTCCACCTGCTACTCGCTGAATAAAGAAATATTATACAGATGGGTACAATAGACGAGGTTTCACGTAAATGGTTTTATTTATTGAGAGGCGGGAAGCACCGAGAAGTCATTTCCAATTTGTAGCCACTGTAACAACGCAGTGGACATCGAAAAATTCTAAATTACCCGGCCTAATTGTACGGTCTGCTGTCAAAAATAATGCCTCACACGTGATAACAATGTATGTCTCTATTTGATAAAAAAAAAAAATGATTATAAACACGAACGCATCTTTGATACTGGGAACGATAACGTGAATCAGCGCATATTTTGGTGACTACACATTGCGACACGCGTGTTGGCTCGAATCCAGTACAAAAAACTGGTGAACATCGCCAATATTTGTTATAATTGTTCGTTGCTAGTTTACGTTTTATTTGCCAGTTATCGCAATTTACGATGTACCGTATATATTCAGTGATCCACGAGTCTGGGATATGAATGAAATCCACTGTATGCCGCTTATTGCCGGGGGATATCATGTTACAGCTGGTTCTATTATATCCTATCTCGACGTGCGTAACATGTTGTCGTACACCGACACTCTCTAATTTATCAATCTTTCTCCGCCATTGTTTCCTTTTGTCATATTTCTTGCTCACACACGTCCAGTCCTTCTCCGTATATTTACGTACGCGTAGTATGTGCCAGAGTCTCTGGAATAATACAGTCATAACCTAAATAAATTGACGTAAATTAATATACAATATTGTGTGTTTTTTATTCAATTTTTTAGAAGTACGAATAAATACATTAAAAACACGTTGAACGACTCTCCGTTCACCAAATTACGTCACTAAATTGTTTGGTTGCTAAGTGAAGCGGTTTATAGAAACGATGAAATGGACAACGAACGACCGAATAATTTTGGGCAAGATCAAGACTATATAATCATATAGAGTAGGGGTGAAAAGTTAGAATGGCCTTTAGTTATAATTAATGTAAAATTGTTCAGATGCCCCTGTGATGCTTAAAGACCGGTAGTCAATGTTTATCAACACAAATGTCGCACATGCTCAGCGCGACGACCACCGCCCTTCAAACGTAAATATCATGTCACCAACATCCCAACTACGAGGACGATCTTTAAATCGCGTGTAGGAAAGTGTTATATGTGACTCTCCTTTATGCCAACTTGAGAGCGGGTCGGGCGTGTCGGTCACCGTTCCAATTAATCACGCATCAGGTTCGTACCATGTGTATCGTGCTATTTTCGACGTGGACTTTACTTCTTAAAGGGGGCTTAGTCTTTTCCACGAAACTAAACGAAACGAAACGAAACCCAAACCCAAACCCAAACCCTAACCCTAACCCGCATTTTTTTTTCATTGGCCCAATAATATCTGAGAAAATTTCACACTGTGAAATACGGACGTGACGATGTTTGAGGTCGTTCAAAATCTAAGGTTAGGGTTAGGGTTAGGGTTTCGTTTCGTTTCGTTTTATTTTGTTTCATTTTGTTTCGTGGAAAAGACTAAGCCCTTAATACATTTTATCGATGTATAAATTAAAAAAAAACGACAGCCACCATTCAATCATTAAACAATTGATCGATCTACGGGAGACATCCTGCTAGTAAGAGAAGGCCCACAGGGTACGCTACGTCACCGCGTATTCGATGGAGATGTTACCCAGCCACTAAAAATTGCTATAGCATTGTGGGATATCATCGTCTTCGCTATTTGTGCTTTGTTTTACTAAATCTTTACTGGTTGATGAACAATTTCTAATTGAATAGTGTTGTTCATAATTGTTACCTTTGGTTGCTATTATACGTGTGAGTATTTCATTGGAGGATTTATCGACCTTTTCCCTTCACAGAGGCCAGGATTATTAATACACTTCCCTCTATCAACAAAGCGCGTCTGTGACGCATAAATGAGCAGGGACGTCCGTTCGCTGGTTTCCGCCTCAAGTGTCATGGCGCAAGGGACGCCGGGATCCAGCAAAGGACGTCCGTTCGTAGCGACGATAATGTTTTTTTTCCGTCGATAAACTGTTGTTAATGATTTGTTATGTTCTAAATGACGAAAGACAGCACGACTAAAGAAATAGGATTATTTGAACGACATTCTCTACGCTCTGACCCGCCACGTCATTTTAAAACCACAGAGCGATTCGTCGTTAGAGGGAGCGATTCAAAAAACAGTCACAGTGTAATTCGCGGGTTTGGTTGGATATTTCATTCGACCGCAACCTAATATATCGTGTGTTTTTTTTTAAATAACATATGTATTTGTTTTTCTTTTATTCCAGGCTTTGGCATCACCAACACTTGAAAAATACAACCAAATAATTAAATGCATTTTTAACAACAACAAAAAACTAGTACATTATTTTAATCAGATTAAATTGGCCGCAGCTGTCCTGGACAATCGAGCATACTTACACAAGATTATATCGTGGAGTCCAACAAGTTCATGACATCAAAATTGTGGTATCATGCGATTCAATGAACAAATGTTAAGATTGTTTATACATATAAATGTATGCTGAATGTGTATGTGCTACTTAAATTGGTCGGAAAATCACTGTACACAAGACGTGACTACGACCCGGCCCTATTTACCTTGGCACGCCATCAGTGTCGGATTGCCTTTCTCATTCTCCATCCAGCTGCTTACGTCACGTGACACTGAATTACGGACGCTTGGTGTTACATAATCTTGTGGGTATTTGTATGGTTAATTTTAAGAGATTATCAGTGCACAGTTTCATCGGACGCTGCTCAATCTTAATCATGCAAATATTGGATTAATACTAGTACCCGGTGATACACACGACACGCGTCGTATGACGTCACAGCAAACGATCTACGCATACTCACACAGTGCATGCATGCGTTGATTATACTTCGTAGGAAACTCGTTACACATGTTAGAAGCGGTCGATGTCAGGTTCAATAACGCCGCCTTTCATGTCGTTACAATTGCACTCATTCAGTCACACGGCATACCCTGTGTATAATTGTATTTGGCATTACTATGGCAACGCATACTGTCGGATTATCGATTCTGTAATTTGATTGATTTAATTGCTTCAGTGGTAAAGCTGTCGAGTAATTGTTTCGATTGAATCAATAATGCAATTACTGTGGATTGGCAGATACAGCGCCCTCGCCGACCGACACACCCCTCTATACCTCCGTCGCGGAGGGCGCAACTCACGTAAAAAACATGTTATCAGTTTGTTTTTCTGTCTTTATTATTAAAGTATATATTCTATGGTTTCAAAATTAAAAACAATTTTAATATTATCATTCACTGAACAAGTCGATATCTTGGAACAAGGTGGTAATGTCAAAGAACAAACTAATATTACTGAGCATGTCAGTGATGTCACTGAGCAAGTTGATATCCCTGACAAGTTGGTGATGTCACAGACAAGCTAATGTTACTGAGCATGTCAGTGATGTCACTGAGCAAGTTGATATCCCTGACAAGTTGGTGATGTCACAGACAAGCTAATGTTACTAAGCATGTCAGTGATGTCACTGAGCAAGTTGATATTTCTGACAAGTTGGTGATGTCACAGACAAGCTAATGTTACTAAGCATGTCAGTGATGTCACTGAACAAGTTGATATCCCTGACAAGTTGGTGACGTCACAGACAAGCTAATGTTACTGAGCATGTCAGTGATGTCACTGAGCAAGTTGATATCCCTGACAAGTTGGTGATGTCACAAACAAGCTAATGTTACTAAGCATGTCAGTGATGTCACTGAGCAAGTTGATATCCCTGACAAGTTGGTGACGTCACAGACAAGCTAATGTTACTGAGCATGTCAGTGATGTCACTGAGCAAGTTGATATCCTGACAAGTCGGTGATGTCACAGACAAGCTAATGTTACTAAGCATGTCAGTGATGTCACTGAGCAAGTTGATATTTCTGACAAGTTGGTGATGTCACAGACAAGCTAATGTTACTAAGCATGTCAGTGATGTCACTGAGCAAGTTGATATCCCTGACAAGTTGGTGACGTCACAGACAAGCTAATGTTACTGAGCATGTCAGTGATGTCACTGAGCAAGTTGATATCCCTGACAAGTTGGTGATGTCACAGACAAGCTAATGTTACTAAGCATGTCAGTGATGTCACTGAGCAAGTTGATATCCCTGACAAGTTGGTGACGTCACAGACAAGCTAATGTTACTGAGCATGTCAGTGATGTCACTGAGCAAGTTGATATCCTGACAAGTCGGTGATGTCACAGACAAGCTAATGTTACTAAGCATGTCAGTGATGTCATTGAACAAATTGTGCAGAGCATGTGCTTAGACAAATAATGATTAAACAATCACTTTAAACCGTTTCTATAATTACACTTGTATTTTATTATATCTAAGTTTGCATAAAAATTCAAGGTATAAAGCAGTATAATCACCTGACCATTGTGATAACTACAAATGACATCACTTGTTATAGAGCCCTCTATCAGACATTGCAGAAATTTATTTTAACTATAACTGACTGACTACAAGACTGAACAACAATAATTTGTTGATTGTTGTTCTCAATTTGTTGAATTAACAGAATTTGTCAGGTACAAGATAAGTCTGCACAAAGTATAGAATTCATAGACTACTTTCCCGGAATTAGCGAGACTGGGTGCAAAAATACTGCTTTGTCATGGCTGAAAAAAAA
This sequence comes from Saccoglossus kowalevskii, assembly GCF_978046115.1. NCBI lineage: Eukaryota > Metazoa > Hemichordata > Enteropneusta > Harrimaniidae > Saccoglossus > Saccoglossus kowalevskii. The sequence goes on from NC_140662.1 coordinate 13,007,902, forward strand.
AAACATGTCAGTTTCTGATAGTCGATAGAAGGGAATTTTACTCTAATGACGTCGATTGGTACACCTGCAAGCACAATATCATGCGTGCAAGTTTACGTTACACCCCAAAACAGCAGTTGCACGCATGCAAAACGATGTATCTTCAACTTCCAGGAAAGTCGTCTATACCACAAAAATGCAGGTCTACTATAGATAAACATAACATTACTTGATAGAGAGCGCTACAGTGTATTTGACTATACTTGGGGACTGAGCTACGTCACAAGACGTCCACATTGCTAAAACGTGCACCACTGTATCACGTATTTCTATGGGCTTTCAACTTTTAAGTAATCTTAAACAATCAAATTTATATGCGATACACATAATCTTGGGGCAATCTTGTTACACTGTTCAGGGGAGTCTCAACAACCATCCCAAAGTACCGTTTTCCGAGAGTTTCCGGCCTTTGTTTTCCACCGTGATGGTTGCCATGCGGTGAAAATGCCTGGATGTCCGCCCCCGAGAATACTTCAAATCTTTCATCTTTTCTGCAAAAGAATTTAAAATACGACAAGTCTACCTGGATATCGGGTCTTTACATTCACTAAAATTACGACAAGTTTACTGATATATCGTTTCGTTTCAGCGTACTGGGGACACACTGTACATGTAGGTATGAACCTTTGCAGATATTGGCCATACATTGAAAATAATGCCAGAAGCAGAAACATCTCTGAGCCAAATAAGCTTTTTTTAAAGAAATGCATACATAAGTATTAAACACTATAAAAAACACATGTTTACATAACATGTGTACTTAGTACTGTACTTTTCAAACGTAAACTCTAGAATAAAATAAACACATGATAAATAAATTACACATTTAATCAAAGTTACTATTCAACAAAGTTACTGATAACAGAAAAGAAAAAAACATTTCAAAACACGCAGAAGAATTTAAAACATATTGTCTATCAATTATATTCTAGTTATAAAAAAACAATTTGTAAATCCATACACTTTAACAGTAAAAAACAAAAGCACTGAAAAAAATTCTATAGATGGCGCTGTCACCTAGAATCTGTGTTTTCTATGATTCACATTCAAGGTTTTTATTTTGTCTGCCAAGATGGCTGTCAATTCAAATAATTTCCATGGTAACATCGCATATACATACAGAGTAAATAACAATGCAACTGATTTCAAATTATTTTAAAAACTAATTTTCAGTTTAAAATGCACAAAATTAATTTATTACCTAATTTACATAATACACTTTTTAATCACTGATACATGGTCTTTTTTGCACTTCAAATTACTCAGAGTACTGTGAAATAAATTGGCTGATTAATAAAGTTAATTGTTGATCTTCAAATGCTACCTTCTTGAAAAGATACAAAATTGGTTCACTATGCGATACACTGAAAATATCCAATAATACCGGTAGTGCTGGTAGGCAATACAAAACAAAATGAAGTAGTAAACAAATTGCTTAATAGACAATTTACCGTTCACTGCGAGATCCCGCGATACGTGTGAAATCAAATTTAAAAACAGGACGAACAATAGTCATAATCTCGTAGTGGCGCCAAACATGGCGTGGGATTCAACAAATCATCGCGTATTGTGGGTGATATTTCCATGCTTAATAATATGCTGTACACATTTGATGATAGTCAATTTTAATGAAATAATGGTATTTAAACGGAAGATCCCCTTTCAAAGATCGGCCTTTCGACTTTGAGCTATGAAAAAAAGAAATTTGAGTTCAAAATCAAATCGTTTGATTTTTGCGGCAGATGTTTGTGTCTTTCATGCAATATGCAAGATCTCGGCAGCCATGTTGGATTTCAAAATTAATGGGTGCAAACTACGCCACTTTGAGCACTGTATTGTTTTGATTTCAGATGGACCATTAATAACAAAAATACTGTTAGAGATGTTATATTGAATAATTGAATATGATACTAAACTACACAACCAAGTAAATTTTAATGCCATAGAAGCATTACATCATCAAGGGCGTTACTTAACGGAATAGCAAAAAGTGTATTCCAGAAAATATTGCAGTCCAAACAACCTGTATATAACATAGCATAACTATTACAACCTTGCCACTTGAAAATCAAGATATTAAATAAAAATTCAATTCAAGAATAGATACTAAAGATGCACTGGCTGCTACGATCATTTCCTTGCATAGTGGAATTTAAAGTTAAAACTTTGAAACAGTACACTAATATATCTATAATTGTACAAGAAAAATACTGAATAAAAATCAGGTGGGAACGAATCTGACCAAAAATGGAAAAACAACGATGAGGTAATCATAATAACAATATTTAATATTCATGTTCCTCCATTAATATTAATATTACTGTAACAGCAAAAATTTCTCTCCTCCAATATTTCAACCATGTAATTATTAATTAATTAATTAATTAAGTATCACAGAATTACACTTTTTTTTGTTTTTCAAACTGTCATCTTTCTTAGATTTTTCTGCTTGGACCTACCGGTATGCTTTAACATTTAATTTAGGACAAACATTGTTCGGACAGCAGAAGAAACAAAACATTACCTCCCGAATAATCATCTAGACCGTACACGTACAAACAAAAATAACTTACATTTTGAGGGTCAAGTAGCAGTACAATTATTCAGTCATGATTAGTTTGGTATGAAATACTGTAAAATACTTTATTTTGCTTGGAATTAATAATTTTCGCTTTTTTAGCTGAAGGAATGATTCAATGAAAATAAAATCCACCGAATATACTATTTTTCCTATATTTTACATTAAACTCGTCAAAAATCAGTGAAAATAAATTCCATACAAAAGACCCAAAACGTCTTTTCAGAGAAAATTAATTCCAGCTAAAATAAAGTATTTTACAGTAATTATATTTTGAAAATTGATAGCATGGTTTACAGTGTCTTTGCACTATATATGCTAATTGCATATGCAATCTGATATGTCTGATATTTAGTGTCGTAATGACACACTAAGATGTTGAAAACTCAATCATTTGGTGATGTAAAAACTATAAGCAAATTTACTATGCAAATTAAAATGCAAATTGTATGTACATTGTTATGCAAATTTAATATGCAAATTAAAATGCAAATTGTATGTACATTGTTATGCAAATTTAATATGCATTTGAAATCTGTTGAATTTGAATCTAGCAAATGTTTCTTCAGAATCTGCCTATAAATATCTAAATCTACCTGGTAATATTTCAGTAAGTTGATTGTTGAATTGAAAATCCACAAACTAAATGAATGTTTAAAATGCCAGCAAATTTCTAAATTTCATAAACGCTTGTAAATTTGGACCAGGCTTGTAAACTTGAAAGACGTCCTTGAACTTGGTGTTGCTTGAATTGGATACATGGTGAGTTATAAACTTGGTCCAGACTTGTCAAATTACTCAAGAAACATCATACATGAACTTGGTGTACATTTATGACAACATAAACACACTTCAAAACTGCTACAATATACATGTACTACACTACACTATGAACATAATTTTTTCAGCAAAAAAAAAAAGAATTTCATTGCTGGTAAAACACACCAGTAGAATTACAGTCATACAATTCACTGTATCTTGATTTGGTGGTGATGAAATTCAGTTTCGCCAGAAAGGGCTGTTGAAAACAAAAGTTTGACCATTTTGTTTACTTGTTGATGAAATTACATTTTCAAAAATGTGGCCTCACCTCATTCATGTTCTATATTTGTATACACGTAACCTGGTGAGCCATCGATGACACGCAGCCAGTCTTTCTTATTGGCTGTTACAACATTTTCTGGTCCCAGTAAAGCTTTGCCATCAGTACGGCTGCCTGTTACCAGATATCTGTAATAATAAGCACCGGTATGTGTAAAGCACAAGTCAATATGGATAACTTTGAGTATGTTTATGCTGATTTAAATAGTTCTGTTTCATATTGGATCTTGGTTTTAACAATAGAGTAAGATTTATCATATTTATCCTTTAACCTTTTAACTACCAGTTTCTTCCTTTTGTCACAAATTCACAAAATAGTCCCGTTTATAGTCTGCACTTTCCTTCAGAAGACTGGGACAAAAATAGCCAAATTTTTTGATTAAAAACTGAAAATGGACTTAAATTTTGTCCGTTGGCTCCAAAATAGGGGTTCATTTCCAGAAATATTGAAGAATATCAGAAAACCGTGCATTTAAATTTGGGCGAGAAAGTCTGGTGGTGAAAAGGTTAATAGCTAACAGTCAAATCTATTTCAGGTTTCACCATAGCCATTATGCAGTGGACATTTTATGTAAACAAACAATTTATTTTCTCACAAGTTATATTCATCACATGGAACCCATATTGACATGATACAAACTTTGGCGCTTAATTCACATTCAGAAATGTAAGGAGAATTATAAAAGTAATTGTAAGAGGTAGTCCAAAGTTAAAACTAAGACTATCACTCAAGCAGATTAACTGTAACTTTTCTATTAGACTATGAAAAAATAAGGTTAGAAGGTTGACAGAAAAAAAACATGGTTTCTTGTTTTAAGTGAATGAATTATTATTAATTTTTTTTTTGGAAGTATTGAATTCAACATAAATAGAGTGAAACAAAGGAGAGAAAAACTCAAAGACATGGTGAGTTTTATATCTTGATAATGGTAAGAAACATCAAGATAGATTGATAACATCTAAATGTTTTTATTTCCTGCCAGGTGGTTGAAATGCTGGAGGCAAAAGACAACGAGCAAAAATCAGGTGGTCCAACTAATACGAAAGTCCAACTACCGTATAGCAGCTTTTCACCACTTGTCACTGAGATCTGACATGTGACATTTCAAAATTTTTGTTTTAAGTATTTTAACTTCAGAGAATCTGACTTCTGTCAGACACCAAAGGAGTACATACTGTGAAAATTGTTCAGGCAACAGAGTTTCATCTGTTTTCTCTGTATAATGCCCAAGTCAACTTTCACAAAGTTAACTCATCATTTTTTCCATATTTTGCTACTGACATTATGTCTATTCTATTTTGAGTTCATCTAGAACTGTGGATACTTACATGTTGGCAACTTCTATTAAGTCCTCTTTTGTCACATTCATTATCTGCTCGCGATGCGTTTGTTTCATATCATCTGTAATACCATGCAGAAACAATAGCATTCCTCTGTTTGGAGGCGCAATAGGATAATCCACCTGTAGATGACATTTATAAGGGAAAAAAAATGCAGTAGAACACATTTTGGTTAAAAATCTTCCATGACCTAAAAACATATTAAACAAATTGGTGATATTTCAAAATTTTAATAATCCTAAATTTAAAATAGACCACTTTCCATTCACTGCGAGATCCCACATTACACGTGAAATCGAACGTAAAAAAAAGTACTAACACAGGTCATAGCGTAATGGAGGCGACGAACATCGTGTGAGATTTGACAAACGAAAATATTTTGGGGGAAATTTCCATGCTTAATAATATGCTGTACACATTTCATGATAGTCAATTTTAATGAAGTACATGTAATGGTATCTAAATGCAATATTCCCATGTCAAAAATCGGCCTTTTTAAGTTCAAAATTAAATTATTTGATTTTCGAGGCAGATGTTTGGTGCGTGTCTTTCACGCAACTCGCTAGATCTCGCAGTTGAACGGAAAATCACCTATTCGTCATCCTCGACCATATTAAAAAAAGTGCCATAGCCAAAGGTCAGACTGCATCCACGATTAATCCATGTTTACATAAGCAGTCTGTCAACTGATATACCTCCACTGTTTGAGATTTATAATGAGAAAAGAATACAACAGATTAATCAGTCATTATTTATAAAAATATTAACTAAAATGAGAATATTGTTATCAACACTAAATGAATTAATGTGATATAGAAACGAATCAAGACAACCTAACCTGATGACAGTGGTAAATCATATCAAAACAATACAGGTCAAAGGTCAAATACCAGCTCTAATTACAAAAAATGTATTTCTATCCTTACAAAACACATATTAGATGGTATAGATATGCAAATTAGCTTCCATAGTGTGAGATTTATTGAGGAAAAGTGACATAAAATTTTACTAAATTAATTTTGTTTTATTTCAGTAGTATTTGATTAAGACTTATCAAATTGAAAATTTCACCCAATGTGCTCTAGTTGAAATCAGGAAATTTCCAAAATATAAAAATGACATGCTGGAACTTACACTTTGGAAAACCGCAAGCTTGGCCTCATTGATATCTTGCTGGGTAAAATGACCATTTGCTGCCCACTCTGCGGATGCTTCGTAAGTTTTGAAAGTTTCAACGCTATTGGGATCCCTAAAAATACAACAACAAAAAGCATAGTTAAAACTTAGATGCCTTGCCACAGGATAAGACCATTGATCAATTTCAAAGTCAAACTTGCAATGATAATTTTTTTCTTTTAATGCTTTTGTACCAAGCAACAATCAACCAGGCTCGGTTGAACACAAGCACCTGTGGACCTGAACTAAGGTTCTCTCACTGTTGCATTCATTAGTGAATGAATCTCAGCCAGTGGAATTAGCCTTTCAATTGAGTCTGCAGCACACTCACCCAGGGTAGGGGTCGAGCCTCTGTTCAGCCTAAGGTTGGAATTGAACTTGTATAGATACAAGTTTGACAGTAACAGAGGGTGTAATTTCACATCAGCATTAACCAGGCATTTTCTATAGTAACACATGCACTTTTTTTTTTTTCAAAAACAAAAGCATTTTCCATAAAAAAAAAAAATGGGCTCTGACCAATAACTGGGCCCAAAATTACCTTGGATTTGATAAGAATTTCTTTGAAAATATTTTTAATAATATCTATTTTGGCTTTTTCAAATCGCTATTATAATATTTTTTTTGTTTCACAATCTTTTGTATCAGTCATTATAGACAAGGTGTTCAACTTTATCTATATTATTATTTAATGAAAATTGCATATTCACAATTTTGATTGAAGCAGACTTTATACAAGATTTTTACAAGATGAGAGGGCATGTAAGTTTTCATTTTTATATGCTTGACCCATCTCAGGTGCACAGGCTGGATAATTTATCGCTTATATATCATATTGGTATTCTCATGTTGGGTTAATATTTAAAATATAATGTATACATGTAGGTCATGACCCTTGCATACCACTCTGTAGTTGGGGCTGCTGAAACACAAATAACAACGCTACACCATTTCCACACAGAGTCTGTGATCAATGGCTGCCAAAAATGCAACAGTTGTGGACCAGATTGGTGATCAACTCTTGAACTGTTCGATCTGTTTCGAACGCTACAAGAATCCGAAGATTCTACCATGCCAGCATTCCTACTGTGAGCAGTGTTTGCTGAAGTGGGTGAAACAATATGGCAGACTGGTTTGTCCCAACTGCAGACAACCGCATTCCGAAACTAACGTTCAACAACTTCCACCAAGTATTATGATCAATTCAGTTATGGAGATTATTGAAGCACAGAAGAGAAACATACATTCAGCGGGTGGTGGAACATGCCACGGTTGTAAAGAAAATCTACCAACAAACAGGTGTGTAGACTGTGCTATAGATTTGTGTTCAGCATGCGTAAAAGTCCATGGAAATGTACCAATCAGTAAACACCATCGTATTATGACAGTTAAGGAGTTTGAGAAGGCTAATTTAGGAGACCAATTCTCTTCCTTGTCTGCAGTTCACTGCACAGTGCACAAGGAAAAACGACTTGAGTTATACTGCGAGTCTTGCCACGTCCCTATCTGCCATTTATGTTTGGGGACAAACCACAGAGGAGATGAAGTCATTGATATGCAAATGGCAGCAGATAAATTCAGTGAAGAAACAAAAGACCGAATGCAAATCTTGAAAACAAAACAGAATGAGCTGAAATTAAGCAAAGTGAGTGCAGCAAGAAAAATCAAAGCAATAGCAAAGCAACTTTCGCAGCGAGAAATGCAGATAAAAAAACATTCACAAGAAACCATAGAAAAATTAATCAACATAGTGATGGAAGAGAGCATAATCTCTTGGGAGAAATAAAAACTGAACATGACAAAATGTATGAAGAGATCAACAGAGAAATAAAACAGCATGAAACGACTGAGGAGATACTGAAAAGTACAACAACGTTTATAGACAACATATTAAAACATAGCAGTGCTGCACATCTGATGAAAACAAGTATCGAAACAACAAATCGGTTGGACATCATGACATCCCTGGAGACAATGTGTGAAGAAAGTGATAATACACTACCAGAGTTCTACCCAGGTGAGGTCATCCTGCAAGGAATGCTGGGAGGACTACAACATCCTGTAGCTAGAAAATCAAAGACAGAGAATGCCAGTGCTGTTTCTGTCTTAAATAAAGAAGTCAGTTCCCAACAGCAGAAAGAAGATTATAATGTTAAACTAGAGGATGGCGCGAGACCAAAAATCCAGAAGGAAACTGTGCCAAAGATACAAGTCAAGCAAAAATATGATGTTGAAACCAACTATGAAAAGCGAGAAAAAAGCAAAGTTCAGGAACCATCAGAATCAACACAGGCTGTATCGCACCAACCAATCATAGCAAAAGCTATCCAGGGCGTTGAATGTTTAGTTGATGATATTAAATTTACAGTATTGGAAAAAGCGGCAACTGTGTCTTCAACTGTGGCAGTTGGAACACTTTGTGCTCTTCAGTGCATCTTGAGATAGATTTGATTGATAGGTCTTTAAATTCTAAGCAGTTTTCAGTCAGTGTATAATTTCACAGGAGTACACAGATGTTACAAAAAAAATAGATAAATAATCACAGAAGCATTGCCATCGAAATAGAATGTTGAGAACACATGTAATAAATCTGGGAAGAACACAAGAACAAAAAATAATGGTATGATTGTATAATTGTATAGTTGATCAATTACAGGTAATAATGTATATTGTGAAAAATTTCTATTTGGGGACAAGGATATTGAACAAGATTTTTCTCAGTGAATCTACCGGGTAACTAAAATATGGCACGGGGCTCAATCTATTTTAACATTGAAATGTACCTTGATCTGCTAACTATTCAGAAACCTAGCGTAAATGGCAACTTTCATCATAACACGTTGCAATTGATATGGATCCTATGCAATGAACATGCAGGAATTTAGACCATACTAAATTAAACATCAAGTCCACATGTGCTACTTGACCAGAAACAAAATGCAGCTGATCAAAAGATAACAATGCTTGGGAGTGAGTGACAGATTAAATATTATTGGCTGTGATACATTGCTCAATCTTCTTGCCTGAAAAAATTGGTATTCAACATTGAGTCTTTTATCGTAGAATTAGCATGTCTTTTATTGATGTGTTCATGAGTGAAAGCATATCTATGTTTTTTTCCAAAACTACTTTCGACATAACAAACCCATTTCCTTTGTTATAAATATCTATAAATTGCTCAATTTAAACTGAAACAAGAGGTTTTTATTGGTCAATCGAATAACATTTCAAAATGACGTCATTGTACACTGCGATTGTTGATTACATGGGTGGATACAATTGTCATTAAAATTGTCAGTACACGTCTTTATAAAGAGGAATGGATTTGTCATGTCAATAGTAATTGTCCCTTGTAAAATGTGAAATGGTTGACCATTTATGCTTTTGAATGCTGTCTCATTTTTATGGTGCAACATTTGAAAATGTATTTTTTTTTTTACAATTTTTGTATAGTTAGGACCAAATTTACCTAATTTTAAAAGAAGTGGCATTGTGGTTGACGCTTTTGGACTAATATTGCATATTTTGACACAAATTTAACAAATCTGACAGAGGAACACCCAAAGTACCATTGCTGCAAATATTGAAGCATTTGGACTTACGGTTTAGGACTAGTGTCGAAAATAACATTTTTTACCAAGAATGACAAAAATATTCACTAAAAATCCAAATTTGCATATTTTGACACAAATTTAACAAATCTGACAGAGGACGACCCCATGTATCATTGCTGAAATATGAAAGCATTTGGACTTACGCTTTAGGACTAGTTGTTGAAAATAACATTTTTTACCTTTGGTACAAATATAAATGTATAAAAGTATTTTTGAAGAAGAAGTTGTTTAAAGGAAAACTCCCATACCAACAGCCCTGCTGGGTAATCCATTACGGGAACAACCCAACCCAATCAACTGCCTCGATGATGTCTCCCCGTTCATATGTGAAAGTTGCCATACTGATACAATTACGGGAAAAATTAACAAATCATGTACTTCTACAAATTTCGACGAAATGCCGGAACAGAAAATTCAACTGGACACCAGTTGTTTTTATAAGACTACGACTGCATAAAGGTCACATCCCTACGCGTAAGAGCGAAGTAAAGAGGCTGTTCCACATTGAATACTCATGTTAAAATATGACGATAAAGACAACTCCACGGAGCTCTAAATAACATTTCCAACAGTATATGTTTATTGTCATATAAAGAACTCATTGTTAAAAACAAAAAAATAGTTCTCTGTCTGATGGTAGACGCTAAACTGAATTTATTGAAATTCATCCTGGAATTCATCCCAGTTGATCAAAACAGATCAACACGTGAATGAGAATCTCAAATGAAAACTGCAAAGTTTATTCTACCAGTCATATAATGTACAGTCAACTAATATATTCAGTTGTTTGTAACACATAAAACTGCTGAGAATTTCCCTCGATTGGCTGAAAAGTTCATGCAAGTTTCAAATCTATACACGACTGAAGGGCTGAAACACAGTGTAGGTTACAGTGTAGCTACAACTCACCTATATGAATAGAACGAGAATAGACCAGATGTTGACATGGATGCTCCACCCCCATATGCACCACCTTTCTCTCTGGAATAAAATAAAAATCAAATATCAAATTAGACAATACTTATTATTTACATCTCATGATCCATGAAACTTGTCACATGATTGTGAAAAAAACAGAAAATAATAATAGATCTGTGTCTACAGTGTATTGTAATTAGATTTTTGAATAAAAATGCCAATATAATCTTTTCTTTTTTGAAATAGAGCTTTTCACAATATGATTTTAGTTCCAACTGTTTAAAACCTTTGTTTGTGAATGGAATTTTGACTGATCAACTATTCATTGAAATTACCAGTGAAGTTGAATCCACTTCAATTTTGGGACTTTCACTTTCACTAGTTACAACCCCGGTATTTGCTTTCAAAGACCAGACAAATTGTTTTTTAACAATATGAGTACCAAGACCTCATTGGCTCTGTGTGTAAAGTACCAGGGTAGCCCTGATTTTTGCATTAAAGACATATACTGTGGAATACTTTCGCTGTAATTAATTTTCGCTGAAAAGACCTTTTGGGCGTTTTGTATGGAATTTATTTTCACTGATTTTTGATGAGTTTAATGTGAAATATAGGAAAAAATATATATTAGCTGGATTTTATTTTCACGGAATCATCCCTTCAGCGAAAATAAAATCAATCAAATTCACTGAAGCAAGAATTATCAATGTCACAAATACTTTGGTGAGAATTTGGATTCTTGAAAACGAAGCAATCAGAATTTGGATTGTCAATAACCGAGAAAGCATCAGTTTTATTCCTAGTCATCTAATTGTTTTGTTAACAGCGACTATAATTGCATATTAAAATGGCACTGCAATCAGAAATGCACATACTGTAGAATACTTTATTTTAGTTCGCTGAAAACACTTTTTAAGTGTTTTGTATGGAATTTATTTTTACTGATTTTTAACAAGTTGAATGTAAAACATAGGTAGAAATGTATATTTGCTGGATTTTATTTTCACTGAATCATCCTTTCAGCGAAAATAGCGAAAATGAATTCCAAGCGAAAATATAATATTCTACAGTATCCAAACAGAAGACTCACACATTAATGAACGTTTATACATTGATATCAGGAAGTTTTAAAGATCGACATATCCTTGGGGGCGCGCCTACGTAACAAGACGTTCCCTGTTGCTACGACGCGCACCACTGTACATGTATTTCTATGGGCTCTGTGCGCGCTGCTGTGGAATGATGGTCGAGACGGTGAAAATTCAAGAAAACAACACAAACTCAACTTTGAAGTAATCCCGAACAACCAAATTTATATAGGTTACACATGTAGGGCAAATCTTTTTACACTGTTCAGAAGAGTCTCAACAATCATCCCAAAGTACCGTTTTCTGCGAGTTTTTGGCCTTTGTTTTCAACCACCGCTGGTTGCCAGCAGGTGAAAATGTCCGGATGTCCGCCCCGAGGTTATCGAGGTGTGCATTTTACTGGCAAGCTTGTAACTTCAAACAATTATTAAAATTATGTATTGAGCTAGATCATAATTAAAGTAATTATAGCATCAAAGTAATGCATTCACAATCGTGTACAATGTCAGTAAAGACCAACCTGAGAACCAAAAAGACAACAACAGAACTGTAGAACATACACATGCACAGTTTTTACAATAGTGCTGCATTGAACAGCAACTTACCTAATTTCCCTGTGTAGAAACTTGCTGGTCATCAACTTAGCCAACACACGCAGCCTGTAATATTCAAATTGGAAAATCAAAATACCTTATAAAAAATAGACAATGTGTGGTTATCAGGAAAAGTGGTTGCATGCTACTTCACTAGGAAATGCAAATTCCCAATGACATACGTGATATGAGATGCTGCTTGAAATGAGTGACATCATCATGGGTTATCCATGAACCAAAGGTGAGTGAGTAATACAGCAAATTAAGCGAGAAATATCAACCAGCTGTACGAACAGGAGAGTACCCTTTTACCACATGACTAGTTCGGAGTTACCGTACATAAAATGACAGACCTTCATTTCTGAATCATATGCTAATTAGGCATGACATTTAAGCACATCAATGGACGGGTATTTGCAGTTACCAACGTTTTTTTGATAATCATTGAACAGAAGTATTATCCATCTTCCAAATATTTGTTAGCAAAATAAACTTCCAGTCATTATTATTACGAATTTGTTCTCTGGGGCGGAGCTACATCGTAAGACGTTCCACGTTGTTAAGACGCACCACTGTACACTGTATTTCTATGGGTCGAAAGCCGTTGAAAACAGCTACAGTTGAGAAAACAGCACAAACTCAACTTTGAATAATCCTGAACAACCAAATTTATATTTTTTGTAGAAGTAATCTCGTACTTTTCAGGAGAGTCTCAATAACTAGCCCAAAATAATTTTTTTTTTTTTTTGAGTTTTTTGAGTTTTGATGGTTGCCAAGCAGTGAAAATGCCCGGATTTCCACTCCAGAGAATAGTGTTATTGCACCATGGTTATTTATTGCAATATTCTCACATATAAGCTGCGATAAACACATTACTGTTCAGGATTGGGAAAGTAGTTACAGAGGAAGCTGAGGATCTTTTAATAACTCTAGAAGTGCTTCTTTAGCAAAATTTGAAGTCTCTCACGATGATATTCATTATGAAACAGCACATAAAGAAATGTACAATATACCATACTTGTTCTGACTTAGCAGCCAGGGTACTTAAGGTATATGTGTTTTAGGAAGGTGGGTTCAAAAAAGTGTGCAAAGGACAATTTTAGTCTTATTTGGAACACAATCAAAGTCAAAATCTACTTCATTGTCAATTTTTTTTAATTGTACTTGATGCAGAGCAACGATGATGATTTCTTGCAAAATTTGACATACAACAGTGCTATTTAACCTGATACACCTAACGGTAATAACCAATCAGAATGCTGCGTTCTATCAATACAATTCTCCAGAAATTCCTGAAGGCATTCTGGTGAAGCACTGCAGGAGTAAATGTCAATGTCATCAAAGTACGATCTGTTAGGATTGATTTCAGTGAAAACACAACATAATTCTTTAATAAGCTGGTAGTTAGCAATATTTTTAAAAGTATTTATTTCCTATCTTGGTTGTTAAACGATGGTGTAAGCATTCATAACATATTCATGGTGGTCGATATTCATGCTGCAGTATATAAATTTGATTACCAATGTTCTTAAAAGTCAAACAATGATAAAAGACCAGGTTTTATGACTAGACAGTCAAATTTGGGGCTTTTTGAAGGTGCATAGCTGCATGTGATCCTGAAAATAAAAATTTCCCAAAAATTGGGTGTGAACGCTAAGTCAAGCATAGATGCATAGAAGTCGGACGAGTATGTTAAATCCCACGACATACTATTTCATATCATATATTGCATCACATCATATCATATCATAATCATATCAAGTCATGTATCTTACGTTGCACAATCTGGATCTGTATAGGGTACAGTGGCTATACATCTACCAGTGTAATTCACAGGAAATGGCAGCGGGAAATGAATCCGTCTCTTAGTAGGGTCAAAATGTGGATTCTGAAAATAACAAAGGTTGAAAATAGTTGTAATGGAATTCAAACAACAAAGAATCAAACAGGTTAACCGCTGTCAGCATATTGTAAATATTTCTTATTTATACACCAATCAAAATGTTGGTGAATGATTTTGTACATTTTTTCTATATTTTTCTACAAATTTCGTGAAATTATGGACCTAATTTCTTTTAGACATTTTTGTAAAAAAAAAAATTATGCAGGTTTTATTTATGAAGAAATTCTTTGGTGTTCAAATGACAATACTGTAAAATACTTTATTTTAGCTGGAATTAATTTTCGCTGAAAGGACATTTTGGGTGTTTTTTTATGGAATTTATTTTCCCTGATTTTTGGCAAGATGTATGTAAAATGAGGTTTATATCCCCTGTATTTTATTTTCACTGAATCAACCCTTCAGCGAAAATAGCGAAAATCAAAAATAAAGTATTTTACAGCATGTTAATGATAGAAGTGTGAAAATATAAATACATTTTTGCTTTATGTGCAGTTCTGATGAAGCAAATATTGCACTAACAGGTTTCTGAAGTTATGAGAAATACTATAAACGCCATTATTTTCGTTTGGAATTTATTTTCACTGAAGGGATGAGTCAGTGGAAATAAAACCCAAAAAATGCTTTTTCTTCTATATTTTGCATTCAACTCATCAACAATCAATGAAATTATATTTCACACAAAATAGTCCAAATCTATTTTTAGCAAAAATAAAGTATTTTACAGTATGTGATTATATAATTCACCAGCATAAAGAAATATCTCACAGGTCACTGACCTCTATTTTCTTGACCTGTGATCCTTTTTCTGCCTTGATCGGTGCAGGAACAGTTTTAAGAAATTTTTCTAATCTGAGCATCGCCCTTTCTTGGGTCTCGGGGCTTGTTGTCAAGGAACATCTGGGGAGTAAACATTTTTAAAATTTTAAGAATCTAAAATCATAATGTTTTATTTGATTTAATATGTGGCTTTAGCATAAAGTGTCTTGGATAATTGATATCTTTAAATTCAATGATAACCATGAAGAAGAGTGACTAGGATTATTAAATTTCTATGGTAACAAATTCGACTATCCCTATTTTATTTTTTACATGAATTACTGGTATGAACTATACATGCATCCTGAACACGTTTTTGTAATTAAAAAATCATGTGTATATCTCTGAAGAAAAGTAAAATTATGTCATCTCATTCAGGGGAAAGTGGGTGAGGTGCTAAACATGTGGAATTTCACGCATGCATAATTGTTATTTTGATGGTTCAATATAAGGTCATGTGATCACGATAACTACTAACCTATGCTGCAGCAAATTTATATTGATTTGCAATTATTTTATTGTTATTTTAATTGTAACGCCATACTGTTTGATTTTGTTACTGGCTTCATAACAACTGTGTGATTGCAACAAAAAACAACAACAACGTCAGCAGTAACGAAAATTCATGCTATATAAAGCCTGTCCCTGTTGTCTTATTGGCCATTGCTGAGGTAGATATCAAGCTGCACCATCTTTCAAACAAGCTATGACCTGACATAGGCTCTGTCTGTTTTCGATGTAAGTTCACATTGTAGTATATGTGCATTAGCCATCTTGAATTGAATCACAGAACAAATGCATGTGCATATAAACCCAAGACTTATGATGTGCGCGTGAAGTTTAAACATGAGTGTTGCAGGCATGTCTGTGATACAGGTGTGGACACATACATGTATGCATGCAGGCCCAGGTTAAATTACAATGCCACGTTTTTCAACTTGAAATGGGATAATTGTCTAACCTCAAATACTTTGTATTGAATAACTTCTTAGCAATCAGCTGGAGGGTTTTCACCATGGGCGTCAGGTGTTTCATTTCAGCAACTGTCTTCATCATAGAGACCTGTAAACATGAAAATAACAAAAAAAACATATATTATATTATATATTAATATGATAATGAAATTTTGCATAAGGTGCTGGCTTTAGGACTGCAGTAAAAGTCACTGTGACTCCCTACGACCACAATGAAAGTCACTGTGACTCCCTAGGACCACAATGAAAGTCACTGTGACTCCCTAGGACCACAATGAAAGTCACTGTGACTCCCTTGGACTGCAGCAAAAGTCATTGTGACTCCCTAGGATCACTTGGACTGCAGTGAGAATCACTGTAACCCCCTAGGACCCTAAGCGAGAGTCATTGTGACTCCATAGGACCACGGTGGAAGTCAATGTGACTCTCTAGGACCACACTGAATGTCACTGTGACTCATTGTCTCAAGGTCCCCAAAGAAATGTTCACTGCACAAAATTTCATGATTATCAAAAGATTGTGGATTTTGTGAAAATTTGTCACTCACAATAGTTTAAAGTATTTAAATTAAAGCAAGGCAGCCATCACTCTCTTTCAGATTTTAGTTTAATTTAAATTGTATGCATGTTTTATGCATCCCCTTGAAACCTTGAATGACTGCCCTTTAAAACTACCATATATAAATGAATTCAAAGAGAAATACACGGATGTTAGCATCAAATTGGCTGATGAGGCAAATCAACAGCATATGTATAGCCTAGAATTTATGCACTTTTAGCTAGACGCCTAGGCACACTGGTTAGTAAACATGATCTTATAGCCATCTTTAATTTGATTGGATCATTAAAAACGATGTCAACATAGGCAGTGTCAATCGAGCATCTAGCTGGCAAATGAATAGAGTTTCTTTGCTTTTCTTGGTTCCAGTTATGTGAACCTATATAATTTATGTGACATATTTGCATAGTAATTTGCATAATTATTGATACAGTAGTAATCTCAAAAACCTTGGAAAACGAGTAAAATTGAGAACATACAACTCAGATTATTAACATACAAGTCATTTCAACTGAATTTACCTGGGTCATTCCATTAAAGAGTTCATTGACCTGGCCCATTGAAGTCAAGGAACTACCAGCACACAGCAATGCATAGTGATGACCGTTGTCAGCGACTGAATTAGCGAGATCGGCAGCCTCCATCTGGATTAGTGTTCGTAGCCTCTTCTTATCACTTAAATGGGCTCTGTGGATTGACAATAAAAATAGCATTTCACAGTTTAATATAATTTCCACTAATATTCTTTTTAAATTAATAAATTATTCTTATTTAATTATGATAATAATTATTAATTGTGACATGGAACATTGATGGATGCACGATAAAATTTTGACATTTTGGGTTTTTTGTTTGGAGTTTATTTTTTAAATATTTTTACTGAATCACCCCATCAGTGAAAAAAAATTCAAAGTGAAAATAAAGTATAGTAATGAAAAATGTTTATCTAGCGGGGAGAAATAATAAATTGATATGTTTACAAATTATAAAACACTGTCAAATATGGCTTTTAAAACATTAGTAATTCTTCTGTCAAATGATGAGATGAAATCAAATAAATCATGACAGACTGTCTCACCTGTTGAATATTTCCGTCCAGAGATAAAACATTGGTTTCAAGTTTTGATCCAGGCAGTGAGAAGAAAATATAACTCCCTGCAAGAGACATTGACATGTTCGTTAATTACACTTTTAGGGTATATCAGAAGTACTGTATTTATCTGAAAGATGAAGAGTTGTTTCGGAAACCACCAGGGCAATGTTTTGGCATTTCCTCTCAGAATTGTACATAAAAGCAACTGTTTCCACATCCAAGTTTACTGTAACATGACAAAGCTCTCAGTTGTGTAATTTTGAATTTATGATTACATTTGAATTACTATAACAACAAACTTACATTATACTGTGAAATACTTTATTTTAGCTGGAATTAATTTTCGCTGAAAAAGCATTTGGTTTTTTTTGTATGCAATTTACTTTCACTGTTTTTTGATGAGTTGAATAGGAAAAAAAGTATATTCACTGGATTTCATTTTCACTGAAGCATTCCTTCAGCGAAAATAAATTCCAAGCGGAAATAAAGTAATTTATAGTATATTTTTTTGAAAAACAAGAGTATCGGTATCTAGTTTTCCGTAACTTGGATATCACAGCAATATTTATAAGCAGATTTGATAATTTTCTACAAAGCTCTATTGAACTGCACAGTCATTATGTGTGCACACAATTCTTGCTGAACCAGTTGATGCTGCTCTTGAAAAAACAATTTTTTTTAACTATTATTTTCAGCGGCACCAAAAAATCACCCCAGTACTTTTACATCGCTTATGGGCGACCTTTTGCAGATGTTTCAGATAAATGTGGTAACGTTTTGTAATGTACAATATATATGGATCATACCATACAATATGCAATGTTGTACGTGAATCAATACTGTTTGACTCAGGAATGCCATATTACTCAAGTTAGGTCGGTATATGTCTTAAGACCCAGCCCCCTCTTTTTTTTTAGAGGTGTAGTCAAGCAATTATAAGAGATTGCACACTTTTGTCCAAGAAGGCATTTCTTCAAATTCAATATTCAACTTCTTGTGTTGGGCAAGAGTTCAGCTTCTTCAGCTTATGGAGCCCATAATGTGATTATGCAAAAATTATATTTATCAATGAATATTCAACTGAATGTGATGTATGTAGGACAAAAAATCTTGAGCCAATTACTCATTACATACTAATGAATATTCATAAAATTGCCATAGCAACCTTACCTCATCATGAATATTCATATGGCTAGGATGTAATGATGTGTGTAAGCCAACACCCAGTCCACCTGTTTTCAATTCTTCTTCATGTGCAAGATTGTGATGACTCATGACCCCAGCACCAATCCTTGAAAGAAAAAAATATGTACGATAACTGAGCAAGTCAATAAACTAGATACTGTAAACTATTTAATCTTTTGAGCTAAGAATTTTCATGAAAGAAATTAATGCTGTTTACAGTATTTTAATTATGCGCGAGATGAATTTTATCAAAATATTGAAAATATAATGTCATTGAAAATCATCAACAAAACAAGCCTAATTATAATAATTTTTGTATCAAGAGCATAATCAGTATATTTTGATTTAAATTTCAACTAAACATTGTTTATCTGAATACAAATCAAATGCTATGTCTCCATGCGATGATCAATCATCCACATGCATACTGACAATGAGGACAAGACACCTACATGAATTTTCGCGGATGGATAGATGTGCTCTGGATGGTGACATTTATTTTGTACACAAGTTGAGTGAATTTTGTCTATAATCTTATATTTACATCCTATTTTGTGAAATTTTAAGGAAAAACAAAAGTGCACACAACGCAGATACCGTACAATCTGTATTAGAAGCTGCATCCCTGATAGAAGTCTCACCTATTCTTTTTGAACAATTGAGAACTGAAACTTCACTATTTCTCATATGTGTAGATGCTCTAATAGAAACCGCATTCCTTCTGTTGCATTGTACCATTTTAATAGAAACCGCAGCTTCTAATACAGATTTTACAAGTAATAGCAATTAGTTCCTGTGCATAACATCACATGAAACCCTTCAGGACATTTGCAATATTTTGTCAAACCAATCAGCATGCATATAATACAACTCACTTGGTGATGACTCGACAGAAGAGCGGAACGTAGGGTACAAGCTCTCTGGGTAATTTATGCATATTTGATACTGCCCTGAAGTATGTCACGCCATTGGTCGGCTGCTCACACAGCTGAATTGGAGCAGATTCTGAATAAAATAAACAAAATAACATATTAGCATCTGTTGTTGTTATGTCACAAATTTTCACCAGACTTGTGCAAATCTAAGGTTCAAAATAAAGACATAAATTTTAGTATCTGATATAGTCCTGGTGTCAAAAATAGAACATATTAATGTTAAGAAACTAGTAGATTCGCAATGAGTGGCTTCTGCGGTGAGTGGCAGAAACTTGTCTTTTCATCAGAGTCGAGAATCTAATGTCGTATGTGTCATTAACAACCGGTGTTAATCTGGGAATACCATGTACAATTAAAATGATACAAAGTGTATGAGATATGAAATTATATGCATAAATGATACACACTAATGAGAAAACGCCTTTCACGTTAAGTGTTAAATCAATGACGACGCAAATTAATTTAGTAATTTGATTTTCCCTCAAAGACGTAATCTGTCACTTGATGAATCAAAATTTTCATTTGCACTCTTTTTCGAGGGGGGTGGGAGTGCTCGGGTAAGCGCCCACCCCTACAAAATCGTGATTTTCTGAGTTGAGGCCCCTGGGCGCTAACACGGTCGAGTACGGTATTTAAGAAAATATTTGTTTACAATTTTATAAACTGGCATGCAAATTCACATAATTTTGTTTACTTTGATGTGTGCATGTGTACTATGATTGCATATTTTAATACATACACACTCAAAATATTTATCATATAACCTGGACAAAAAAAGCATTATTTTTCCATGCCATGAGACATATTTTAGTATACATCCTAATACATCCTAGCTAGTTTCCAGTGCACCCCTCATATTACTCGACAATAGGCTACAAATATTTTGTAAGCTATACCAGCTGATTTGATCTTGGACACTCTGGTTGGAGCTCATTGTCGGTGCTCCAACTTTATTTTGAGCTTCTGCTGTAAATAATTTCCCAAGCTCAAGTTGAAGCTCAGGTTGGAGCTCATTGTCGGTGCTCCAACTTTGTTTTGAGCTTCTGCTGTAAAGAATTTCCCAAGCTCAAGTTGAAGCTCAGGGTGGAGCTCCAATCCAATGCACAAATTCAGTTTTGGAATTTTTGTGGTCCAAAGGAATTCTGTTTGCAGTGATAACCACCATATTCCATACATACTGTAAAAAGACTAATTTTCACAGGGTTTAAATTTCACTGATTTACCATTTCAGGCACATTCAGTGGGTTTTAAATTCACGGTTTCGTCATTTAGATAATGTGTTCTATGCTAAATTTTACATATTCACTGGATTTTAATTAAGCGCATTTTCCAGTCAGCAAAATAAGCTAAATTAAAACCCAGTGAATAATTACCCCCTTTACAGTACTTTAAAACTCTTATATTAAAATACTGTAACATACCGGTATGCTGCTAGTAATTCTCACAAGATGAAGATTTGGTCAAGTTTTCACAAAATTTACTACGATTCCAAATTTTTAGAGCCCTAGTGTAATTTTCACAACTTTAACTGACTTGCAAAATTAGTTCACAACATCTTATGTTACCAGTCCAACAAACAGGTACATCTATCGCAATCTCATCAATTTTACATTTTCTCAACCAAATTGAATGCATTATAATGAAACTTACCCAAAGTTGAATGTTCCACGTGTGTTCGTTTCATTTCAGGCTCAATGTCGCTGATTTCAAGTGACGGGAGACAAGATAAATCTTGACTAGTACTCTGTAGTTTTGATAGCTCAATGCCTAGCAACAGTAGAAACAGACAATAATAATGATGATGACATAAGATCGCTGATTTCAAGTGACGAGAGACAAGACAAATCTTCACTCGTATTCTGTAGTTCTGATAGCTCAAGGCAAGATGCACAGAAGAATTTAAAGCCCTGGTCTGTCTTCCCAGGGATCACAGTAGAGTCTACAAAAATATGACATTCACCAGTAATTAAATATGCAAGACGACGATACAAATTTTGAATCAATTAAACCTGTTCAGTATCAGAATGACCATTTATGTGTATATTAAAGGGAGGTGGTCGTCGCGCAGCACATGTGCGACATTTGTGTTGATAAACATTAATTTTCTCACAATCCAATGCGCTCTTCTAATGCAAATCACAAGTATGAGGTTTGACCTGGGCAGGACTTGCACTAATTACCGCCGGTGACTCCTTCGATACTTTCCAATCACCAAAAATACCTAAGTAAAGCTCAGTTTGTACTCGTTGATCTGCAAAGTCGTCATCTTTGTTTATATGAGACCCATATATCTTGTGCATGCGTGGTGCAACGACTACTGCCCTTTAAGGTCGCCATACATAGTCTTTGTTAAGTTTAAAAGAGATCAGTTAAAGCACACCCGATAAATGACTCCAGGCAGACAGACAATTCGTATTAATGTTCCATAAAAAATGAAATGTAAAGACTAATGTGAGATATTCCATAAAGTATATGTACATTTGTTGAATGTCATTAATTATGCAAATTGTATGCAAATTATTAAAACAAGTCATTAAAACAAATAAAAATGTCATTTTTTCTTGTTTTCCCATACAAGATGGACATCAAAAATGGCAAACAATGAAGGGGACATGCAAATCCAGAAAAGTACAAACGTAAATATACAGATGAAAAATGTCACAAAAACATTGTTGTCATGGTATTTTACGCACAATGTATATGTTACATGGGACCCACATCAAACATTAAAATTCAAATAATGATAATTTCCTACCATTATTGTAAATATCTGTCATCTGTTCGTTGCCAAGGCTCCCCAACATTTTTCCTAACATTTTCTTCTCCTCTTTACTTTTCTTCTGCTCATATTCTTCATCAGGGCTCATTGTCAGAGTTAATTTATGCAAATTGTCTTTGAAATATTCACGAACTTTTTCTTTCAAGAAGTTTGGATTTTTCTCCAGGATTCTTTTGAATTTTTCCACATTTTGATTGACTTGAAGTTGATTGATCGGATCAGCTCCATGATTCCAACTTGGCATTAACGACTGTAACAAGGAACAATTAAGTTTATTTACCTAATGAGTACAACATCGTCAAAGATTGGAAAATATTTAATATAATATTTTTTCTATTAGAAAAGAGTGAGCTACCGGTAATAGTTTGTTTTTCATTTTAAACTATTTTATATCATTTAATGCAGTATACATTGATAGAATTATTATTATTATTATTATTATTATTAATGAGGACAACTTGCCCAGACGATACACACCACCCCCCCCCCCCACCCCACCCCCCCCACTGTTCTGGCACTTTTTCAATAATTCAACTTTTCATCACTGCAACTGAACCAAATCCTTGGTAAAAATATTATTTTTCAGAACAGGCAGTTTTAGTTCATTCCTTAGCTACCAATTAGTGAAATAAATCTCTAACATATAAACTCAGTTCACATTAAACAAATCATACAAAAACACAGTCAGCACTTACCGAAATTAAACCAAGTCCAAACTGCGTGGTTTGATGTTTTAAACCAAGTTCTATCTTATGAAGAATGGCTTGAATCCTCTCATCAGCAAATCCCTCTCTGGACATGAATAGATTTAAATATGATTATGAAATAAAAATATTTCTCAGCATATTGCTGCTTCATATTCCTAAAATATTACTTTCAGTAGTCATGGTTCCTCTGATGAAACTTATTTAAAAAAATACATGATACATAGCCAGCCAATCATATCTCATGATACAGGTCATGTGATTTACTTACTCAATGACTTTGTCAAATGTCTCTTCAATAATTTGCTTCACTTTCTCTACATCTTCTTCTGCAATGCCCTTCAGACCGACAGTGAATGTAGTATCTCGAGTTGAGTTGTCATACCTGCAACAAAAATATTAAATGTTTATATTTTATTACCGGTATATTTTTCTGAGAAACAGATGAAAAACTTGACCTGTCAAAATTAGACTCTGCAAAATTTATTGAATATTAACAAATAAATGTTTTATACAGTATTCTGGATCTGCTATCTGATTGGTTTGTATTTGGCCTCTTACTGAATCAGTATCACTGTGAGAACTGTTCACTGTGATTGCGGGCATGTGATCAATTGATCAAAACAGGGAAACAAATTATTATTTCCAAAAATATGATAGTATAGCATTTCATAAAGCTGCGTGAATATGAAGAATCACAACTAAAAACATTTTTGTTTTGCTAATTTTTTGTTTTGTTTATGTGGAGAAATGGGGTATGATCGCTGTTATTGCTAGTCTGTTGAAATGTACTGTAGAATACTTTATTTTCGCTTGGAATTTATTTTCGCTATTTTCGCTGAAGGGATGATTCCGTGAAAATAAAACCCAGCAAATATACTTTTTTTCCTATATTTCACATTAAACTCATAAAAAATCAGTAAAAGTAAATTCCATACAAAATGCCCAAAAAGCCTTTTCAGCGAAAATTAATTCCAGCGAAGTATTCCACAGTACTAGAATTGTTGTTGATTTTGTCATGTGCCACGCCCATCTATGCACTTTGTTGGAGAGTGTTCTAGCCTTGGAATTTGAATATAAAATATAAAACACACACTACATGACAGGTAAATTCTGACCCCTGAAACTGTATTTAGAATGCCAGTTTCCACAAATAAAATCCCAAATCCACATGGAAATCAATATGTGATGATTATAACGAAAATCGGAATATTACGTTTTCAGAATTATTATTTTTTTTAAAAAAGCCTCTTCATCATCCCTCACAATAGTAGTATAAACTGAGGAAAGACATTGGGAGATTTAGAAATTTACACATAGCAATGTGACATAAAACAGCTATTTTGTAGCGTATTTCTTGTGCGAGCATATCGCTAGGTGATATTATCTTCCGCCAAATATGCTTTTTTTCCCAGAGAGGTCTTACATGTATATCCGCTACCTAATATCCTTATTTTCCATTTATAATCTCTATATAATGAAATGACACGGTTCAATTATCAAGCATACAGGTAAACATGTCTCTAAAACTGATTGAAACAAAAAGGTAATTATCTACAACTTGCAGATTAGTGTAAAACTCACCCTACAACCGGTGAATAATCGGCACCAATATTAGCGTCTATCAGTGCTTGATAGAATGGTGATGTGGGTCCCGCTGTCAGCAATGACCCAAATATACTGGCTGTAAATGAATTGAATGTATCTGTAACACTAGAAAAGAAAAGAAAATTATTGAATATATTCCTTAAATTGAATGTCAGTCAAGGTTTGTCATTTTAGCCACCAAGCGCACCTCAAAACTCAGTAAGACACAACTAGACTAGACTAGACTATGCATAACTTGACTACTTCACCAGACCAGCCCTAGACTATCTAGACTAGACTACACATAATTAGACATGACACAACTAGACTAGACTAGACTAGACTAGACTAGACTAGACTACATGTATGTCAAACCTTCTAATGTTTAGTCATTCACATATTCACTTTCGCTTCGGTATCACCAAATGTTTATAGTTTTCAAAGCTACAACATGCTACAATATAATATACAAAATTATTACATAATACTTACTCTCCAAGCAGAAAGCTGACTGACAATGTTGTCTGTTTGTTGGGATCAGCAGTCATATGCTCCACAGCACAGTGGACATGCTTTTCTTTCTGTAATTAGAAAACTTTATGATATACTTTCCAATCTATTAATTGGACCATAATCAATTATGTTCAATTATTAGATAGGTAGGTAGTAGGTTTTAGTCGTTGTTTTAATCCTTTGAACATCAATAATGAATTTTATATCATGAACTAAAAACGTGTGGTTTGCAAGATACAGTATTCGTTAGATGAAAAATCTGAACGACTAATATGCAGGGATTGTTATTGTAAGTACCAAAATAATTGATACATGTGTGTATTAGATAATTCCATTGTGCCATTGAACGAATACTCAGAGCAGTGGTATGAAAAAAAACCATTTTCACATCATGATGAAACATTATCCTACGTATTTAGTATTAAACAACAATATCAAAAATTACATGTTCTCATCCATATTGAATCTTTAACAACCATAAACACACAACAACTTTCTAAACTAATTTGCTGAAAATATAAATATTCAATGTGATGTACACTTACTGGTTGCTTCCATCGTTTCTCTTTAGGAACTTGTGTATCAGGCTCAATTCGACTAAATCTTGTTAGAGCTTGGTTATTAATTAATTCTAAATGACGCTCCATTTCAATATCACCATAAGTATAAAATCTAATGAAATTGATACGAAATACATTTCAAATTAGTGTCAAGATTTGTTGCATTGTGGGAAAAAGTTGACATTTCGACAATTTTTAGAGGATTGCTTCGATAAGCACCCACTCCTAAAACATACTTTTTTTTGAGTTGAGGACATGGGGTGTTAACACAGTCAAATATGATTATAAAGCAAATATGGTACATGCAGTAATTATCTTTGAATGCCACAATTTTTTTTATCAAAATTTAGTTTTTTCTATAATATGATAATTAAATTAAGAACTGAATAAACATATTTAAGACCCCTTGATCACAATTTAAAAAAAAAAAAAATTATACAAAGATAAAATTATGTGCGTTTATTTTGTGAAAGGTGACAATAACGGACTATGGTGAAATAAACTACTGGTACATGATTAGAAATGTACCATAATAGGTGATTTTTCGTTCAACTGCAATATCACGTGAGTTGCGTGAAAGACGCAAGCTGAATGTCTGCCACAAATATCGAACGATTTGATTTTGAACTCAAATTTATTTATTTCGTAGCTCACATGAAAAGGCAGATCTTAGACAGGGGAATATTGCGTTTGAACAGCACATTATTAAGCATGTCGAATCCCATGCCACTACGATGCTATGACCTTTGTTTGACCTCTTTTTACGTTCGATTTCACGCATAACGCAGGATCTCGTAGTGAACGGAAAATGGTCTATTCTCTCACCTAGAGTTGCTTGGATGGTAATGTGTTGCATGGAATTCTTTCAGCTTTTCCCAGGTCAACTCAGGAATATTGAGTGGTTCACCTCCACTGTTCATGGAGTATGTGTGACTCGGCAGGATGTTATTTTGTAAATGTAAGGAAAACAGCTGATCTGGATTTGTCTGCAAAGAGAAATATCACAACAAAATGGAACTAACACTGGAACTCTTTTAAAACATCACCGCCTGATGCTGTTCTTTCCCATTCATTTCAGCTATACTTTTTTACAGTTTTTCAACATAAGAAGTGTTAAAATGCTTGCTGCTTGCTATTATTTATGGAGTGAAACCATAATAATGAGGGAAGAAAAAAGATGACATACAATTTTCAATTCAGCTAAGCTCAAACCAACCTGATTAAAATCTGATGTAACTGATTAAACTTATTTTTATTTTATATTTTATTACTTTTGTTATTAATGCCTTATTATTTTACTTTGATTTTGTGTTTTATATTCTGCCCTTGTTTGCTTTCACAATTACCAAAACTTCAAAAAATAAATACTAGATCAAAACAAAATAAAATAAATATACAAAAAAAAGAATAAAAACTAAAATCTTATTTTAATCAGATTGAGCTCAAACCAACTTTCAATTTGTTAAATGAATCTGAAAAATTAATGTCATTATTTATAATGTTATGCTCTCTTTGTCTGACAAGTTGCTGCATAAGTCAGTAATTGCATACAATTAGGAAAAACAATACAGACAAATTCTTTATTTTCACTTGGAATTCATTTCCGCTATTTTCACTGACAGGGATGATTATAAAATCCAGCAAATATACTTGTTTTTGTCTGTTTTACATGCAATCAGTGAAAACAAATTCTATACAAAACACCCAAAATGTTTTTTTAGCGAAAATTAATTCCAGCTAAAATAAAGTATTTTACAGTATTGAATCTTACCAAAGCACCTTTCATTTCATTGAAGACCACACCTTTAAATATAACTGGTGATGTGGGATCTGTCACGTCTTCATGTTCCAACCTCCAGCCTTCTTGACTGTAGAAATAGAAACACAGCACGGAAATATCCACACCATTAAATTACAAGCCATGCATGGCACAGTCCCCGTTAGTTATCAAATTTAAGATATATAGTTTTGTTTATAGTAATATAGCTGGAATATAACCATGTCAGGAATGTGATTTTTTTAACATTAAAATGATTGACAAATCGTGTGAAATTAAACTTTTATGTACAGAGAAACACATATTTATGCTTTGGTTGACAGCACTTCTCAAAGAAAAAAAAAAGACGACCTGCAAAACTTTATACAATTGTCAGACATGCAGCGAATAGTATGCTTTTGTAATATATGCAGTTTCAGTGGCTTTGCTTTCTGAGAAAAAAATTCTGGCTCTGCACCTGAAAAAAACAAAAAAAAACATTTAGTCAAAAGTAAGCAGAGGTTGTAGCATATGTGCTCCCATTAGCTGTTAAATTTAATTAAAAAAGATATTTGTGTCCCGTCTTTTCAGTACGAAAACATATTACTTAATATATTTATACCAGCCAGAAAGAAATTGCATTAGGAATATAAATGGACAACAATTGATGCATGTCTAGCAATATACTGTTTGAAAGGCTGCAAGATGTAATGAGTAGCAACCAATCACTACTCGAGTCGGACTGGCTGGGAAACTGCACAATACATACAAAAATGTATGCAAATGATATATGAGCAGCTCCACCAAATTACCATAAAGCATTTAAATATGACAGTTCAGCGATCTCATAGTGAAAGCAACACGGAAGACCAGATTTACCGATGTTTTAGTGCGATCTTTTGGCTTCGTTTCTTATGGGAAAAAAGGCATGATTTTTTTTTTAATCGGGCCGATTTAGAAAAATAAATAAACGTACCGCCCCAAATAAAAATGTACCAGGTGGAATTTTTCTGTGGAAAAGATAAACGTACCGGTACGTTTATATTGGGACATTTACCGTTGTGGGCAAGCTCTCCTGAGGAGCAACAAATGTTTAACTTCGCCTATTGCGTGATCAGTGAGTGGATTACGTAAATAAACCAACACTTTCAATGAGTACATGCCAACCCAACTAAATTTGTTTATGGCTGTTTATGAACAGCGAGAACGCATCTCATAGAACAATAGCTGTGGAAATCATAAACAAATGTAAATTGCGGAAATCAAGCATGGTGATAGTGATTTTGAGCGAGGCAGAGACTGGCAAGCGTCTCAGAGCAGCATTGCGCCGACACCACCACGACGTTTGAATCCCGGTGAGAGCACTGCAAACCTCTTAAATCACAAGGTAAACTTTCAATTTACACAATACATAATCAGTTCCTACAATAATAAAAAGGCAGTTTTTCTGGCGAAACTCTCGCCAGGTTAGCAATAGTTTCTCACGATCACCAAACCCGAGACACAAATGATAATACAAAGTGTATAAATACCATAACAAGCACAGTTTCTTACCTTTGAAATTGACGAGACACTTTTTGTCCATATAAGCGTTGCGCAAATAAAGATACAATTCCGGGATACAATATCCTCACAAAAATGACTGTGATTTCCACCGAGACGAGAACTGCGTAAGCATCATCAAAACTCGGATTAAACTCGGGTAATTTCGGGAAAAGTCGGATTTTCCAGCAGTTTTGAAGGAAAAATGTTAAAATACAAAGAAAAACACAGTGAAACTTTGAAGAATCGAAAAAATAACTTGATGTGCATAATAGCACCATCAATTTGTGTCTCTGTACCAACTCTGAACTGATCGCAGATCCGGCGGGAGCTAAAAATGACAACCATTCGGCCATTTTGAATAGGATCATCAAACCAATATATCTGTTTATCTATGACATGATGTATAATGAATATTTAAAATTTGAACATAATCAGTGAAAACAAGTCAGACATATGGCACGAGAACCACATTCATTAAAACAAAATGGCCACCAGTCGACCATTTTGAATCTAATCTGAAAAAGAAAGTTATTTGCATCAAGGTCCCGTAATGTCTAATGTTTATACCAAGTTTGAACAAAATCCATCTGTAAACAGCCGAGAAATGCTTGACTTTTAGGATTTGTTAGCGCAAAAATGGCCGCCATTCCGCCATCTTGAATCAGATCGTAAAACAAAATGATGTGCATCAAGGTCCTATAATGTCCAACGTATATACAAGGTTTGAACAAAATCCATCTGTAAACAGCCGGGAAATGCTTGATTTTTATGATCGGCCATCTTGAATCAGATCGTGAAACATATTGACATGCATATGTATAATATCATGTATAATGTTATGTGTGATGTTTGATTGTGATTGGTCCAGGCATTTCTAAGATACAGGTCCGGACGCACGCACGCACGGACACACGCACGCACGGACACACAGAGGTCAAAACATAAGTCCCCGTTTTCGAACTACGACCGAACGGGGACTAAAAATGATCTTATTTTATTATTATAAGAGGGTAGGATTTTGAGGGAGGTGAACCAAATTGCACAAAATATGCGTATAAAATACATATGTATTATGGGATGGTGGGGTGAAATATTTGTCATGGTGTAAGATCAAAGAAATTAACTGCAATTGGGAATAAGATAAACCTCCTCGCCCAATTACCAAATAGATAACCCCCTAAGTCAGACTAGACTATATAGGGTTTTAATGTGTCTTGAAATACAACATCAAATAAATATACAGCCTAGAAATACAACACCCCAACCACAACCACCACCAAACATGTAATTCTTTACATAGGATTAAATAGAGAAAAGTTGAGATCAATAATGCAAGATTTTATTTGAAAAACACCAAGTCTCAGTCTGAAGTAGCTTTGTCAACTTACCTGAAATCAAACTGTGTTAGCTTGGGAAAGAAGACAGCATCAAGGTACACTGATAACAGATTCTCAAAATCTTTGGCATTTTGTGTTGCAAATGGATACATAGTATAATCATTGGCTGAATGAAAACATAAAATAATAAACAGATTATATCATTCCATTTTTTTTATTTCGATACTGAGACTTAGCACTTTTAATTTAACTTGATACAAGCATTAATAGAATAGAATAGAATAGAATAGAATAGAATAGAATAGAATAGAATAGAATAGAATAGAATAGAATAGAATAGAATAGAATAGAATAGAATAGAATAGAATAGAATAGAATAGAATAGAATAGAATAGAATAGAATAGATGATGAAACTATCTTTTGATCTCAACAGTTTCTTAAACACGATCTGCTGAGGCAAACTCTGAAATTCTTCATAGTGTATTGAGATTGTTCTCATAAATTGGCGCGTAGCAGATTCCATCTCTGGGTTCTTGCAATCTAAAAAAGCATACATCTCATTGCCAAATAAAGTATGATATAAAGCATGGAAATTGCTACCAGTTTCAAATAATCCAGACACAAATCAAAAGATTTATAGAAACACAATTATACTAATATTTCTGGTTCATGAATGGTGGTGATAATCCACCAATCAGAATCAAGTCTGCTAAAAGTAATAGACCAATCACATCAATGAAATGGACTTTACCTGTCATTGCATTGAGAAATGTTGACAACGATCTTGTAAGCATCTTAAAAAACGGGTCCCTGACTGGATACTTCTCACTTCCACACAGGACGGTGTGTTCGAGGATATGTGGTACGCCGGTGTTATCCATTGGGGTTGTCCGGAAATTAACACTACAAAGTCAATGTGGGTCACAGGTTATATAGATCAACTTATAAAGAGTTTCGGAGAGAGGCATATCACATAAGCGTTATATATAACAAACATGATTAAAATGTCAAGGCTCTGGTTTATCACTGCACTTAAATCTGATATAACTATTCAAGTCGTGTTTAGATCTTGCAAGATCAGCAACCAATCATTGCTTTATTGTTCAGGCATGCTCTAATTGGGTGAAAACTATATGGGATCTTACAGGATCAGTAACCAATCAGAACTTGTCTTACAGGCTACTTTCTCCATGTAGTAAAGCCTTCTCTAATTGGATGTTAAATCCCATTAGAGAGAAGCTGTCAGATAAGATCCTGTCGGTTAACAAGATGTGCGCAATTCATGAATTGTGGTGATGAAATAGTTTGTCTCTAAATTTTAGGGAATCCGACATTAACTTGTAACAAAATAGTGTAGATAACTTTATTTCAATCAAATTTATTATTACTGAAAACCTTAAATTCGTAGATGTAGAAAAACAATTTTACATTAATTTATTCACAGTGTTTTAATTTTCCCACTGGCTAAATTAAATCTACCCAAACTGGTAACATTATGATAGAACAAAACAAATATGTGAATAAAAATGCGATCAAATATAAAAATATTGAAATTAAATATTTTCACTGTATGATTTTGTTGATTCATTTCTTTTTAAAATTGTTTGCATATATGCAATTTATTATAACAAAAATATGCAGAAAAATTAATAAAGGTCAACTGCTTGAACTTTGACCTTGTGTGTGCCACAGTCAAGCTCTGCTGACATAAACATACGTTTTTTTGCATATAATATTTTATTGAGACTGACAGCTAATGGGATATTAATAAAAAATAGACTCATAATTATAGCATTGTAATTTATACGGTGACGCAGCCACAAATATCATGCATAATTTATCAATGCCAGACTAGTAAATGTAAAGATTACTCTCTGCTTTATTATGAGACAACAACACCGATTCAGACAGATTAAATTCCTATACATTTGATATTAAATTTAATACAAATCTGTAATTTTGAAATAAACTTAATACGTCCTATTGAAATCCATAATTTTTTCGTAAACATTTTGCACATTCTTGCGTGCTTTTCTATCATTTCTTTGTTAATTTTTGACTAAATGAAGAACATTCCCTGTTTTATTTAAATAAGTCCTGCATACTTGTCCAATTATGGTTCAGTGCTAGTTTATCAAATTTTGAATAATAGTTTAATAGGTCTGTCTCCATAATGGAGAGTCAACAACTCATTCAATATTGGAACGCACTGCAAACTATATTTTTCATGCCTCCATGACCATTTTGGAAATACTGGAATAGTGTTTTCAATTATTCATGAAGACAAATAATTTTATGAGTGAGCAAAAACTAAAATAGTGTCAGACGGTTATATCATTTTTCAAAGGCTTTTAATTTGTTATTAGTGAACATATCATTGAGATTCTTGAGGCATTCTTTAACAGGAATTTTTTGAAATTTTTTTTTGCAAATGACTACTTGAATTTCAAAATAACAACATGAACCAGTTTTAATATTATGAACTTCAGTTGTGTGTGTTTTGACCATTTTTTTATTCAAAATGGCTGCCAAAGTAAAGCAGACTGTTGACAGTCCTCAGGCCTAATTTGTTAGTACATATACTAAATCAGCAAACATCGAAAGCGTTTCATGAGCACGAAAGAACAGCAAAAATAGCACATGGGTCCGTGACCTTTATTTTGTTGACCACTAAAGAGGAAGTGAACTGAGCCATGCTCCATCTATTACTAAAACCGAGTGACGTCATTTCCTTGCATGCATAATATCAAGGGAAACTATGAAGAGGTGAACAGTCCTCCAGCCCTCGCAAAAATACCTTGCGTTTGCTGAATTAGTAATTAGGCCTGTCGATAGTCTACAATATAGGTTTAATTCACAATGTTATTGTTTCCATGGCAACAAGTTCAGCTACTCCTATCCTCTCAGCGATTTATTTGATAAACATTATTGCTCAGCAAAATTTTAGGAACTTGCGATGCTGTTAAATGTTTTGCATTTGTGTTACGTTTAATCATTAACAGTATAAGAGTCAGTCATCAAATCACGATAAATCACTTACAATTTAAGTAAATACTGTAAAAGGTTATTTCGCTGACTGGAAAATGCGCTAAATTAAAACCCAGTGAATATGTAAAATTTAGCATAGAACACATTATTTAAATGATAAAACCTACTGAATATGCCTGAAATGGTAAATCAGCAAAATTTAAACCCAGTGAAAAGTAGTCATTTTACATTATTTTGTCATTACCTGAAGACATTGTTTGCATCGTCTCTGGCAATATGTAAATACTCAGCACCTGTGTTGTCATGATCTAGGTTGACGGCGGTCAAATACAACTCTGGTATCGTTACAACCTGCAGAATTAATTTAAATTGATTGTTACATTCAGTGTATAGTGAATTAATAAGAATTAATCTACCTTATATGTTCCAGTGAGTAGAAGAACATAACCATAAACATCAATGAAATGGAAGATGAAATACATCATCTTATGGACTGTAAATTAAACACTGAACATAGAAATACAATGAACAATATGGTAGAATGAATGAACCAAGACTTGAAAAATGAAAAGTTAAGTCTACTACATACAATTCAAAGCGAAACAGCTATTCCATGTCTTTTGTTTATTTCTAACTTTGTTGTTTTTATATTTGCTTGGTTTTTCTCCCAAAAAAAAAGTGTAACATTTTCTTCACGGTTTCAATAAAGCTCTATTCTATTCTATTTAATTAATAGAGGCATATATGTGGGGAAGAAAACATGAAAAAGAAACATCAAGTGTTTTTATGATTGGTTCTAATTGTATGGAGAAGTTTTTTTTTAAATGAACCTGTAATATGTACTCAGTGAATGAGGCTAAATTCAAATTGTACAATTCTGAGCATAGTTGTATTATGTTTAAAGAACTTCCATTGTCTATAATGGAAAACTATTACTGTAAAATTTACTGAGGGGCATCAGTAACAGCTGGCATGACCTGAGAAGGAAGGTCCAGAGACGAGTGCAGTGGAGGATGATGTGGTGGTGGCCTATGCTCCGACTGGGGCAAAGGGCCCAAGTAAGTAATTACTGTGAAATACTTTATTTCACTTGGAATTAATTTTCATCGAAGGAATGATTCAGTGAAAATAAAATCCAGCGAATATACCTTTTTTTATATTTGACATTCAACTCTTCAAAAATCAGTAAAAATAAATTCCAGCTAAAAAAAAGGTATTTTACAGTATTAGACTGGAATGTCAATTATTTTTTAAATGATTATCAATATAACTTTTTCATCTCAAGTCTTGTCGCACAAACTTTCAAGACATAAAGAAATAATTTCATCATTATTAGAGCAAAAACCATTTTCATAACATTTTGAACTCTTGTTTCTCAATAATATTGTGCAATGACTCAATTTTTTTCATTTTCGGTACCTTAATAATTGACATAAACCAATAACAATAAAGACAACATATACAGTAATCTTCAATTCTACTAAAACATGTGGTTGATTACCTTGTTGACAGTGAATCCATGTACATGGTCACCAGGTTTAAATCTCTGGGCTCTTTCCAAAACTGAACTTGAACATCGCACCAAATGAGGACGTCTGAAATAAATAATAATACAATTTATCTGCTTAGTGTCAATAATATTGCAATGATTTGATACTTTGATATTTTTTACACTTAAATTTTGGTGCATAATTCTCTATACTTTAAATATGTTTTAACCAATAGTTAAACTTTAGTAATTTACGACAAATTGACATAATTTCTCATTGGCTTCACTGATTATATAATCTGATAATTTATACCTTTCAGAGATGATAAAATAGCACAAAGTTGCCCTACGGACTAGACTCAGAGATGTTTTAGTTTTTTTAAGGAAATAAATGATTTATAATTTTGAATACATATATAATTTTTGTCTTGTCTTAATTCAAGTTCCACATACTATACATTGTATATGCACTGGAAAATTATTGAATAATGAGCTGCTTAATTTTTACTGTGCAGCATGAGCACACATGCGACTTCAAACAGTGTTCACAGTTTTGGGTTGAACAACAATGCTTTGTAAATTGTTCTGTCTATCAATCTTGACTTGAAAACAAAAAATTGGCAACCTCAGAGTTGATTCTTTGTTTTAACAGCTTAAATGTGTAACTCCAAAAAAAATGATTTACCGGTAGATGACTGAATCTCCTATCCCTGTGTATTTTATCTTAGATATAATATGCATACATGTATAACATCAAACAAAAAAATACTAATTTATAGTCTATTGATGAATTTGTAAGTTTTGATGGTTGTAAAAACTAGTTCAAATTTTAGTGAATTTAAGTGTCTGTACTTAGAGAACTTTAGTTGCTTAGTGGTTACTGACATTTAATTTCACTATTTTGATGTTTTGAGCATACTCACTGTGTTTTAATTTCACAAATTTGTGTTTTATTGTTATTAATTTTACATGTTCACATACATAATTATCTGCATTTACGTTTTGTATAATTTTGAATTATTATTTTTTGTTTTATGTCATATGCATACATATTTTTGTT
Source organism: Saccoglossus kowalevskii (assembly GCF_978046115.1). Classification (NCBI taxonomy): domain Eukaryota; kingdom Metazoa; phylum Hemichordata; class Enteropneusta; family Harrimaniidae; genus Saccoglossus; species Saccoglossus kowalevskii. The sequence goes on from NC_140662.1 coordinate 13,044,133, forward strand.
CACATAAGAGAGAAATTATGAAAATCAGCTCTAGTTGTTTCAAGGCTATAGCCTGTTTTGATAAACAATACCAGTGCAAGGCCACAGTAATCTCTAGAAATATACAACCTCAAACGGTTGACGTGCGTGTTCGCATTGAACTACGCGATTTTACAGAGTGTTCAAACTGTGAAACAACCATGACATGGTTGTTACAGACATGTGTTATGCACTGGCGAACGATTGGCGAACGCATGGCAAAAGTCCCGGTATTTCGACTTCTTTTATATTTACCTGATTTGGTCACTTCGTTGTAACATCGACGTCAGATTGTTTACAGAACGTAATCTTAACATCCTGTAAAACAAGGATGTTTCTTCAAGGTGTAATTTGAACGGCAGAAAAGCGCAAACCCACACGTAGAAATCCGCTTTACGTGCGACCAGGTTTGACCCGAACCTTCAAAACATGACCTGTGTCCTGTTTGTTTTCTCATTCTCGTCTCCAGTGTTTCGCCAACGCCATCGTTTCCCAGGATCACTAATAATTTTTCTTCGTCAATTCATTTGTCACCATCGTTCAGTTTGATTGGGGATCTCACGCCATGATACTTATAGATGGTTTTTGTTTTACATTCAGAAAATCGTAAAATCGAACATCGTTGGCAAGTTACGAGTGTATGTTACTGTGCTTGTGTCTGTCACAACAAACTTGTCTGTGTGTCCAACTGTCCTATAGGAAGTGCAGCTGATCGGAAACCAGGAAATCCAAAACCTGTCTGAACTCAAACTTTTTATCCCAGTGTTGTGACTATTTGCAGGAATCGATATAGGTAACTAACTCTTAATATTGCTTGCCAACTGTTAATATGGTGCCTGGATCGACCGGGTCACTTTTTTCTGGCGTGGGCGGGGTTGGCCCTCGAGGGCCGAATAATAAGTGACTGTAGACTAGGGGGGGGGGGTGAGGAATTGACTCGAAGTCGCCCAACGTTTCCGTATTATGACACTAAGCCCAAGACACAGTCCATGTACGCAAAAATAAATAATATATATGATATATAATTTTGAATACATATATCATTTTTGCTTTGTCTTGATCAGGCATTCAAGCACAGTCACTTGGGGGCTGAAAATCAATAAATACTAATTTTCAATAAAAATCATCCGCTATACGTATATAAATAAACAAGTTGTGAAACACGACACCTAGTAAATCGACACCCTGTCGTTTTCAAATGTCGATTTCTTACCTTAAAATGCGAAACAAAAAGTGCAGAGGGGGTCAGGTGTTATGTTAATAACCATTGTTCATAATCGCTAACTTGGTTTTATTCAAAACTGCACAAATCGCGAGTTTTCTGGTGATATCCGACAATTTCATGATCGAAAATGGCCAGCAGCCAGAATCAAGGGGGATTCGCACAGAGTTCTGGGTAAATCAAGTGCGCATACTCATTTTCAGCCAATCAGGCATGCCGTAACAGCGAGTATTTCCTTGATTTACCCAGAACTCTATGCGAATCCCCCTTGATTCTGGCTGCTGGCCATTTTCGATCATGAAATCGTCGGATATCATCAGAAAATGCGGGATTTGTGCAGTTTTGAATAAAACCAAGTTAGCGATTATGAACAATGGTTATTAACGTAACACCTGATCCCCTCTAAAATTTTTGTTTCGCATTTTAAGGTAAGAAATCGACATTTGAAACCGACAGGGTGTCGATTTACTCGGTGCCGTGTTTCACAACTTGTTTATTTATATACGTATAGCGGATGATTTTTTTTTTGAAAATTAGTATTTATTGATTTTCAGCCCCCAAGTGACTGTGCATTCAAGTTCCACATACCGTCCCGGGTACTATATGCACTGAAATATTGTCGATTAATAAGCTGCTTAATTAATCTTTACTGTGCCGCTCTCATGCGATTCTTAAATTAAATATATTTTAGTTTTTTGAATGAAATGAATGAATTATGATTTATAATTTTGATGGTAATTCGACTTTGTGGCCTCCGTAAATTTTAAGTTATCGGTTTGTACTGTTTTTTTTGAAATAATTAATCACAATTTGAACTATTTACAACAGTATTTTCAAGTTATAGATAAAATCATTTTTTCAAAAATAAAACTGTAAATTGCATTTTCCTGCATTTCTGGGATGATTATGTTGTTTGCCAGGACTTTTCCTTTAACAATAAACAAACAATACAGTGCTTTCAGAAAAACTGTTTCCAATATTTACGGTCAAATATAATATATTTATATATTTAAAAACTGTCATGTCGCAGATGACTGCATGCCCCTGAATGCAACAACGAACTGTGTGCTTGTAGAGCAAGAAGTTCGAAAATATGGAGAATGTAGCTGGTAGCTAATTGGCTTTTGTGGCACACCGTGAAACATCACTCAAATTATTATAGTCAATTCAGCTGGATTTTAATGTCACATTTGATAAAATTTGTTATAAACTACCCCGGTACTTACAAGATATGGAAATATCTTTTTTGAAAGCACTGTACATTCTTTAGTAACTACCTGGTAGTTATTAACCGGTAAATATGCACTGGGTTTTAATTACTGCATTTAGGAATCAGTGAAACCAACAAAAATAAAATCCAATGAATAATTAATATGCATATGATATAGAGACCACTAAAACAGCCCAAGACTAATTGGAGGCAGGAATTTATATATAAATGTCAAAAAAAGTATGAATGGTATTGAATTTGAACAAAGAAGATTTTGTAACCTCCAGGAATTGCTAGCTCTGAATATGGTTTATGTTATAGTTTTCTAATATAAACTTTTCGTCTTTATCAATCCTAAGTATCACAGACTTTTTTTTTTTTTTCATTCATTGTAATTAAAGAAACAGTGTATTTTTATAAATTGAATACATGTAGTTTTAAAGAAAGGCTTCAGTGTTGTTTTTTTCATTACACAGGAATGTCTGTTTTCTCAATGTATGTTGCATTACCATGTGGTACATGATGGAAAGTTTACAACAGAACTACAGCCTTCAGGAAAGACTGATACGTACTATTGCTGACTGGCGGGCTTATTCCACGGATGACGTGGAAGACCTTCTCAATCAAGGTGCGGATATCAACGGAGCTTCTGGTACCTTGTTACCTCTACACTGTGCCTGTATGGTTAGTGACAGCCATGTCTTGAGATTGCTGCTTGACAGGGGCGCTGAGGTGAGACCAAATTTTATAAATGCTTATATCCTGCCAGATTTTAAGCCAAGAGGAAAAGTATATTTCGGAACTAGTGAGGAAATGCTGTGTTAAGTGCAACCTTTGATCAGTTTGTATCGGTAAATACAATAATTTTAAAGGAATGTGTAGTAGCTGAGGTATAGCTGAAAGCACATGAATGTCAAATGTATTATGTAATATGATGAATTCACTGTAAAACCTGTTGAAATAGAAACATGGCATTTTGGCAAATTTGATTCAATGCATTGGCAAGAATTAGCTAAAGTGACAACACTTTTCAAGTGAAATTTATTCGATAAAGTTGTTGCAAAATAAGGTAAACGAGGATAATTTCATAATTGATAGTAATGAAATTGAACCATAAAAAATCAAATGACGAGTCAAGTTAGCAAAATTATATTAACGCTGACCACTTGTATTTTGTATTTCTCTGAGATCACATAACACTGAATCACATGACAAGGGGTTACAGTTCAGTTATGTCCTCAATTGACCCCATGTGTAGCAATAAATCGAACAGTGTTCAAAATCAACTTAATCTAGTTTCCCAGGAATACAGACAGAATAAATTACTTCAAATTTCACCATTTCAATTACAAAAAAATCAGTGTTGCTGTAGCGATGATTACGTGACACTGAGGCGAAACGGAAATGAAGCTGATGGCACATTACAGCAGAGTCGAATGTTTGTTTACACAAAGCTAAAGCCAAATAAGCCAAAGCCTATAGGACAGCCATACTGTACTGTTGCCCTGGTTTTGTTTCAGGTGATATACTAGCGTTTGCTTTATTTGGGTTTATAAAAAATCACATACCGGTAAAAGCCAAAGCTAACAAATGCATTTAAGAAAACATTTGGGCTGTTTCATGTACTAAATAAACTTCTATGTTTATGTCATGTCTGTTTCGAGTACCGGTAATTATGAGAAATGTTAAAGGCTCAGAATTAAAGGCTTTCCAATCGTTTATGTCACTGTATCCACACCTTCCTCAAATAGGTTAATGCTGTGGACGGTTATCAAAGAACTGCTCTGCATTACGCCGCTGAGAAAGACGACATTTGTACGGAGCTTCTAATAGAGTACGGCGCTGATCTGAATGCTCCCGATGGAAACCAAGATGCGCCGCTTCACTGGGCTGCCTTCAAAAATAACTTAAGTTGCGTGAAAACTTTACTTCAACACAATGCTGCAGTAAACATTGTTGATTACAATAACGACACGCCAATCAGTTGGGCGGCAAAGAAATGCAACATTGAAAGTGTGCAGCTGTTGTTAGATTACGGTGCGGATGCATCGATTGCGAATTTTAACGGAGATTTGCCGGTTATGCGAGCTGCACGTTTGGCAGCAAGCGGTTTAGACAGCCAAGATGTGGAATGCGTAGAACTACTCATGAAGGCGTCTGGTCAGTTTGATTTACGTGATCTGGCCGGTCATCTGCCAGATATTATAAAGCAAGATCCTCTCTTACATGACGTTCTATTTAATGTTTGTGAGAATGTGCTTCCTCTGAAACAGCTTTGTCGTCAGGCTATTCGCAGAAATCTTGGCCAGTGTTATATTCCTAATAAAGTACCAGGGATTCCTTTACCGACTGCGCTGCAAAATTATCTACTGCTACAGGAACATTGACGGGAATTTGACGCTTGTGCCAAAATTTGTGAATAACAGTCATTTATGCTCTCATACAGGAGGGTAATTACTTGAATTATGTAGAGCGTTCTCTGGCAGTGGTAGTGATGTATTATCTATTTTGCATGTGACTAACCCTGTCTGGTGTTGATATAAACAGATCATGCAATTCTATACAGCGCCCTCTGGTGGTGGTATGAGGTATTTATTCTGTTTTGCATACCACTCACTGTCTGATGCCATTGTTGTTGATATAAAGAGATTATGAAATTCTGCACAGTGCTCTCTAGTGGTTAGTAATCATTACTAATGAGATTTTTATTTTATTTTTCATGTCTCTTGATTTCTGCCAGCACTCTCCGGTGGCCGAAATGACAAATTAGTTAAATTCACCATGACTCACAAACACAAATATTGCATGCCAATCTCTGGTGATGGTGATTAAAAATGTAGCAATCATGAATAAATTATCAGTTCTCTGATACATTTCTTATTGGTGTGATATATATTATTTTTATGAACAAAGCTTATCTGACATGAAAACAGTCCAGTGTATGTTGTAGCGCCCCCTGGAGGCTGTAATGAGTAACATCTTTGATATGATGTGGGTATTGTGTGAAACTTTTTCTTTTTTTTTAAACATGAATTCATTTAACAAACTAGTAATAAATGAATATATGATATAAAATGCAAATGATTATATTTTTGATCTTATCATTTAATTGCTATTATGAGAAGTATTTTGTGAGAGAAACCAACATCACAAATCTATCACAAGAACTGACCAGGTAATTGGTGAAGTTTTCCAACAAACAATTAATATTTATATCAAATTTTTTGTTTGTTTCTTGTTAATTCATCAACTATTTGAACGCCAAAAAGTACAAATACATAATTTCCCATTGTCATTGTCATTGTCAGTGCAAAAAATTATTGAAAATACAATTTCAGCAGGAAAATTATGGCATTAAAAAATTACTCTACCCTTTATTCTCAGATTTTGTAGGGAATCTCAGAGCTGTTTTTGGATGATGGGTTATTAATTAATATTTATGTAAATAAATTACATTTATACTGACTTTAAATATAAAAATGTTCGTCATTTACCCACCAAAATATTTCAGGGAGTTGTTTTCAATATGCAAAATTCTTAAGGGATGTCTTCATAACTTAATAGGTATTTTTAAATATCATCTATATTCTTTGTAACCATACTACCGGGTAATTAAAATGATTTTGCATCAGTATTATAATGTTAATTCTCAGCATGGCAATGAAAAGTTAGCTGATATTGAACTTGAACTTGGAGCATCATTATAAACATAGAAGACATTGTAACATTTGTTTATTTCAATAGTGCACTCGTTAACAAGTATATTCTTTAATGATAGACACCCAATTTCAAGTCTAAAATTTTTAAAATTAATTTAAAATTAACTGAAACTGTAAATAAAATTTTTGAAGTTTGTATGGCACCATTTTTTGTATTAACATTATTCAATACCACAGCAAGATTATATGTTCAATGTTTTACATTCATTCATGCTTCCAAATACATGTACATGCATTAACCCTTCCACCACCAGTTCTTTCTTTTCTTTTCAAATTCACAAAATAGTCCCATTTATAGTCTGCACTTTTCTTCAGAAGATTGGGACACAAATGGCCGAATTTTTACTAAAAACTGAAAATTGACTCAAATTTTGTGTGTTGGATCTATAATTATCATACATTTCCAGAAATATTGAACATTATAAGAAAAAAGATGCAGAAACATTCAGCAAGAAAGTCTGGTTGTGAAAAGGTTAATTAAAGCAAAAACATCCTCTGAAACAGAAAACAAACATTTCCCAATTCTACCATGCCAGAAAACAGAAAAAAATGTATTGAATCCTGAATTGAACTAATTACTTAAGCCTCTTTATCTTCTCGGAACAGGCAAATATTTAACTGGATTTTCTGAGCTACGTTTTTGTGTTATCTTCATTTTCTTTTGCCTGGTCTCTATGGAAACTATAATGCACAGTCCCTCTATCCCCGGTCTAGAAACGGTCATTGTATTAGGTGTGAATTGGTCTCCTTCCCTGGCAAAGGCGCGTTGCGGGTGTGGGCAAAGCATTGTCACGTGATCAGTACGTGATTTGACATCGTCAGTGTTATGTATTTTTTTACAACAAGCATTGTTATATACTTTTGCATAGAATAAAGTCATTAGTTGTTGTATAGTTGACTTGAACTTTTATAACCCCCCAAGAATCAGAAATATCACAGGTTTTTCGATCGACTACGTTAACATGAACGACGCCATTTTGACAAGATTTGTTTAGCGATGTCAGCATGTTGGCATGCAAAGTTTTTTTCCCTATTAAAACGAGAAAATGAACATAATTCCCGATATTAATCTTTGAATTGCAGGAACTGGATGTTTATGAGTTGGTAGGCTGGTTGTGATGCGTATCAGGGTTCAAAAAACCCAAATTTCATAATGATAATTTTGTTTACATGTTTGTTTGAAGTCAAAGTGAAGTCATACAATGAGGTATCGCTTTGCATGACGGTAACTTTTGAAGGTATTGTAATCTGTCTGACTTCCTGACTCTCTCGGCCCGCGTGTGAACGGTTTGTTTACCCGCACTGCGGTTCGAGACAAAAAAACGCTAGTCGTTTCCAGACTGGGGATAGAGGGACTGTATATAATGCAACAGTGAAGAATCGTGGAGCTATAGCGCCCTCAACGTGGTCAGATTTTTAAAATTTTCTGAATGAAAATTAAAACAATTTGATAATTTATGATTACAACAGATTGTTGTTTAGAACTGTTGGAACAGGGAGTCATATTCATTTTATTTAAAGTGTGTTTTTAAATTATGTTTTCTTATTATGTTTAAGATTAGTTTTTAAAAATGCATTTCTTACCACTTGAGGGTGCTCTACTAGCTGTACCTGGCATCCTGCTTCAATGATTTTGATGGGGAATTTAGTATTAGATTTGTTTTTTTTATTTTGACCATTACTTATATAAAAAGTACAGATAATATTATACTTTCTGAATCAATCCACAAAAGGAACTAAAATAAACATACCCATTTAACTTTCAACAATTTTCTCATAATTTGTTAAAAAATTTGATTTATGTCTATTTTGTCCAAAATTAAAATTGACACTATCCTCGGGGGCGGAGCTACGTCACAGACGTTCCACGTTGCTAAGACGCGCACCACTGTACCATGCATTTCTATGGGCTCTGTGCGCGCTGCTGTGGAACACTGGTCGAGCCGGTGAAAATTCGAGAAAACAACACAAACTCAACTTTGAAGTAATCCCGAACAATCAAATTTATATATGTTACACACGTAGGGCTAATCTTGTTGCACTGTTCAGAGGAGTCTCAACAATCACCCCAAAGTACTGTTTTCTGTGAGTTTTGGGCCTTTGTTTTCACCGCCGCGGGTTGCCAAGCAGTGAAAATGCCCGGATGTCCGCCCCCGAGGATAGAATAATACATAGAATTGAACAATGGCGGAGACATTTTGGCATTCAAGAAAAAAAGAGTATATTTTTATAGGCTTTGTGAAGCCCTGAGGGCAGAATTATAAAATGTGACTATTAAAATCCAGGGTGATAACTGGCTGTTTAATTAAAGTGTTAAAAAAAGGTAAACAAACACAGAAAGCATGCTTATAAACAGATAACAGAGGGTAGTTTATTTATCATCATTTTGATATTACAGAGATTGAGAAATGTTTATTCAGAATAAACTTTTATTTTTTACCGTTTTCAAAGAAATATATATAACTTTGGCAAACCATCAGCACTATAATAATCATAATTATAAATTGATCGAAAATGAACTGGTATCTTCTAAATGTGAAATATGCTAATTAGATACATACTGTAGAATACTTTATTTTCGCTTAGAATTTATTTTTGCCATTTTTGCTGAAGGGATGATTCCGTGAAAATAAAAATTCCATACAAAACGCCCAAAAAGCCTTTTCAGCGAAAATTAATTCCAGTGAAAATAATGTATTCTCACTATTCCACAGTAGTTGCCATTGTTCTAGATCCATTATATAGTCAGTTTAGGTTTAAGTAATTGATTTTTTATTCAAGTTTGCATAATTATCATTATTAATTCATGATTAATGAAAATGCAGAGAAACTTGTTCTGTGACTTTACATGAAAACTTGTATTGCCTCCAGTTTTAATATGCGGAACATTAGAATTTGATATTGGGTACCCCAAGGGTATCATTCATTTTAACTCATTTGTTGCCATGACAATTTAATATTTATTGTCTGTGTTTAGTAATATTCATTACTAATGATTATCAACGTATATTAGGTCTTTTTAACGACCTGAAGGTCAATAAAGCAAAGTACATTTGTGTTAATTGAAAATATTCGGCATCATGGATTACTTGTGATCCTTTCGTTAATCAAAAATATAGTTTTGTAGGTGGATAGTCATTGGAAAAAATATGATATTTCAGTGTTTGGACTATTAGAATGAGTTTTGATTGTTTAAGAAAAGATGTATTGTGAGGTAATTTTAAACATTGAAAACATGTAATACATGGAAACCAATTAAGAGAAATTCAAAGTGCAATTGTAGTTTTTTATTTTTATTGACATATTAGTTAAAAGGCGGTGGTGGTCGTGTTGCGTCCTGTTTGATTTGGGACTCATAGCGATGTATGCAACGCGCGTGTAAAATACATTGTTTATTTACATGAAATTCGAACACATGCTGTGCTACGACCACCGCCTTTTAAAATGAATTGATAACATCCACATATAATCATTCCCTGTTAGTTGGTTAATAATAGGAAAGATAACAAATTATTGATGTTGTTATAATCAGGTGAATGACTATGGTACTTGTTTATGCTTTTCTATGCGCATGATTTACATTCTGCGTTCCGCTGACCTTAAGAGCAGTTCAGGAAAGTTGTGCGAACTCATCTGTCATTGTTGTATGTCCCTGAACTAAAATGTATTCTGGTCAGCATCTGACTGACTGACTGAATTTGAATTTCCTCTCCTAATAGCAATGACCATTTTTACATTAACTCAGACTGTTTTGAAGGACTCGTGACTTTCAGCAGTGATAAGGTAAAAAACAAAAAAAGCCATGATGACCTTTGCCTACTACCTTTAAAATAATCAAGTCAAGACATTTTTATGAGATAATTTCTGCCTTGAAAATAGGTATCTGAATAATTCAAGCTTAATGTGTACATTGTCTGAAGGTAATTGTTTTTCTAGCATTAACACACATCTACTACCTTGACTTTTACACTGTGTGGTTTTGTTTTATATGTTGTGGTTTACAATACCATGATACAAATTTGTAATCACCAAATATTTTTTTACATTTTTGATGACTTGTGTGCAAATTATTAACATTATTCATTAATGAAACAAATAGATGCCTACTTGATATGTTGAATGCTCACAAAATTCTAAAAATTGGTTGGTAATTTTCATTTTGAATAACAATTATCGGTAAATTCGTCCACTTACTCGCTCACTGAAGTCATATTCAAAATGTCCTAGATTCCTAGAAGGATTATGAATTTAATTTCGAAGATTCAACACATCTACATACATGTATACTGTAAAAAAGCAGACATGAGCCTCATAGCCTTGTGTTCCTAGTGTCCAGCTCTATGTACCAGGTATGTCTTTTGTTCATGTCTATACTTGTACACGTTATTTGATTCACACAGATTAAACTTAAAGGGCAGTGGTCTTCTCGCCGCACATGTGCGACATTTGTGCGATCTTCTAATGAAAATCACGAGTACGACTTTTGATCTGGCTGCAACGTGTACTAATTGTCGACGAAGACTCCTTCGATACCTTTCAATCACCAAAAAAACATACCTAGTTAAAACTTGGTAACGTCTCAGTTTGTACTCGTTGGTCTGTGCATAGACCCTCAACAAAGGGATAGGGCTATTTTCTTTATACGATGTTGCTTTGCATAATTAAAAACACATTAGTTCGAGTTTACATAACGGTGAACAACGCAAATAAACTAACTAATAAACTCATCGTTTGGTCACGAAAAATCTCGCAAAATCCCGAACGCGATTATTTGTTGAGGGTCTATGGTCTGTGCAACAGTCAATGTGGACCCACACATTGTGCATGTTTCATGTTAGTAACTTAGGAAAATACTACAAAGAGCGAGTTCAAATTATTGATGACAACTTTAAAAAAAAATTCAAGAAAATGCAAAGCTTAGCATGTAAGTTTAATCTTCAACTGTGTTGTACTACTTCACTATGCCTATTCGATTGCTGCAGTTTATTGTAAATTAACAGCCCATGAGACACCCGGCTGGATCAAGAGTTTTTCAATAAAACCTGATATCAGTATCTTGAAGATCTGCTCTGGGACAACCTTATTTCTCTCTCGCTAAACCGTATGCTGTGTTATATGCATTTTATGCGTGATTAGATTTGACTCCTCGGTTCAAATTAATATCATTTCATATTCTACTTTTTCATGTACACTTGTGTTCACCATAACAACCCATATATCATGTAACAGGGCCACACGCCAATCTTTACTTTTCATTTTGTGTACTTTTCGAATTCATCTCAAGACATTATGCAATTAAGCTGTAGTATCCATGGTGACTCGTATGACCTAAGAGCCAACAAAATGAGCTTGATGAGAGCTGTTTATGACAACTAGGCTTGCAAGGAACAAAGTCCTATAGAATTTCTACATGGGCCTTTAAAGAGGTGTCAGCGTTAATGTAGGTGAGGTGTTGGCATTACATATGCTTCTTTATGTGATGTACTGTAACAAAACAAATAAACCATCGTCTGGACGTTTATGTCATCGAAATAATATAAATTGAAAGAAAGTTAATATCTTTATGTCATCTCTTCATCCATTATTAATAATTAATTTCCATTTTACATGCAATATTGATAGCTTACTTTACATTGTGACATGTGGACAATTGCATCAATGACAAGACAGCCTTCGACAACTCACAGACTGTCAGCGAGAAATATCAATAATTGTGGATCTACTAGACTGAAGAACATTATGAAGAATTTGTAAAGGAAGGCATGCTGGGTAGATATTTCACCATAGAGGGCTCCTGACGGATAACATCCAGACTACTGTTTATATATCGCCTCGCAAGCGATGATCCCCGGTAATTACTCTCCATCTATGTTGTTTAACCTCTGTCTAGACAAGAGCGGTGAGACTTTATTTCCATAACATGATTTAGTCGGTTATCACGTAATTGCACTATTCCAGCTTTCCATTAATTTTCAATTTGTGACTGGATTGTATCTTGTGTGACACTCATGGTTATCTCGATGACATCAAAACGTGTTGCCGCCCGTGTTTTACTTTACCATCGTATCACTTTTATTTGCTCCATTACTGTGATATTTTGTTTGATTTTCAATCAGTCCTGATAAAGGTTGTTTGACCTTTCTTTGAAATAGTTCTCACCGATTTGCAGATTTAATCCCTTTTCAATGCCATTTTTATTCCCGCCATAATCTGGTTGCAATTTTTTATACATTTCTCTAGATTTCTTTGTTAATTTTGAATCTAATTACCCATCACCTACATATCTTAAATACATTTTTTGTAAGAATATGGAAAAAAATAATGTCAAAGATTAAAAAAGTTGATTTTGTTGTGTTTGTGTTGAATGTAATTTTCTGATATTTTTAAAATGTGAAATTAAAAAATAAATTTTCATGGAAAATAACATTGTTTCATCCTTGTTGGTTAATTATGACAATATTTCATCATACCTTTTTCTCTGTCACATCTTGGATAAAAGTTGTATATTGTTATTAATATGAATTTTAATTTTCATACAAAGTTTCTCAAAAAAAAATACAAGTTTACAATTGTATCTACTCTACCGTTTTAATAAATTAGGATTTCTCTCCCACGATGCACTGTTCCTGTGCTCAATCAATGCAAATGTGCTGGCTTTTAAGTTGCATTTCCACTTTGTATAAACTGTAGAAAACCTCTCACTAGCCTCTGTAAGCTTCATAAGGGCTTTGGATTTTGTATACTTCATGAGAAATGTTATCCAACAGAATCCTGAAATCAATTCAGAAGACGGTTCTAAAAAAAGTAAAAAGTAGAAAGTGAACTTGAGTGATTATTACAATAAAAAAATATGATTGATTTGGTGATTGAACACCATGATCTTCAGTGCAGACTAGCTGAGTACTCCAGTATTCAGGATTTGTTTTTCTATCTTTTCTTGTGATGTTCACACTTATTAGTTTATTTTATTTTTATTTATTTTTTCCCGTAATTTTTTTTTTTATTTTTTTTAGTAAATTGTTATCAAGACCTATTGACCTAACAAGAGCTACTGAGAAATTGTGTTTATTACGTCCAAAATTAATAAAAAAAATAATAGAAAAAAAGTACATCAAACACATTTTTTTTTTCTGTAAATTTGTATCAATGTACTTTAATACTGAGAAATTGTGTTCATTATGTCCAAAATAAAAAAAAAATACATAAAAACAGGAAATATGATACTCCAAAATGTTTGTGGTGGAAAAAAATAGCTCCCAATGTGTTGAAGTGATCTAAATTAACTATAATTAATAAACTAATTTGTCTTGCTGAAATATTAATTACATTTGTTTATTTATATATTTGAATATAAGCAAAACTGTCATAATAATTTTTCAGTAATTTTTATTTAATTTATTTCTTTATCTAAATACTTACAATAATTTTTATGTTTTTATTGTTAGGCTTCTTAACAGTGATTTGAAAATATACCACCAATGTTTTTATGCATGCATCAGATGTCATTGAAAGGTAAGAAATTGTTCAGTCTGTGATTCATCATTTCTGTCAAGTTTTTATACCAGTTCCCCTTTTTTTACCATTATGGTCCTCTGTTAATGTATGCTAGCATTGTATACTGTAAAATACTTCATTTTCCTTTGGTATTAATTTTCGCTATTTTCACTGAAGGAATGGTTTAGTAAACATAAAATACAGCGAATATATCCTTTTTCCTTTACATTCAACTCGTCAGAAATCAGTGAAAATAAATTCCATACAAATCAAAAGTCTTTCAGCGAAAATTAATTCCTGCTAAAATAAAGTATTTTACATTAGTACATTTCCTCACTTATTAAATTGTTATATACGCATTTATAAAAATATTGTTTTGTTTGTGTTAAATAAATCTGTATCCCAAGACAAAACCTCATATATATCATGAATTGATATACCAGGCGTATATGGTTAAAAAAATGCTAATATGAACTACCAAAATAGACATAGACATTTGCCGAAATAAGCATTATTGGTGTTAATGACCACCTTGATATAAAGACCACCTGTCTAAAAAGATCATTTTAATGAATTGCCTTGAGTGGTCGCTATACACAGGTTTGACTGTTACCATTTAAATGATAAATCAAGGGCTTAAACTAATTCTATAGCAGGAAGCTCCTCACAGTGAAAATATAACCCTATGAACAAAATCTGCTTGCAACACCAAGGGAACATGTTTAATTTATACAGACATTTCTTGTGAACTGCAAGTCTAGACTAGACCTATTGTTCTGCTATTTCTCTAGTGATTGTATTTTTCTATCATATATGTGTATCTGCATACTAATTTTTCTGACATTAAATCGTTGGTCAAAATTTTTCTGCACTATTTTTTTTTATATTCTTCAATATTTCTGGAAATGAACCCTTATTTTGGAGCTGACAGACAACATTTTAGTTGATTTTCAGTATTTACTCGAAAAAATTGGCTATTTTTTTCCCAATCTTCAGAAGTAAGATAAATAAATGTAAATGGGACTATTTTGCGAATTTGTGATGAAAAGAGAAAACTGCTGGTAAATAATACATTGACTCCGGAAAGTCTCTATGTAGATAGTGGATTTTTATAGTATAAAACGCTGCTAGCAGACATGTGTTAATTAACATGTTCTTCTCATACAAGTCTACGAGTTGAATTCCTATATCAACTGACTCTGTCGTATAAGTACATTCAACTCATGCCACTCAGTAATTGCACGAGTACATTTGTGAGAATGTCGTCATAAATGGGGATGATTAAAATGGCTGTTCTGTATTTTCTATTTCTGGCATTAGTTCATGTTAGTATGAAAAGTATGCTAGACTGCCATACTTTTTTTGTCTCACCAACTTGTTGATAATTTCCTCTAATTTATTCTTTACTTTTGAATACAATGGGTATATTTTTTTTATTGCTTACATGTCTTGATATTTTTTTTTCTTTTTTAAATGTGAAATAAATTGAAATAAAAATTTATTTTGTGAAACATGACAAAAATTTACTTTGGAGCTCAAAAGGTTATAGCTTAATGGGTTAAAAGTCAAAGGGTTAAAGGTCAAATGGTTAAGGGTCAAATGGTTAAGGTGCATGTGATATTCATTTTGATTTTTCATTGGCTTAATCACATGTCTTGATCACAATTGCTAAACAAATATGCAAAAAAGTTATGTGTTGGTTTTTTTTGGTGGAATGTGACAAACGTTTTATTGAGAGGTGGGTTAGCGAATAATAATCTCCTCAAATCTTTCGTATCATCCCCTGGTGATAGCAAGTCGCTCCTAATCAATACACGAGTTGATCTACAAACTGAATTAAATTAAGCTTCATGTATTCAACTCACTGATTGTTTGCAGAGTACGTAATTACCGGTTCAATCAATAATTGAAGCTGATAACGATGTGATCACAGGTGGTGTATGTTACACGTTAGGAATATTGTATTGTGATTCCAATTAGAGGACTTCTGCCATTGTATATATATATATATATAGGTCTTCGATTCACATCATATCATTTTACCTCTTCCATCAATACTTGATTTCAAGTCTGCACTGTATTTGCTTTATTAGCAGCAAATGTATTTATGTAAATGACAGCGGTGTGTCTATCGTCACGTATCATATTTGCTTGAATAGCTATATAAGGGTGAATGGAACTTGTATCTTTGTACCGTTATATGTGATGTAGATTGCATTCCATGTGCCTGAAAATAAAACGTATTTTTAACCAATGGCGTTGCAGCATTCAGTGGACACTTAGATGCATGAACAGATAAGAGCTGAATTCTATATTCTATATTCAGATACTGTAAAATACTTTATTTTCGCTTGAAATTTATTTTCGCTGAAGGGATGCTTCAATGAAAATAAAATCCAGCGTATATAAATTTTTTAACATATTTTACATTCAATTCACCAAGAATCAGTGAAAATAAACTCCATAGTACAACTCATTCAAAAAGTCTTTTCAGCGAAAATTAATTCCAGCTAAAATAAAGTATTTTACAGTATCAAAATACATGTTTGTGAATAAGCATGGACACATGCAGCAAAACTACTCAAGACCTACACAAACCAGTTTTCACAGATTCGCTCATTTGCATAATTTAATATTTCTAAAAATGTACATATGTCTAGTGATTTTGTGATCATCTCACAATTTGAACGACTTGAAATTGGGATCCTCATCAGTTGCATAGTGTTAATGGCATATAACACATGTGTATGATATCATAGGTAGCATACAAACTGAAAACTTAGCAAGGCACTTCTAGTTAAGCTTTGTTTATCTGCAAAATATATGACTATTAAAGTTAGCCTTTAGCAAGTTTTCCATCTAAGGCGACGTAAGCACAATACACACTTAGTTAGAGGGCTTTGCTTGTCCTTGATGGTCAGTTAATGAAATCTGGCAAAGATAGTTTGTCCACCACTTTGACTTTAGGAAATACGACACAACTCTCCCCTTTGTGAACACTGACATAGGGTATCATATTTTAAAACAACATTGAAGATGTTTTTAAAAAGTGTTATTAGATAAAAATCTAGGTCCTGCAAAAGTAGACGTACTGAGAAATTGAATTCAAACCTTTTATAGTATCTCTATTAGTACCGCGAACATAATTTATGTGGCCTTTTTTCGAAAAGTTTCTTCGAAAATAACACCTCTCTATTTTCACAGTGGAATATTTATTTCATATTATTTGAAAAATAAGATTTCTAAAAATATATAACTTGATGGGATTTTAAAAATATGTTACTTCAGAAATGTGCTATGCAATAGGCGATTTTCCGTACAGTTGCGAGATCTCGCGAGATGCATGAAAGACGTGCGTCGAACATCTGCAGCAAAAATCAAACGATTTAATTTTGAACTTGAATTTCTTTATTTCATAGCTCACATTGACCGGCCGATCTTCGACAGTGGAATATTGCTTCCGAATACCCTCACTTAATGGAAATTGCCTATCATCAAATGTGGACAGCACATTATTAAGCATAGAAATGTCCCCAAAATACTTTCATGTTTGTCGAATCCCACGCGATGTTTAACACCACTACGACGCTATGACCTTTGTTTGTCCTGTTTTTACGTTCGATTTCACGCATAACGCGTGATTCTCGCAGCGAACGGAAAATGGTCTATTGCAATAGCAAAAACCTCTACTACATCCTTAAGGGATAAGCCCCTCCAGAACTCTCAGAAAGAAATGTACAGCAAAAATGAGGCTAGCAAACCTACTTCATAAATAAACCATATCAGACAAAATTGAATAAATGTATCAAAACTTCTTTTATCATCAACTCCCCATCGCTGATATTAAAGGTGAATAATATTGAATACTTTAATCACTGACATAATTGCAGCACTTACCCTCCCTCTTCGCATCGTCCCTGCCATGCACCCTGATTTTTTCAATCCTTTTAATATCATTAACTCGTTGCCCTCTGCACAAACCATGACAATTCATTCACTCTATATTGGTAATTTCAAGATATACAGCTTAATTTCAAACACTAAATGAATTATGACTACAAATTAATCTAATTTGAAAGCCATTGGCCAACGTATTATAGTAATAAATTTGTCGCTGGTCCATGTGTATTATTGAGTCTATTCCCATTATTAAATTGACATGGCGTAATTGCATTACAACTTTATTGATTGTTAGGAATATTGACTTTGATTACCCATGTCCTCTATGAATTATAAGTTTCCATGGTGACCCATTGGAAGTATTATTTTGTTTCCCTGATTTTTTTCTCTGTGATACTGGCACAGTGATTATTTTTATAATATTGTCAATGATTTTGACTTTGTATCCCTCATTCTATTAATTGATTTTCTTGGAAAATTTCCAATTAAAACTAATAATTTGGTTCCAGAATTGTATTCACTGTATTTATAAACATTTTGGTATAATTATTTTTGTCATGCTGTCTTAATTGTCAAGTGCCTCATTTTAGGATGGAAAGCTAGTCATGAACAATTCAGAAAGCATCCTGATATCAGTTTTTATGGTGAATTATTTGCTAAAAGAGACGTAAACGTGACTACTTTTATTATAATGGCTTGTACGTAATTGCTTTTTTGGCTAGATAGAAGTATAAATAGAAGCCAATGCTTGTGACCTTGGCGTGAAATATTTAGTTTTATGGAATCTCATTTTTTTTCAATAATACAATCTCATTACGGTTGTATACTCTGAAATGATCATTTGCTATTTGGGTCTCGAGAGCTGTTGTGTGAAATATACCGGAAAATCAGAATTTGTGTGAAATATACCGGAAAATCAGAATTTGTGAAAAAATGGGATAAATGGTGGAGATTGTTGGTCATTATAAGGCCTTGTTTTTAGATCCGATTCAAAATGGCCTTCTGGTGACCATTTTGTCTTGATGATTACTCTTGCATAGCCTTATCCTTTGACACTTCTAGACCAATCAAGATCAATCTTAATCGTACATATTGTCACAGGATGCACATGCATTTATTTTGCGCTCAAATTGAAAATGGCTGCATGGCGTCACTGTAGATCAGGTTTTGATTCAAAATGACTGACTGGGATCAGTTTTGATTATTAATGCTTGCTACGGGCTGTGCAATGTCAAGGACTATTTCCCTACCTTCACCTGGATATATTGAACTAAAATTGATATTTATTTCTGCCGTTTATTTAAGTGAAGTTTTGAGCTTTAGTTTGAGTCTGTGTCAAAATGAAAACATAGTTTCTAAATACATGTAGTGTCGTTGTTGTTTGAAACATACCATAGTTACAGGTAGTCTGTATCATCAAAATAACACTCTCTGTATTTATTGTTTATACTGTTGAACTAAGGTGATTTTTGAAATTATGAATATGAATTTCCTGAATCATGTCAAATTCAATTTTTTTCTACTGAGCATGTTTCTGCAGATATGTGCAATGCATTATGGGAGAGAATTTTCTATTGGCGACAAGTCTTGATTGCAATTGTGGTTTATTTTATGAAAGATTATGCAAGTAGACTTTAGGGGGTCTAGAGATTAAAGGTCAAAAGGTTGAGCTTAATATTTATTTTTATTACGCCATGTCATGCACAGTCTGTGGTCGGGTCATAGCATGCAAACTTGAACAAAAGTTTGCACTAGCTCAGTTACTACTAATAGTATTTGTCGTGATTACGAGACTTTACTAAAAATATAACCGAGTGAACATAATCATAGAATTGGACATAGCGTCTGAATGAGATGAACTGATGACGTACGTAGACATAGCTCATCTGTGTACTTTGCTGTGCATTCTTTGTGATTGGTAAACCCAAACCCAAATATGCACTTAGTTACTGTAAAATACTTTATTTTCTCTTGGAATTAATTTTCACTATTTTTGCTGAAGGAATGATTCAGTGAAAATAAAATCCAGCGAATATACCTTTTTTCCTATATTTTAAAGTGAACTCGTCAAAAATCAGTGAAAATAAATTCCATACAAAATGACCAAAAACTCTTTTCAGCGAAAATTAATTCCATAAAATAAAGTATTTTACAGTAGTACAAATTGAACCTACTTAAAGAGCTACAGTGATTGTGCAGTGCTTGTTCTAAATTTTGCGTAAATGAGCCAAGTATTTTACAAACTTTGTATACGTTTGTATAAGTCGAACATGGTGCTGTATAATGACTGTGATGTTTTATTTGAAAAATATATTTACAATATCACTTAATATTTTTTTTAGATGGCACATGTGTGGAATTACTAATGTGGTTATTCATGCAGCAAACGCTATGTACAGATTTTAATCCTGACTAATATGTGGTTTTTTTTGTGTGAAAAAATGGCTAAAATTAAGTTAATGGGAAACATGGATATCTAGTGTCAGTTCTTCTTTTTCAGAGGAAGTAGAAAACGGTTGTTAAAATAGATTCTAGATTCTGACATTAAACCCCTGACTAAGCACTGATTGGTTTGTACTACCCGTACATCATATTTCAACTTTCATAATCTGAAAAGGTACACTCGTCAATAGGATACTTATAAACAAAACGATGCCAACAGAATATACTAATATGTAGATGAATTTCACAACTGTGTTTTGGGAAATGATAAAGAATAGGGTGGGCTTGACTTCAAAGTTGGGAGGGCAGATATTTTTTAAGTTCAAGTCCTCAATATGAGTTTTTCATTGAGAAACATCACAAAGTACAAAGTATACACAAATGCAGTATGGTTATCGTATATTGTACATCAGTCAATGCAATCCCGCACAGCATGAGTGCATACTTTGCGGTATTCTCGACATAACCTTTATTATTATACATCTGTTACCGTAACGCCACAAGTTGCAGAGATAAGTTGCGAATTCCAAATATATAACGATTAAGCACGTAAGCATCCTCTAATAAAAAAAAAAAAAACATGGCTGCCCCCAGGGTTTGACTGGACCCAACACAAAGAAGTTTGCTAAATTTGTTCTAAACATTTTAGATTTTGGCATTCCCATGATGTGCTACACATGAAATAATACACATTTTGTTTGTACATATGAAATGGAACATTTAATGTGGTGCACATAAAATACCTAATACAAATATTTTGTGTGTATATGAAATATACCACCCTTTACGTAACTCACTGACATGATCACTTATTGCCATGAGGTGATATCAAAATTATGAGTTATTGTCGATGACATTATTATATTTTCCATGTATTTTTTTCCATGATTTCACTAATCCCCACAAATCCATGGCAAAATATAAACATGTATTTTAATTTGAATTTCTTTTAATTTCCTGTACTTATTGATTTATTTTCTCTTAACTTTGGATTCAATAATTTATTTTATATTTTATTACCTGTGAATTAGTTTAGAAATCATATAGATTTCATTTGGGAATTTCATAGTACGTCTCTTACAAAAATTTGATTGGATGGCACCATCTATAGTTCAAGATGAGAAATGTTTGAGCAAAATGCTGAGATGTATTCTTTTGTAGATACCCAAGCATGGTTTTAGAAATTTAATTGAATTTGAATTTAATCTGGTCAAAAATAATGTTAGCATCACTCTGAATAAGTTCAGTGTCAGACAGGAATGTCTTAAATGTCTTAAAAAGGGTGTTAAAACAGTGCCCTTTGTAAGGCCTTGAAAATAGGTAAAACATTAGAATATTTTGCTGAGGTCTTTAACAGTTCTGAAAAACTAGAAATGTCAGCATTATAAATTTTGTACTTACTTTCGAGCTCAATTTGATTTGGCATTTTATCATTTGTTTTAAAATGAATATTCTAATTGTTTATTTGTTTGAGGTTGTTAAAATAGGTCTTCGCAGTTAATATTTAAAAAAATTGAGGCAGTTCCAACTGAATTCAAATTATGTACTATTGAGCAAGTTACTGCACATATATGCAGTGCATTATGGGAGAGAACATCCCATACTGGTAATGGGGAAATACTACTTACAATTTTAGGATTCATAGAAATAATATACAACGTTTTCAACCCATGTTACGCAAATTTATATATAATGGATATAATGAGAGATATGATGGAATAATTTCGCCGTAGAAACCAGTGCCAAAATGTCATTTAATCATTTTTTATGACATCCATGAGTCTTATTTCTCAAAAAAAATTGTTCGATGAGCCCCCCTCCCCTCCCTCAACTATTAAAGTGTTACAGTTAGTTTCTCAAAACTTTGTTCTTAAGAAATTTCATGAATTGTTGAATCACAAATTTCCAACTTCATAAATTTAACTGTTTTCAATATTTTAATTCTACCTCAATATTTTATTTTTGCTTAAATCTTCAAGGCCAATGGTAAAGTGAGATGCTTGGTTAATGAGGATCCAGTAGAATAGAGTGGTTGAAATGTAAACTGACATTTGACCAGAGGCACCGTTAATACTTATGAACTATCAGTTATATAGGGTTAACATAAAGAGGAGATTACTTATTAATCTAGTAGTTAGGATTAGTTCTGATGAAAATCTATCTCGAAAAAAAAAAGAGTGATTTCAGTGAATAAATTTCTTCATTTTTTACTCTGCGGTGATAATTTATATAGACTTTTCAGATTGTTAACTCA
Organism: Saccoglossus kowalevskii; assembly: GCF_978046115.1. Classification (NCBI taxonomy): domain Eukaryota; kingdom Metazoa; phylum Hemichordata; class Enteropneusta; family Harrimaniidae; genus Saccoglossus; species Saccoglossus kowalevskii. The sequence continues at coordinate 13,066,392 of NC_140662.1, forward strand.
AGGGTACATACATCCCGTTGTTTATTTTAAACAGTTATTTCAAGGAAATATATCAATGATTATATGAATGTCACTCCAGTAAATTCACATTCATTTTTTTTTTTTAATTTCACGAACAATTTCGTGTGAATTTCATGAGTGTAGAAAAAAAATCATGAATTTTCATAGCAGCGATAATTTTTCACCTAAGGTTATTTAAATATGAATGTCCCCGTAAACGCTATTTACGTAGCAACAGGTGAAAAAGTAGTTTATAATTTATTTGCGATTCATTATCTAAAAGTTATTATAAAGCATGCCACTATATTGACCTAAGCATTATCTGAAAGCTTAAATCTAGGTGAAAATTGTAGTGCGTTTGCAATGCCAATGTTTGTCGGAGGGATAACCTTATGAGCAAAATCGTTGTTGTGCTTTCTTAACTATTGCGACTAATGAAAACACCATTTCTTTTACACTTTCAATCACACGAATGATCTGTGAATTGCACATGATGTTCGTAACGCTGTATCAGTTTTTCTTTATCTTCTTTCGTTTTCTAACTATGCCTAAATAACTACAGACATGTTACCAACAACAGATTGTTACTTGAAAAATGATTGCAAATCGCAAATATATGCGTTCTATGTGGGTCCCCATACTACGTGCATTATTACCATCTACGAATGTCGTTCTAAACACATTTTTTGTTCAAACTTAGAAAGTGTTTAACTCTATGTAGAGTTTCTATGTCCATCACCTTTTTCTGTATCTTACATGAGGTTTTTGTGACGAAAAAGCAGTAGCACATCAACTTTGTTTATTTGCAATTCAGTAAAAGTATGCCCTCTATGGCGAAAAATCAGAGCAGTGTTTTGTAAAGTTTTATATTGAGGTACCGGTAACTATAATTTCTCACTGAAATTCATCACAATAACAATTTTAAAAAAAAAATATTATTGCATATATTTTGGACAAATTTGTTGTCAGAATTCAAATCTATCAGAAGGACAAGTTATAAAAGGTTTATTCAAACAAATATTTGTCCCACCCCTTGCACATTTAAATTTATTTACTGTAGAATACTTTATTTTCGCTTGGAATTTATTTTCGCTATTTTCGCTGAAGGGATGATTCTGTGAAAATAAAATCCAGCGAATATACTTTTTTTCCTGTATTTCACATTAAACTCATGAAAAATCAGTGAAAGTAAATTCCAAGCAAAACGCCCAAAAAGTCTTTTCAGCGAAAATTAATTCCAGCGAAAATAAAGTATTCCACTGTATTTACATTCTTACAGCTCTGTAAATATTATAACATGTTCAAAAAAAGTGTAGTTTCATTCAGATTTTCTGATCATCCGTAAGTACAAAGCTATATTTCTATGAAAGGACCACAGATAAATAGTAAATGGTTCTCATTTTTCAAAGTTAATTCAGCTTGGCATCTATAAACTTTCTTATGTGACAGTTCCCTGCAATGTATGGCAATCACTTCTTTCTTGTACGTAATCCAAAAAATTACTTGATTGTTGAATTTAAAACGTCAATTCTTTCAATACTGGATTAGATTTACAAATCAATGTGGAAATACGGACTACATCTGAATGCTGCAACCATTTATATGTTTTAAATAGCAATTTTTTTTTTTTGATTGATTTATTTTTCTGAATGCTTTTTCAAGCTCTGCTAATTCATACGTTAATGACACATCTCATATTTTCTATTTTGTATTCAATTTCGTATTAATATTTCTTGACAGATGAGCTCTTATATCCAGAGTGTTGTATATTACATAACTTGGTTTTCTTTTCATTCAAACTACTTGAGTTAACAATAACATGAATGCTTTATTCACTTCAAATAAAAATTGTATTCCCTAATGAGTAAACTGGAATAATGAAAATGTTTCAATGTATGATGTCATCATCATGGGGAATTTGCATATATTAAATTGGTATCATTAAAAAAATAGTACAAAAATATCACAGTCATTTAAAATTTGAGATTAGTTGTAGAAAGACTGATAACCTTTGTAATGCAGGACAGAAAATACAGCGTTTATACTGCAGCGGTTCTATGCCATTAAAACGCACATTGTAAGCTTCAGATGTACAACAATAAGCAACAAAAATGAAGGTTGTTTCCATTTTTATGTCCGGTGCTTGTGAAACATACATAATGAAAATGTTTGGTTATAAAAAAAATTTGTAATAAAAAACCTACATATATATCACTAATAAGGTAACGACTTGAAACTAGATATAAATCTCTCATCGTAGCGATTCGCTACTGAAATATTAAAGTGCAATAATAGGTATTAGTTTCATTATTGTAGTAGGATAGTGATTGTTACACAGTGTGCGCTAAAATTTTGTGTAAACATTATATTTTACATACATTGACATTTGTATACTAGTATATCACATGGGGACCCACATGGAAGTTGTCGCTATGTGATGACAAGCTAATGGATTGTGTTCACTGCTCAGTGTGCACTTAATTTTTTTTAAACAAACAATGTATTTTGCGTTGTAGCAAAAACATCATAACGCACTTTTACAGAAGATATCAACATGCTTTTATTGGGACCTTCGATGAAGCACATGGTGAAATACTTGCGTATTAATGTACATGCTTAACCTGGCCATCTAATTAAAAGTCACTTACGAGTTCACTGCAAGTCTCATGTCAATATCATATCGTTTCACAATCGATCCGTATCATGGCATCAACTCAACTGTGAACCTCTCACTGCCATTACAATATTCCTACAAAAACAAACAAACTAACAATGCCGTCATGCTTTGAAAATCACAAAATGAGAATACATTTATTTGCCACACAAGTACAATATTTAGAATAATATTGAACATATGTCCTCTTGAGTTCACTTGTCTTGGCTTAATTTTCTGTATAATGTCAAATGTAACTGAGATGGTTTTCATTTTAGTTTCTATAGTTACAGTTTTCGAGAGTTATTTTAGCTGATTGTGCTACTATACAAGATTGTTGTTGGGACACTAAGTTGCTAGGGTCGTTTTGGATTTTTCACTCGTTACCATCGTTGGCTAATATGATTTGGCTCACTTCAACTAATCGGTTTGAAACCAGTGGTTGCCTCTTAATACAGCATTATGAAATGATGTCTCTGTCATATGATGCTTAACCTTTTTAGTGCATGTGTCATTTAAAAAAAATTGTGGCTACTTGACTACCATTTGGATGGGCTTTCGAAAATTAAATGATTTACACTCATGTGACGACCGAGCTTGTGCTGAATTGTCACAGACAGTCTATGCATTTGAAAAGTCACAGTCGTAAATCAGACAATCGAAGAAGAATTACCTCTCGGAAAGATAACATAGCAGGTACTTCCATTTATTGAATATTGATCGCAAATATATATTTCTGTCACATATATGCGCAGTACAAATATTGTAATTTTTGTAATAAAAATAACTCGTCTTTGTTTGGTATACGTTTATCCTACTTGGCAAATATTGATTTTGCAATCAATTTTTTTTCCCATTAACAAAATATATTGACTTTTCTTCAGGAAACATAATTATTTAATATTTTCAGACAGACTGACTGTGAATATCAATACTCGTAGGCGGATTTTTACCATATTGGGCTTTTTAAATAGCATAATTATGTAAATTTGGCAGACAAGCACCATAGGTAGCTTTAAACAGAAAAACAACTTTTTGTGGTCAAGGGTAAATGAGAATGCAATTGTGAGCAAGCACATATTTTGTTATTTTGGGTAAATTCAAGGAACGGGTCAGTTTGCTTGACGAACGAAGAAGTTAATATTAAGACTGGGTGAATCGATCACAAGTTCTGAAAAATGTAATTTTTAAGAACTTACTCAAATCATTAAATTATGAAACAAACATTTTACAGCTTACAAACATTTCACAGCTTACAAACATTTCACAGCTTACAGATAAAGAAATAATAAAATGTAAGTGCATGGTGAGAGCATGTGTTTGCACAGTAACCATGGTGAGAACCAATGGAGATGTTTTTGATCAGTCAGATTAGGCTTCGAGGGGGGGGGGATACATGCAGTATGTGGTTTTTATAAATATCCCAAACACACACCACAGATGCTAAGATTAATAATAAAATGTGACTTTGTCAACCTCACTATTTTTGTCCTTTTCGTAGAAATTAATATCAACATTTAATGCCGTATTAATTCTCTAAATTGAAGTGCATCTCAAGTAAAAGTCCACATAAACCAAAACTGTGCATTTATTACTGTAGAATACTTTATCTTAGCTGGAATTAATTTTCGCTGAAAAGACATTTTGGGTGTTTTGTATGGAATTTATTTTCAATGATTTTTGACAAGTTGAATGGAAAATATAGAAAAAAAGGTATATTCACTGGATTTTATTTCCAAGTGAAAATAAAGTATTTTACGGTATATGGTGGCTATTTAAAATATGATTTAATTTGTGGAAACACAAATACACCTCTGTTACGTAGGTGCGTAGAATACTAATAGAGCTAATATTTTGGACTTAATTTTGTGTTTTTCTTTTCTTATGCTTGATGTATATCACTGTTTCAAATACGAACATTTGTAACCAGTTGCAGGGGGATCATTTGCCCCTCATTGGGGGGTGCATACTCTAAATCTATAAACCATGTATCAAATATGTATAAAACTAAAGGCATGTACAGAAATAAAACATGCATCTGTCAACTAACAGGAGACAAACCGGACTTTCAACTATGAAACTTGTATCGCTTGTATGTTTCACACCACTAGTAGGAATACTAGTAGCAGTTGTCAGGATGTTGATTACATAGTGGCATAGGAAGTACCCGATTAAAATGAAATATTTGGAGGCTTGGATTTCAAAATGTACACAGCCGAACAATTATGTGAAATAACAGATTATCTAATGGCCTAGTTGTTATGTAGTCCTGCTGTTTCAATTTTGTTTGGAATTTCAGTTTTGATTCTCAGATTATTCCAGTGAATCTTAATTGTGAATCATTACATTTTTGCTGCAGGAAATTTTCACAATTTCAACATTCTATGGCATTCTGGGAGATAAAATTTTGTGAAAAATTTTTTCTACGTCAGACGACTTCAGAGAAATTTTCACTGCTACAAAATTTTGCAATTTTTCAATGACTCGCAAAATTTGTGAATATTTGTCACTCGCGAAATTAAAACAATTTACAGCATATTTATTTAATGGCTGTTCAATACAGTTTAACAATAAAAATAAAATACTGTAAAATACTTTATTTTCGCTATTTTTGCTGAAGGAATGATTCAGTTAAAATGAAATCCAGTGAATATACCTTTTTTCCTATATTTTACATTCAACTCATCAAAAATCAGTAAAAATAAATTCCATATAATAAAATAATTGCAGCTAAAATAAGGTATTCTACAGTGTAATATATACTGTTAGTCAACAACTTTTTTTCAAAGCGATTTTATTTTTATATAAAAAAAAATGATCTCTCATGAAATGCATCTGTATCCACTTTGATGTGTTCATGGCATAGAAACTCTAATTACCATTCTATATTTTAAACAGTTTCCTGAAAACTGATTTTTTTATAATTTTTCATTGTAAGAAATTCATATTATGAATCTTCAAGGAGAAAGAATAGTGTTTTGAAAATAGTAAAAATCCACATTATACTATTACTCATGTATGCACACCACCAACGTGAAACCTGCAGTATATCAAATGGCATAATTTACTCACCAAAATTTAGGTGCAAGATTTTGTAGATTTTTATATATTTTTCTTTAAATATTTTATTAATTTTGGATCAAATTAACATAATTTGTTATTGTCAATAGTCTTAATCAAAAAAAATGAGAAATATAGAAAAACATTTTAATTTTTTGAAAATTGAAAATAATCAAAACGTTAAAGAGACGATGTTGTGTATTTTCTTTATTTTGGTTGCACACAAAATAATATTCAAAATGATTGGGGGAAGTCTTAAAAAAACCTTATATAATTTTTCTTTTTTTGTCATGTTTATTTTGTAATTGTATTATAATTCATTTTTCCCTTTGGTAAATACTGGTAGTATATCTTTCAGACATCACAGGTTGATGAAGTCTCGTCATGTCTGTTTACAGTGGTATCAGCGCCCTCTATTGATAGAAGATAGCATATGTCAGAGAGATTATTAACAAATCTTCTGATCTAATGGATTCATTACTCATCCTTGTTATAAAAGTACTTGATAGACTCCAAGATAGAGTGACATTTTAAAATGCATTTATGGAACCACGATGCAGCTGATACCAGTGTTTAATTCGCAAAACAGATAATTAGTGATATCTGATTCTTAGTATATTGCTTTCTCTCTAGATATCCTCAGATGAGCTTTGACCTGCTTTTGCACTTGCAAGATTCAGAAGATTGAAGCCTATTTGGATTAACTTTGACCTTTGACATGCTCTTCCAGGATGTCTGACTTTTAGGTAACTACAATGTATTCATTTATAAATAAAAATTAAAAATCTTTTCATTTTTTATTCAGTTGATTATTTTATAGCAATTACTACTCATAATTTGATTTCCAATAAATCATTTTTTTGCGTGGAAATGTTGAATAATCTTAAACAAATTTAATAAAAGAAGATGGCATCTTGGTTGATCATAGTTTTCAAAGACAATATGGTAACCTAGCAACAACTGTTGATAGGGTTGAAATTATCTCTTGCCGACATCCATGAGAACAATAACATTTGTTTTTGCTCAACGATTGTCCCTGATTACTCTAATAGTCAGATGTGAGTCATGTCATTGCATGCCCTTATAAGGAAATGAGATACATGTTGTCTGCAGACCCATAATACACATAGACTGTGTTAATATTAACATCTTGGACGATAAGTTTATTATTATAAATCAGATCAATGTGCCCTGTGGCTGACAATAGTGATTTTCTATGCAATTATTCTTGTGTATAATAAATCCCTATAATCGTTTCTTCTTTGATTCACTGGCTGCTCGTATTACATTTAATACTTTATATTTACTCGTATATCTCTTGTAAATCGGCATGTGCTTTTGTTGTGTGCTGTGTTAGTCTTTGTTGTGGGATGCTACTAAGTCCAGCTTAGGCTGCGTGAGTGGTGGTGGCAGTGCTCCACTAGGCTGAAACTCACAATGGATAAACAGACATGAAATAAAATCGCGTAATTGGTGAGGTACATTACGAGATTTGTACATTCAGGTGTTAAATCTCTTATCAGTACTCAGAATAATTTCTCTGAGAGTTTTCCTTCAGATAAACTACAAAATTAGAATATCTTATATAGCCTGCTTCATTCGCTATCAAGTTAGTCCGTCAAGTCAATTGCTGATTCTCCTGGGTCAATTTGATCCAAAGTTTATATAGAAATAATATGTTTTCAACATTAGAAACAATATGGCTGACTGGCGGCCATTGTGATTGTTTTATTACATGTATACAAATAATACAAAGGAGATTAAACTAGGCACACTTATTCCATAGTGTAGGACAACACCTGATCGGTTTTTCATGCAAATTTGTGCTAATTAAATAATTACTGGTAATTTGCATATTAATGAGTTGTGAAATAGTTTGTGATGAAAAGTAATTTACAAATAGTTTTCCATAAATTTAAACATTGACCCCTAAGTTGTATATAATCCCTGCTGAAATACTGTGCATGTACTTCATAAAAATAGTCAGATAATCATAAAAATAAGAGAAAAGAAAACTTGTCATAAATCAAACGCATTTATAAACTGATGTTCTGAATTGACAGGTCTCCCTATACACTAGTCACTGACATTTACCTCACATTTGTACAGTCTTGTCATATAATATTTCCCTCCTGGTATGGAAACGTGCCAAACAATCAATTGCCCTAGTTTTCCCTCACAGTAAGAAACATTGTGTTAATTTCCCATACTTAGAGAGGGGGGGGGGGGGGGGTATTTGTAGCGTGTTAGGTCTCACTGGTGGTCTCTGCTGTATTTTCCTATTCCCATCAAATTGAGAGATTAAAGGTCCACTGTCGTCGTTTACACACTCGTTGCAACCACTTAGCAATTACGACATCACTGCCGTATTTGTTTCATTAGAAGCATCTCTAGTAAAAAAGCACATACACAAAACTTGCATTTATTGTTTACTGGATCATCTCAACGTGACTCAATACGGCCATAGAGATTTCTCTGTCTTTTACGTAAGTGCATGCTCATTACTTATACCGTATTACAATTTGATTGAATTTACACATTGAAAAGCACGCAAACGTTGCAGGGTTATCGGCAGAATACAACTCCTTATTAATGTGTGATCTCTTCTTTGCCATTGTTAGTTTTTTTTCATATTTTAATAATCTTTTCATGTTTATTTTTGTTTTTCAACTATGATACATCAGGATTCTGCATCTCCTCACATTTCTAATACAAGCCATTTCTGAAATCGTTGAAACACAAGGAAATATTTTCAGTAGCAGAGTAAATTTTTAATAGCATAAGACAGATGATTACAAGTTTGCTAATGACTCAGGGAAAATAGAGAACATTTATAATGTTCCCATTTCATGTTACTTTTGTTTGATCATGAATATGCGCAAACTGCAAATAAGGAAATGTGATCCATGTTTTGTTGCTTGTTCTCATGGAAACAACGACATTGTTGGGTGGGTGTTATGCAATGTTTGTTTGAATATATATATTTTTATAATACATGCATTTCATTAGTGATTATTCTTTGACACCCATATGGAACACAAAGTGGCGCTGTACTGTAAAATACTTCATTTTAGCTGGAATTAATTTTCACTGAAAAGACTTTTTAGGTGTTTTGTATGGATTTTATTTTATTCTCACTGATTTTTGACGAGTTGAATGTAAATATGAGGTATGTAAATGTGTCGAAATGGACATAGTGTGAGTGGTTATTGCTAGTAGCACTAATCCGAAAAACTACTAGATCTAGTGCTAAAATGGCACTAGATCTAGTGCTAAAACGGCACTAGATCTAGTGCTAAAATGTACATAGTGCAAGTGGCATTGATATCGCGTTGTCAACGACATCAAGACATCCCGTAATTCTCTGAAAATAAATTAATATTTACGTAAAATTGTTGTATCTTTCATTCATTGGAAATGTGCTACAGTGGGAAAATTGAGAATGTCATTGTTCACGCTTGTCGTAATAGACCGTTGGAACAACACGATCGGCCGGGAAACTAGCTGAAACAGTAAAACTGCAGGTCGAACTTTGAAATTTTTACAAATTGTGAATAGATATAACATAGAACACTAAGCCAGGGTATTTGAAACTAAAAATTGGCATTCCAGCACAGCAGCCAATCAGCGACGGCCTAACGCTTAGATGACAATTTCGGTTTCAAATACCCCGGCTTAGTGTTCTAGGTTCTTCACGTAATTAGGTGTTCGTATGCAAGGGATTTTTCCACACAAAAACGACGAATTCGGCCGAATTTTGTTAGCTGTTGGCTTAATATAACCCCAACAAACTGTATTTTTGTGAAAGATTGGTATTTTTGTCCTGATTTGTAGGAATCTGAAAAACGCGTTTCACAACTTGTCTCTTATTTAGTTTTATGCGTCATTCAAGATGGCGGCCCCCATATAGTAAATATTGTATTTATTTTATTATCACGTGTGCGCCAGCTGACTGTGGATACAATGAACATTTTCCCCGAAAATATTTGATAATTATTTTTTGAAATTTTGAACCCCAAATAAGTGCCCATCACCCATGAAATCCCAAGGGCGATTTTTCGGATGGCCGAATTTACGGCAGAATCCGGTATTATATAAAGAAAGTATTATTATGGACATCTCGTGCATATTGCCGATGTTTTATACTGTTTGTAGTTTGCATATGAAAGTGGTTGTTGATGCCCCTCCTATTATTCGACGTCGTTGACAATGCGATAACAATGCCATTCGCACTGTGCACATTTTTGCACTAGATCTAGTGCCATTTTAGCACTAGATCTAGTACTTTTTCGGATTAGTGCTACTAGCACTAGCCACTCGTACTACGCCCATTTCGACACATTTACATACATGTAAATATAGGAAAAAAAGGATATTCACTGGATTTTATTTTTACTGAATCATTCCTTTAGCGAAAATTAATTCCAAGCGAAAAATAAGTATGTACATTTCTATTAAAATGAATTAAAAAATCGGGAAAGATTATACTGTTGGTAAATGAGCAACAATGATGCCTCTTGTATGCAAATTAACGGTAGATGTAATGTGCTGTAAATTGGTGCCCCCAATTAAAAAAAAAGCAAATTTGACGGAAAAGTTTAAAGAAAAAAGAATCTGAGCAGATTTTAAATTTTCAATCTACTGGTACTGTACAATACTTTTTTTTTTCCCCCCCTGTCAGAATTTATTTTCACTAAAAGGATCAATCCTGTGAAATTCTATTTTTTTTTCGTCTGAAGTTTATATACACTTTATGACTATGTAGTATGTTCTTTGTTAAAGAGTCTTGAAGAAAGATGCTGAAACAGACAATATTGTAAATTTCTTATTAAGTTAGTTAAGATGTTTCAGGTCATTTATAAGTAGGCTAATTAACTTTAGTCATGTCAGAATTAATCAATCATTCATTGTGAAAATGAAAAATGAGGTCATGCTGAATTGCTTAATTACGAATATTAAAAATAGAGATGGTGCAGGTTTTTTTAATTATTAAATGTGCATTCATTAAAAAGGTGAACAGCCCTTACTGTTTTCCCCTTTTCCTAGCAATGATGAACTAACATTGATTTGAAAGGTAAAGGATTGAAATTACCGTAAAGTGATCGGAATAATGTGTGTTTGATTATATTTTGAGACTTTATTTTAATTTAAGACTGACAGAGATTGATCACCATTGATACATACCAGAAGCAGGGTATGTTCCATTATTTTCTTGAGGGGTGGTCAAACTGAACAATTTGTGATTCATCATAGCCAGATAATTTCTTTCTCATCTTGCAGACATTTTGAATCTCGTAATTTTATCAGAAATATTCGTTTTACATTGCGCCACTTCATGTCGCAACACATAAAAAAAAAATAAACCCCCAAAAAAACATTTTTTGTTTACACTAAATTGAAATATGCACTGAGCTACAACGACAATGTTTTTAAAAAAATTTATGACACAGTGAAATATAATTTACAGTGAACAGCTAAATAATCTATTTTTTTCATGCTTGTCAAATCAATTAAAACACACATCAATCACTTTTACATTCTCCTGAATTTAAAAACACAAACTTGAACTTGAATTGAATAGCAATTGTACATGAACTTGTATCCCAAATTTCAGAAACATATTTTTTCAAGAGATCTATTCTGGTACTGGCATTTAGGAGACATTTAGCCTATAACATGCAGTCGTTCAAATGCATAGCATAAAAACATCCCTCCACAAAGCATCCTTCAACCCCTACTAATTTTACAATGGTTGGCTCCACAGTCAATTACCTCTGTCTGTGGGAATTAGGTCAGAGGGACCTCAAATCAGACATGGGGGTCGCAATTTGCATCATAATAAGGTCACTGATCCAAGACGCTTACTATAACATCAGTGTGTTTCATCAAGGTTTTCTTGATCTTGTCGCATAATGTCAGAAATTTACTGTAACGCAATATATTGCATAGAATTGGATAATTTACTCATATTTAGTAGTTTACTGTGTGAAATAAACAGTCACATGACATGTTTACATTGACTTCACTGAATGAATAATAACAGGGTGCGTCATGGTGATGGAATATGAATGTTCTTTTAACTGAGTAATTCCCAGTTGAATTCACCTTCCGCTGACGTTACATTATTTTACTAGCCAGTATGAAATGCAATGCACTTTGAAAAAAAAAAAATGGCTTCACTGTGTTTCCATAGTAACGGTGCTCATCTCGCCATAGTGACACTGGTGGCCATTTTGAAATATGCATTGCTATAATTGAATCTTGCAATGCATGTTTTAATAAAAGGATATAAAAATTTTTTTGTTATTGCAGATTCTCCTACAATCCTTCAGTTAATACACATACAAAAGTTTCATACATCGTATACATGTGAGTAAAACAAATTTGAGTGAAATAAGGATTTAGTGAAGTCTTTAATATCAACTGTAAGTTTCGTACAAGACGATCATGATCGACCATTTAAAATATATTTTTGGTCTTCAACTGAAAAAGCCTTTCAAAAAAAGTTTTTATTTTAAAGTTTGCTGACCTTTGATTACCATTTTATATCAACTTTGTTTGACCTTCTATTTTCAAGTTAGGTATAGCAGGAGTCAAGTGACCAGGTATCACCTGAGTGCCCTCTTTATCACATTCTGGTGATAACTGGTAACCTCATTATTCCCAAAATAAGTACTTGTGCCCCACCTCCCCTTATGTTTCAAAACATGTCCGCCATCTTGGAAGTATTAAGGATACAGTCATTCCGTATTTGGAAACTACCTTTCCTAACAATTTGAAGGTAGAATACAGAAGTTGTATGCTATACCGCAGAATTACAGGATTATGTAAGGTACAGATATACCCTGACAGATGTTTACAGAAATGTTAACCGAATTAATTTTAGAAAAATCCAGAAATAATCTATTTGTGACGTAGCAAATAAATTCTGAACAGACAATCATACTTGGAAAATGAAATGAACGCCAACATCTGGATGTGCGGAAAATCATTGAAATTTGAACGTTTAGTGCATATTTCCTCAATTTGCTAAAATCCTGCTGATCAAATATTACCCATGATTGTCCTAAGACAACTTTCGAGGCTCATAGAAAACTGCCTGTAAGTAAGTAAAAAATACACAACCAGCATTTGTGGTGTGTTTCCACTTTGCAAGGGTGTCGGATTTCATGGAACCTCCACAGAGTATGAAGGATTCAGTAATTATGATGTAATCAATGGAGTGGAGCGTAAATTGAATCAGTTTTCTGTCTGTCAATTTATTCTCTTATCATTGAAACCATGCATCAAACTGATTGCTTTCATCCCATGCTAGCTAGTACTTAGAGATGCTTTCCTCATGTCTGTCCATTTTGACAGAATTGAATCGTTTTTTTTCAATCGTAGATGCTAGTTTTACACATCAATTAATGCGGAAGGCATCTTCTACACAATCAAATTTGTTCATATTTTTTTTTCACAATTTTGATCAAGTCTTATATAGAAATTGAAAAATGATATTCCATTAGGTCCAAAATTATCAAAGAAATTATAGAAAGATACATGAAAAATGTGTGAAATATTGCTCAAAATTTTTGCTGGAGAAATGATAGCATAATACTAAGGATTGAACTTTAATATAAAGACGTAATGCTGAAGTATTTTCACCTGGCACAAATTAATTACAAAATAAATAAATGTATAAAACACAGAAAATCTCCCACACTGCTACTGGCAATGTTGAACTTTGAAAGAGGTTGGTTTTTTGCTATGAAGTTCCACTCACAAATCTGTGACTTGGTTATTCTTGTATATCTTAGAACAATTTGAAATCGAGTATGTCATGGTTTGAAAATAGAGTGAATTACATTCATGGTCACTATTCAGTATGCTCTCTAAACTAAGTTTATATACGTCACAGACACATAGATATCCGTAATCCGTAATTCCCTACCATGTGCTTTAGAAAACCATTGATTTGGTGATCTCCAAAAACTTTTTATTGTTATTGTTTATTACTTTCACTGTTTATATAAAATAAGCATAAAAAAAGTCACAGGCCCCCAGCAATCTCAGTTTGAGCTGCAGTATTTTGCTACACGTCTATTCCAATTTGTCAACAAATAAACCCAATGTGATTTGGGGGATTTCATTTAGAATCAGTCTGGTTAGAGGGCGCACTGGTATTTCAATTTTTTGCATTGGTACAAATTTTAATTGTGGAGTGAAACCCATATCCAACCCGACGTGATGTAATGACTATGGCGCTTTTCTAACACGTAGCTGTGTAGGGCGATTGAAAATCTTGTAGATAATAAATCATAATAATGTTCTTTATGCATGGAATCTCAAATCCTGCAATTGAGAGACGTAATGCTTTTCATATCCGCATATATATATATATATATATATATATATATATATATATATATATATTAAATAAACGGGCTCACTTACGTGCCTCCATTCTGTTCAGAATGAGATTAAATTTCAATTCACAGAATTATTCAAAATACTGCAATGATGGTGATTCATCATTGTAGGTTTCTAGCGAATATCTTGGCAAATTGCAAAAATCCGTTTCGGTGCAAAATTTGTCTGCGTACATGCCATATATGGTTGCCACAATTCACATTGGGTGCTCGACTCGGCCATTCTAAACATTTTCCTTCCAATTTAACAAAATATCAGTTTGATAGAGTTTTGTCTTATAATCAATTGACTTTGTTGACAATGAGACAATGTGATATAAACATGCAGCATACTCCATATTACAGGATCCATGTGGTGGAATCAAAGGCCTTTCAATGCCAACATTTTGTACTACAATCCAACGTACCGTATGAATGGTGGTCTGCATTTTGTTCAACATGTCGCCTTCAACATGTAGCTGCTGTTATACTATTAATATCGGCTATCAATAGAGTCTTTAAACTGGCGATATGATAAATACTAATAAACGTTCAATGCCAATATTTACGTCAATTTATGTCACTTTTTGCAACATTTTTCCATATTTGTTTTAAATATGTGAAGTAATTCTGTTGATTTGGTCAAAAATTAAATAATGATATTCATAAAAATATTTGACAGTAAAGCTATTGAATAAGCTTTGACTTTTTCTCTGGCTTCGCTTACAGATTTATGAAAATTTTGACGCAAAAAATTCAAAAGGTTGAATACGCTTGTTCTGACGCACACACACAGACTGATTTGATTGAAATGCGTTGATAGACGATGACAATATTGGTCGCACCGTTTATTTCACAATTCAATAAAAAAATGGCTGACTGCCTAAGGCTGCTATTAATGATTTCGTGATTACAAGTTATAGTGAGCGATTTCATTTTATTTACGATTTTATTCGATTCAAACGATTCGGTGACTTACTGGTTCTTGTCTTGAGATTAGCAAGTTGATCACTACACTTCTAGCGCTTCAAAAAACTCATTTTCATTAAATATACAGTTGTGTTGTGTTGTGTACGATATTGGTCTCCTGGTACGTATCTACAAGGCGTATCAAATACGTATGTTTACAAGAAATTGAAATGTTCGCTGTGTGATGACTGCAGCGCTTTAATTTTTTACTGCTCGAAATATGCATGTCATAATTTTCATAACATTTTTTAAGAAATCATAAATTTAATGAGAATTTCAGAACAAAAATAAAAAGCTGCCTGCATGTGTAAACTGATCAGTAGAATGTTTGCCCCATTGAACATAATTTTTTTGTCTCTACCCTAATTTTAGTGCAATATTTTTCTTTTTTTTTCTGTAATTTCTTCACTACCAGTAATTTTGAACCAAATTTGACATTATTTTTCCATTTGTTCACATCCTGATCACAATTTTGAAAAAAAAAAATGTTCTTGTATTATTTCTTGAAGTATGACTTTGACATTAATTTTAGTCTAATCATCTGTGATTGAAAGAAAAAAAAAACATTTATATGTGAACACCGACAGCAGCCAACGTTGATGTTTAAAAGGAGTAACAGTCCACAGTGAAATGTTTGAGATTTTTCATGAAAATTTGTGAAATAAAAGCAGTTTATAGAAATATACATTTTTGTTTTTAGAATTCAAATACTATAAATGCATTAATTATTCATTGGCTTTTAACTTGGCTATTTTCGCTGATAAATACAGTCTGGTAAATTAAATTGTGATCATGTAAAATAACAATAGAACTCATTGTTTCCCAGTAAAATGCTCCAAATTGTGAAATTAAACAATGAGTATTTAATTGCTCTATTGCTGCATAAATTACAGAGGTGTTTTTGACATAAAAAATAAGTAATATCTTAAGGATTCAGTATGTGAGTTTGGGTTTATACTCGTTTTTTTTTTTTTTTGAGATGCGCTTCTATTTGATTAAATATGGTTATATATGGTACACTAATCAAACACGACATGTCACAACAATCGCTCTTTAATCTTTCAGGAAAATAACAAATTTATTTTGCACATACTGTAAATCGTAAATTTTCATCGCTAGAAATGTCATTGCAAGTTCAGGATTTTATGGTATTTGTGAAGATAAAGTCTCGCAAAAGTCCCTGAGACTCCATTTTGTACTACCCCACTACCACAAAATTTTGCGATTTTTACTGACTTGCGAAATTCATGAACATTTGTCTCCTGCAAAATTAAAGCGTTTTACAATATTCATATAAAAATGTATTGTGGGTAAAGTACATAATTTTAATTGATGTAATAAAAGTCATAGGATAAATGACTGAAGTGTGTTGTGAAAACAAAGTGTGTATATTAGAAGCAACGAACAAGAATATAGCGGTGTAATCTGATGTTCCAAGGAGCTATTACGGTTTCTATAATGGTAATTGGGGAAAACAATTCTCGATTCCTGATTGCGAAGAAGAGAATAACTGTTTCTGATTGATTGTTGAATTGGAAAACTATTGCAAGCCACATTTGATGTAGTCGGGATGTGTTTTTGATTGTTTCTAAAAACCATTTAAATATCACTAATAAAAAAAAAAAGTAATTCCTTATCTGGTAGAAATCAGATAATTCATAAAATGTCACTGAAATGTGACAGAAATTCAAATTAGTTAATTACTTCCGAATTGAATCTGATAATAGATTCTCGAGGGAGTGTTGAAAATATATTGCCTTTTACCGATGATTTTTTTTAACACCCTGTGTGGTTTGTTATCTACTGTAAAATACTTTATTTTCACTTGGAATTAATTTTCACTATTTTCACTGAAGGAATGATTCAGTGAAAATAAAATCCAGTGAATATACCTTTTTTTCTATATTTTACATCAACTTGTCAAAAATCAGTGAAAATAAATTCCATACAAAACACCCAGAAAGTGTTTTCAGCGAAAATTAATTCCAGCTAAAATAAAGTATTCTACAGTATTCAAAGGTGAAGTACATAATTGTTTTTCATTTACATTCAACATGGGGATATACAAATGAGAAAACATTTTGATAAGTTGAGCTTTGGTGTTTGGATGCTACTTATCACATGTTTAATTTAATTTGCATGTTATGCAAATAATTATACCCTTGTTTTGCAAGAGTATTGGATTCTTGTATCGAATGCCTTGGTGATTGGATGCTACTTATCACATGTTCAATTTTAATTTGCATATTATGGAAATTGAAAGAGAATTGGTGATTGGATGCTACTTATCACATGTTCAATTTAATTTGCATATTATGGAAATAATTATATCCTTGTTTTGCAAGAGTATTGGATTTCCTGTATTGATTGTGTTGAATGATGTTTTCAATGGTGTATGTATGTAAATGAATAACCCTGTTTTGCATACTGAGTGGTGGACAGTGTATGTTATTTCATCAGCTGTTATAATAACCATATTATGCAAATGAGTTGATCATGTGTCTGTCTCAAATTTGCATAAAGAATATACTTTACAAGTAATTAGTGAAAAGTACATCAATATTCTGATGATATCTGCCATTTCTTTATAGATTTCACTACCCAATTAGAATCCCATCATCCCATGGCTGCAATCATAATTCACTCTATCTTGAAAACAATTCTTATCAAGGGATGACGGAATACATGCATTTCAAATCTTTTTATGATTAGATTTTCAGCAAAAAATTACCAGATGGTTTTGAAATGGCGGACTTATATATATGAGACTTTCAAAACCTGTGATCTTAATTTTTACTATTTGATCTTACAAACTAGACAAATCACTCAATTTAATTTTGTTAAATTATTGAGTATTGTCTCATTGGTTTTTATGTGTGAAATATAGTCTTGCTTTTAAAGTTTTTTACATCGTCTACTATGGGTCGTTTAATTGTAATGAGACTAGTACATTGTTGGCTATGGGGAATATAATTGCAATGTAAGGCTAGTACATTGTTGTCTATAGAGAGTTTAATTGTAATGTGAGGCTCGTACATTGTTGTCTATAGAGAGTATAATTGTAATGTGAGGCTAGTACATTGTTGGCTATGGGGAATTTAATTGTAATGTGAGGCTAGTACATTGTTGGCTATGGGGAATTTAATTGTAATGTGAGGCTAGTACATTGTTGTCTATAGAGAGTTTAATTGTAATGTGAGGCTAGTACATTGTTGTCTATAGAGAGTATAATTGTAATGTGAGGCTAGTACATTGTTGGCTATGGGGAATTTAATTGTAATGTGAGGCTAGTACATTGTTGGCTATGGGCAATTTAATTGTAATGTGAGGCTAGTACATTGTTGTCTATAGAGAGTATAATTGTAATGTGAGGCTAGTACATTGTTGTCTATAGGGAATATAATTGCAATGTAAGGCTAGTACATTGTTGTCTATAGGGAGTTTAATTGTAATGTCAGGCTAGTACATTGTTGTCTATAGAGAGTATAATTGTAATGTCAGGCTAGTACATTGTTGGCTATGGGCAATTTAATTGTAATGTGAGGCTAGTACATTGTTGTCTATAGGGAATATAATTGCAATGTAAGGCTAGTACATTGTTGTCTATAGGGAGTTTAATTGTAATGTGAGGCTAGTACATTGTTGGCTATGGGGAATTTAATTGTAATGTGAGGCTAGTACATTGTTGTCTATAGACAGTATAATTGTAATGTGAGGCAAGTACATTGTTGTCTATAGGGAGTTTAATTGTAATGTCAGGCTAGTACATTGTTGTCTATAGGGAGTTTAATTGTAATGTGAGGCTAGTACATTGTTGGCTATGGGGAATTTAATTGTAATGTGAGGCTAGTACATTGTTGTCCATAGGGAATATAATTGCAATGTAAGGCTAGTACATTGTTGTCTATAGGGAGTTTAATCGTAATGTCAGGCTAGTACATTGTTGGCTATGGGCAATTTAATTGTAATGTGAGGCTAGTACATTGTTGTCTATAGGGAATATAATTGCAATGTAAGGCTAGTACATTGTTGTCTATAGGGAGTTTAATTGTAATGTCAGGCTAATACATTGTTGTCTATAGGGAGTTTAATTGTAATGTGAGGCTAGTACATTGTTGGCTATGGGCAATTTAATTGTAATGTGAGGCTAGTACATTGTTGTCTATAGGGAATATAATTGCAATGTAAGGCTAGTACATTGTTGTCTATAGGGAGTTTAATTGTAATGTGAGGCTAGTACATTGTTGGCTATGGGGAATTTAATTGTAATGTGAGGCTAGTACATTGTTGTCTATAGAGAGTATAATTGTAATGTGAGGCTAGTACATTGTTGGCTATGGGGAATTTAATTGTAATGTGAGGCTAGTACATTGTTGGCTATGGGCAATTTAATTGTAATGTGAGGCTAGTACATTGTTGTCTATAGAGAGTATAATTGTAATGTGAGGCTAGTACATTGTTGTCTATAGGGAATATAATTGCAATGTAAGGCTAGTACATTGTTGTCTATAGGGAGTTTAATTGTAATGTCAGGCTAGTACATTGTTGGCTATGGGCAATTTAATTGTAATGTGAGGCTAGTACATTGTTGTCTATAGGGAATATAATTGCAATGTAAGGCTAGTACATTGTTGTCTATAGGGAGTTTAATTGTAATGTGAGGCTAGTACATTGTTGGCTATGGGGAATTTAATTGTAATGTGAGGCTAGTACATTGTTGTCTATAGAGAGTATAATTGTAATGTGAGGCAAGTACATTGTTGTCTATAGTGAGTTTAATTGTAATGTCAGGCTAGTACATTGTTGTCTATAGGGAGTTTAATTGTAATGTGAGGCTAGTACATTGTTGGCTATGGGGAATTTAATTGTAATGTGAGGCTAGTACATTGTTGTCTATAGGGAATATAATTGCAATGTAAGGCTAGTACATTGTTGTCTATAGGGAGTTTAATTGTAATGTGAGGCTAGTACATTGTTGGCTATGGGCAATTTAATTGTAATGTGAGGCTAGTACATTGTTGTCTATAGGGAATATAATTGCAATGTAAGGCTAGTACATTGTTGTCTATAGGGAGTTTAATTGTAATGTCAGGCTAATACATTGTTGTCTATAGGGAGTTTAATTGTAATGTGAGGCTAGTACATTGTTGGCTATGGGCAATTTAATTGCAATGTAAGGCTAGTACATTGTTGTCTATAGGGAGTTTAATTGTAATGTCAGGCTAATACATTGTTGTCTATAGGGAGTTTAATTGTAATGTGAGGCTAGTACATTGTTGGCTATGGGCAATTTAATTGTAATGTGAGGCTAGTACATTGTTGTCTATAGGGAATATAATTGCAATGTAAGGCTAGTACATTGTTGTCTATAGGGAGTTTAATTGTAATGTGAGGCTAGTACATTGTTGGCTATGGGCAATTTAATTGTAATGTGAGGCTAGTACATTGTTGTCTATAGGGAATATAATTGCAATGTAAGGCTAGTACATTGTTGTCTATAGGGAATATAATTGCAATGTAAGGCTAGTACATTGTTGTCTATAGGGAGTTTAATTGTAATGTGAGGCTAGTACATTGTTGGCTATGGGCAATTTAATTGTAATGTGAGGCTAGTACATTGTTGTCTATATGGAATATAATTGCAATGTAAGGCTAGTACATTGTTGTCTATAGGGAGTTTAATTGTAATGTCAGGCTAGTACATTGTTGTCTATAGGGAGTTTAATTGTAATGTAAGGCTAGTACATTGTTGGCTATGGGCAATTTAATTGCAATGTGAGGCTAGTACATTGTTGTCTATAGGAAGTTTTAAATTATGTTTGACCTATAAGCTTTTGAACACTATAATTTAGGTGTATTATTTTGCACATGTAACTTTTTTTTCAGTCATTAACAAAAATGTTGGAATTTTATCCCAATGAGTTTAACAAATTACAATGTTGCGGCATAAAACAATTCAATTTCATTTTTGATCATTGTAGATATTTGCATATGGCAATAGTAGGATGTTTTATAGTCTGGATATAATTCCTGCAAATTTTTTTTTTTTAGCTTCTTTTGTTATTGTGGGGTCATGAAGAACATTTTCTACCAATTTTAAGCAATATTCTTTGACAAAAAAATGTCAATATTAAGTTTTATTCACAGACATGATAATTATGATAGGATTAAACATACAATGTCCAAAATAAATGCATTACATTTTAACAAATTGAGTTTACACTGTGAAATCTGCTACTGTGTTTTCACAATCTAAACGTGACAATTGACATTATTGTGACAGGTATTTTTCACATGACAAGGCAGCCATGACAACTGTCATCAGCATCACTGGCCACAAAGACATGCTATACAACCAAATCTCTGGAGATGCGAGCTGATAGCGTGTTCCATGCGTGTACTGCAATTAAATTCAACACAGTGCAATTGAAGTTCATGTCTGTTTAATGACTTCTGCAGTGTGACACAAGTTCATGCCCTTCATTAGCTGAAAGTACATTCACATCGCTTTGAACTTAGCTTCTTTTTTTTTTATTGATCGTCTTGTTCACCATCTGTCACCATAGCGATGGTTGCCGTGGCATGTCTGAAGTAGGTTTGACTGACAGCTACTTGATAGACTAATACCGTCTTCATATTTATATTCCTTTTCTGTGTGACATCCCCACTCAGGCAATATCATATAGTGGGCCGTACCATTGATAAATAGGGGTTTAGGATGGTAATCTCAGATTGGTTCATGATCATGGTTAATTCATTCCTATATACTGATTTGAAGTGACATCACCACATCACTTTCCCATGCATAAGTACTCCAGTTTAAACATACCGATGCTAAACTCACTACTATGCAATATTCCCCCTATTATTCAATAGTTTCTTCCAATCCAGAAGACTGTGAAAGGGACTCGCTTATATTATGCTATTTATTTAACATAGTGCTGCATTGCTGGCTGTTTTCGTCTAGCGATAAAATGAAATTCAGATACAAGTCTCTTGTCATATAAAGGTCATAGCATAGAAAATCACTATTCATGTCTGCCTACCTATGTTGGAATTAGAACTAATGCGAACGCACACTCAAGATGAATAATAAGGAATAAATTCAATACTGTCTAGTGTATTCTCGTTATTTGTATCACAACTCTACCTCCATTACGTTTGATTTTTCCATATTCTCATATCATTATTCCTGAATGATGTGACATTTCAACCTTTGGTATGTCAGATATTTTTTTTCTGTTCAATTCAATGCAAATATTTTCACATTTCGTAAAATTGTCACTGAATTTCATGATTTTTTTAAAACATATAGACAGTTTCTGATAATGCTTTTAGCTTTTGATCAAAATGTTTGTCGACCATTATCAACATTTCACGAGCGGAGTCGCAGACTGTACAAAATTATTTTGTAAATGGTGATTAAAATTGACAATTTGTCACCATTTACCAAATCATTTTTTTTCGATTTTTTTCTTTCAAATTTGATCAACATAAAAAATTATAATATTAAATTATGTCTGTTTGATCAAAAATTAAAATTTTGTTTTAAATATTTTTTTAAAATATATAAAACTGATATAAAGATGATGGCAGGAAAAAATGACATTTAAAGATTTAATGTGAAAAAGGGGTTTCACATTAGCTAACTGCCAACATTTATTATTCATCATAGTAGTGAAAATGACCCCCCATTATCGTACTTCCCCCCCTGCACACATGCTTGCACATACTGCTTACAGTGACTTTACTGTGACAATTTGATCTAATCTTCATCTGTCTCAAAAAAGCACATTTTAGCACACTCAGCACGTTTTAGTGAACATGTCTCATCGCCATGGCAACCAGGATGTAATTTCACACGTTTTGATTATGTACCAGACTTTATTATGTTCTCGCCTGTCTGCAACACTGTCGCCATAATATGCAATATGCAGAGTGTTTAGGATGTTTTGACTGTGTGAGTCCATCTATCACTTAAAATCTATCAAAGGTCACAAATCTTCCCTGGTTAATAAGGTTGAGAATTTATTCACTATTGTCTGAAGACATAAATAGCGTTAATGCTTTTGTGAACTTTTTTTAGCTCCGCTGTTGACTTTGTCGAGCTGAGCTTATCATATGAGTGATTGTCCTCCATCGTCCATGTCAATGTTTTACTTTTCTACTTGAAAACTACAAACCTGAATGCTTTGATACTTGGTGTATATGTACCTTGGGTAGACCTCTCTTAGATTTGTTCATTTCATGATGATATCTTCAATTCTTTAATTTTGGTGAATATTTTTGTCATTTTGGTAAAAAGTGATATTTTCAACTTCTTGTTAAAGTTCAATTGCTTTGATATTACATATATAGGTACTACATGTGGACCTCTCTCAGATTTGTTCATTTTGTAATGATATCTTTAATTCTCTAATTTTGGTGAATATTTTTGTAATTTTTGGTAAAAAGTGATAATTTCGACTTCTTGTTAAGTCTGATTGCTTTGATACTTTACATATTGTTCATTTTCTGATGATATCTTCTGTTCTTTAATTGAAATGTGCATTGCTAACAGCGGAGCTATCTCAGCTGACAGACTGCTTGTTTAATAAAAAATCGTTGCGTACATTATATTTGTGGTTTATGAACAAATACTGTAATTGTGTATGCAAATTATAAGCGCCCAAAAGTTACATGTAATCAATTTTGTCACAGGGCGGGATGACTATCTTCAATAGGTGATTTTCCGTTCAACTGCGAGATCTCGCGAGATGCACGGAAGACGCGCGTCGAACGTCTGTCGCAAAAATAGAATGATTTGATTTTGAACTCGAATTTCTTTATTTCGTAACTCACGTATTTTTCGCGTTTGTCAAATTCCACGCGATGTTTGACGTCAATACGACGCTATGACCTTTGTTTGTCCTGTTTTTACGTTCGATTCCACGCATAACGCGTGATTCTCGCAGTGAACGGAAAATGGTCTATTGACATTGTGTAAATTTACTATGGCCTAGGCATCAACTGAAATGACAGGAAAGATCAAGAAGTTAGCCATTTGACGTAACTCAATACGTCTATGTTGTTCCATTGTTGCATACCAAATATGGAAATGTTCTCGTTAGTATGCAAAATAGATTATTCTGTACTTACCTATATCACTTAATTAACTCATTACGTCCAATTCTTTATGAATTCAAGTTTTGATAATATCTTTGAATATTATTTTTTACCTTATTAAACCATCAGGGACTAATATTTCACTTGACTAGCTAATTCCTTACTTGTTTTTGATAATATTGATAAATAGCTGACTAACCTTATAAAGCCAGCAGGGTCTGATGATATGTTTGTTGACTCACTAATTCCATTAAAGCCTTAATAATATTGGTGAATAGTTGACTAACCTTCATAAACCAGAGTCTGATGTCTTTCTTGTGCATTGACTCACCAATTTCTTAATGAGTCAAGATAGTATCAATGAATAATGAACTAACCTTATGAAACCACCAGGGTCTAATATCTTGTCACTTTTGTGTTGGCTCACTAATTCCACACCAAGTCTTGATAGTACTGGTGAATAATCAACAAACCTTATTAAACTACCAGGTTCTTCTGTCCTATCAAGTAGTGCAGAATCATCCTCATTTTGCCAATGCATGTCATTTGGAGTAGGTCACATGTGCATGGAGGTGATACCATGGTCATATAGTATGCACAGCTGCAAGTGTTAATCTTAATTTAAAATAAACTAGATAACAAGCATGTGTTAATGGGAAAAAAGAAAACACATTCACTCACTATTGCTAGCTCCTATGGTTCATTAGATCCAGTAGATGACAACCTTGAATTTTACAAATCTAGTGTTTTATTTTATATTGTTTACCATTGAATAGATATATACATTCGTTATTATTACGAAAATGTTGTTTTTTGGAGCACACAAAATTGTGGTTGTTGAATGACATATTTAAATAGCAGATGTCACCACGTATTCAATGTGAGTCCCACACTATGTGCATACATAATACAGCATAAACACATGATGTTTATAACCATATAAATGCACACGGCCATGATCATCACTGCCCTTTAGGATCACGAGTGCCACATACCATGCCACGGAGCTGGCTTGGTAAACAATCCTTATCAGTGGTTTTTATTGGTCCAGTAACTAAACTAAGATTAAACTGACCAGTGTTGTTATTGGCCTTCATGTTTCTTTAAAATACTTGATGTGAATGAAACTCCAGAACGAGGCTGGCATTGAGGGCAAGCTTTTAAAGCAGCGTTATTATTCATACATGCTAAAATCGTTTCTGTAAGTACGAGGTGACGATCGAGACTTGCCATTTTAGGCCATCTAAAACTAAATCAGTGTTGCGCCGGCTTATCTTGTTCATATGTGTTTCAACGCTGGTCTCCAAAACAGTTTTTTGGCACACATGTGAATCCGATAAAAGTCATCTTGCAAACATACATTCAAATTTCATGTAGACATACAATGTACATCACACTCAGTGCTTACATCACATGGTACCAATAAAGAACATGATGCGTTAAAATTCTTCGGCTGTGGCATTTTTAACAAGTCAATAAATCATTATTTCTCCAAATGAATGCTAGATTGTGTGCATGTGCAACTCTTACCAAGTTTAGTTTGCGATAAATCATGATCCAATCTCAGCAAATGTATATAAACATATGCGCATATTATTAATAAATTAGCATTTTAAAATCTGCATTTGCAAGTTTCCTTATTTTCAAAAATAGAAAATACAAAAAAATTACGTAGTTTTTTTAAAATTGCACCTCCAAATTTTAACTAAAAGTGTTTACTGAAAAAGTTTATTGCTGGAACTAGCAGCCAAATTGGTTGCTTTAAAAAAAGAAATAATTCAATGTAAATTTTCTGTTGATAGGTCAAAGATTGTTGCAGTGCATTGCATTGGATATTCCCTATACGACGAATACATATGTATATATAAATATATTAAAATGCATTGTTTGTTTTCACCAATTTTGAATATGCTGCATCGTAACTTTGTTCTTTAGTTTTGTTGCAATAAATATTTTGCCGGGGTTCTTTATCCATAGAACAACATTTTTGTTTCCTTTCGTATGATAAATCTGAAGATTTTTTTCCCTTATTTTTTCACAGATTTTGATTACCCCGGTAAGCCCTATAGGAAAATGGATAATTTTGTCGATATTATCTGAAATTATTAAAGAACATTTAGGCAGGAAAAGTGTGACACTCAAAATATTTAACAATTTTTGTTTTGACTTTAACTAGAAATTTCTTAGTTATATATGTTTTAGTTTAAAGTGACTCTTTTGACCTTTAACATTTTGAAACGCCAAATCATTTTTTGTCATCTTTCTTGAAATGAACCTAATTGTCTTAAATTTTTTATTTTTTTAAAAAAAATTTTATGAAGATTTATAGCTGATCAGAAATTATGTTCATTTGGTCGAAAAGTAACAAAAACATTGCAGAAAAATACAAAAAAATATTGACGGGAAAAAATTATTGCATTAATAATGTTTTAATGAACAAAAAAGAGGTACTAATTCCACACATTATCAAATCGCTAATATTTACTCTACAGTGTATCAGTGAAATGACCTCTATAAAATCATTTTGAATTACTATGTTTATTTTAATTTGTCTACATTACAAACTGGCAGTGTCATGATAATGGCAGGATTCAGTAATAAATCTATACTGTCATGAACATTCCGTGCATTGTTGCACTTCCAAACAGATGTCCTCACTTCCTGGTTGATTGATTGTCGCTCGATTCCCACTGTGCCAATTTCAAGTGTGCTGTGGCGCCACCTAGTGTCCTTTTTTGGAAAGGTTTAATCACTGTATGTCCATATCTGATGATTGTCAATCTGTTCTTATTCACTATAACATGTGTACATGTGCTCTTACTGATTATTGGCAGTTGCTGATAAAATATTGATAATTTTGGCCCACCCAAAACTTAAATTTTATGTTGTGTACATATATATTTGATTTTTTTCCTATTTCTTGATTTATATTTCCCCTCCCCCCTCCCAACCTCACACTCACACCCCCTGTGTAGGTTACATAACATAATTAGTCGCTCATATCTAATTTAAGCACACACAAACAAAAAATTGCATTTATTGTATGTTGAATCATTCAAATAAGATTTATTTTCCCGTAGATACATTTCAAATAAGTGCATACCTTTCTCATGAGAGCAAATACGGTATTATGACCATAGACTTGTTTACTTATTAGCTCATACACTGCTAATAGAATAAATATACCAAACTTAAGTAAACCAAGTTATGCTTGGATCATTTTTAATTAAGAATATGGTTAGATACAAAATTTTATGAACAAAAAAATGTTTTAACTCATTTTCATATAATATATATTAATAATTTAAGTGTATAACCAAAATTGAATTTTTTTTTCATTTCTAATTTCAAACAAATTAAGAATGTGCCAAGGTATTCAAAATTTGAATTTTATGGAAAGTCATAGTTGCCACTCAATAAGTATTTGAATGCCTGAAAATCATATGTTCGCTAATGTCACATTTTACTTCAACAAGGGGATCTACACTTTTTTTTTTAATACGTGTCCTTTGCTTTTTGGACATTACCTTACTTTTGTTTGTGGATGTTCAAAATTAAATTATTGTATCATATATTAATGCACCTTAGACCCCCCCGCCCAACCCCTTACCTCCACAACCCTTGAAATGTCATAATAGTCCACATTTTACAATTTTCTTCCATCTAAAGTCCCACTATAGAACAGGTTTACCTTTTCTCTGCCGTACTATCTCACCCAAATTTTCCCCACTTTTTTTTGCTATATTCTTCAATAATTCTGAAATTGAACCCTGATTTCGGAGCCAACAGTCAAAATTTAAGTCAATTTTCAGTTTTTACTTAAAAAAATTGGGCTATTTTTGTTCCAATCTTCTGAAGAAAAGAGCAGACTATAAACAGGATTATTTTGTGATGAAAAGAGGCAGCCAGTGGTGAAAAGGGTAATAAACAGTGTCATCCAGTCTTAGCTTGATTTAGTTTTTGCTGAAAACGCTTGTTAACTGTTTTGTATGAAATTCATTTTCACTGATTTGTGATGTGTTCAATGTAAAATATAAGAAAAACGGATTTTCACTGGATTCTTATTGCCACTGATTCACTTCTTCAGCAAAAATAGTGAAAAAAGGTGCTTCACAGTAAGTATCTGCAACGAACACCACCTCCTGATGCAAAGTATATATGGATCAGTAGTAAGAGCTGCGTCCCTAAGGAGTCTCGTCAGTTCTGAGCATGTACCTCATTTGACCTCAAGTTCAGTAGGTCATTGATGCTTTAAACACGTTTATTGCACTCCTAAAGTATAATGACTGCTATCAAATCTTACTCCAATTCATTACTTTTCTCACCAGTGTTTAGATTGTATCAAGTTGATAGTTGTTTGTTCCTACCCTACCAAGGGTCTCTTTTTCTGATCTAGGCCACCATATTAAATTTCTCTTCTGTATTGCCTCGTTAGGACATTATTGTTGGATAACTTAAAGACAGTTCACACGCATTGAGAGGGTATTTTACCGGTCAAATTCTTTAAATCTTTCACACACACAAAAACCTTCAATAATTTTTTTGACATATTTTTTCAAAAAATTTATCAAAATGGATAAAATTGTATCCATATAGTAAAAATAATTATTAGATATTATGGAAAACTATAGAAAAATTTGGTGGGAAAAATTATGACATTGCACTTTTAAAGTAAAACGTAGGTTTATTCCTGTGACAGTGGATTGAGATCAACCTTTCAATACCTAAGCCTACTTTTATTTTTGGGGGGGAAAATAAGAAATTATAAAAAAAAATTATAATCAATACTTGTAGCCAATGGTAAATTATATTTATTTTGTTGAAAATTGAGAAAGTAAATTTATAAAATATATAATAAATATATAAAAATTCATACAAATTTGACAAAATGTTCAAAGGTTGAAAATTATTTGATGGTTTTATGACCATTTGAAATTAAAATTCAGTAATTAAATGGTTTATTGAAACACTTAAAATTCCTCAGAAGGAACTAAAATGGTTACACTAACTGCTAAAACACATATATAAAACATACAAATTTTACAAGAATTACTGTCTAAAGCACAACAATGGTTTAAAAAATAAATTAAAAGTGAATTATTCACATACATGTAGCAATTAACCAAACTTCAACACATTGTCTGCTAACACGTTTTATATTCTAATTCATTGTGGCTATTTGTTGAGACTTTCAGATAGCGATGTGTTAAAGTGGCATATGACAGTAATACTGTCAGAATACATGACAGGAATTGCTTGAAATGTTCGCATCTGTACACTTAGCAGTAATCTGAATAAAAAAAAAAAAAACTTGTCTATCAATCTATCCCCTAAACTGAATTGTCAGTGCAAAAGTACATTATATTTCTGTCAGGACCTCCAATCATAGACATTTAGTATGAGAAACTGTCGTCCTATCAGATGAAGATGATGAAGAATCCTGTAACTTTGTGCATACTGTGCCTGTTTGCAGTGCATGCTAAGGTATAAATCCAGGCATCCTTGTTGACAGTGATTGCAATGTACTGGCAGGATGAATGACTACACTTGCAGCAACCCCCTTGTAAATGTTGCTGCTCTCAGCTCAGTAATATGCCAAAGACATAAACACATGTTGTGATCTCGTTGAACGGCAACTCCCTTGTAAATGTTGCGGCTCTCAGCTCAGTAATATGCCAAAGACACAAACACATGCTGTGATCTTGTTGAACGGCAACCCCCTTGTAAAAGTTGCGGCTCTCAGCTCAGTAATATGCCAAAGACATGCTGTGATGTCGTTGAGAATGAGGGAGCTTCAATACTTGCTTGTGTACCATCCTCTGCCCTCATAGTGTCAACTTGTTCCAAATTCCATATGGTTACACAAGTCAGAAAAACATAATGAGGGGTAAAAACAAATCTCTTTTTTGTTTTTAACAAGAACTCCAGCCATTTGTGTCTGTGGTCTGTTCTACTCTTTTCCTGATGTTTTAAAAAACCTCATCTTAATACTTAATTTATTTATTAATTCATTAATTATTTTAGTATTACATTTAATAAATAAATAATTCAATAGTTTGTCAATATTATCATCTGATTATCAATTTTAGTATTTTTTAGAAAAACAAAAACACTTTGAATGTTGACTTTTCTTAGTGTCATATTAATGTAAGAAATGTTTTGATGAAATGTAGGTTCTTGATTTTCTAGTTTAATCTGTGAGTGTCAAAAGTCAATTTTGATCCCCTTTACAAAATAAATTCACTTTTTTTTTCCAAAATTTTGATCAACCCCAGTAAATAATTGAAAATACGTCCATTTTGACTAAAACTGAAAAAAGAAATTAAAGAAAAGTACTTAAAAATATTCAAAACATTTTGATGGAAAAATTATTTTGGATTTAAATTAAATACTTTTAATAAGTGTATAATTTGTTGGGAACAAAATGATCACTTCAGAAGTAAATAAATTCTTGTCAATGATGATCAGACTACACAATGTGTTTTTCCACTCTGTCATTGCATACTGAAAAAGATGCATGAATTAAGGTGTATGTACAGATGTTGCTTGTATGAAAGTACATGTGCCTCTTTTGACAGTGAAGCAGACTGACATGTTAATCTTTGTCGTGTCACATGCCAGTTAGACATGCTCGTACTTTCAATATGGGGAATGTCTGTCTAGCCAAGTTCTGCAGAGAATATTAATATTCGTGATTACTAGATTAATGTCAAATGCGGACAGCCTAATTGATGTGCTGATTTTATCTGTGTATGTAGCGATGTACTGACCAAACAATGCTTTCTATTTTACTTACTTGTATTGGTAGACTTCTAAGAACTGTGTTTTATTGGAATTTTCTCACATTGGAAGTATCACATTCCAGTGATATAGCAAATTTGTATCATCAACTGAACGCCTTAGTTTTTACTGCCCAATTGTTTTTGCAAATTTTATATACTGTAGAATACTTTATTTTCGCTTGGAATTTATTTTCGCTATTTTCGCTGAAGGGATGTTTCCGTGAAAATAAAATCCAGCGAATATACTTTTTTTCCCATATTTTACATTAAACTCATCAAAATTCAGTGAAAATAAATTCCACACAAAACACCCAAAAAGCCTTTTCAGCGAAAATTAATTCCAGCGAAAATAAAGTATTCCACAGTATACTATTTATTTATTTATTTGTTGCTACCCTTTTGAAGCAGGGGCTCACTTTTACAGGAGCTGCAAAATTAAAGATACATTTCTTAAAATAAGTACAAGAAATACTGTTATAGATCAAGAAAAAAATATCATATAACAAAATTAATATTAGTACAATAAAAATAACATGTATACTATGTATAAGAATATTAGAGCTTATATTACTCAGCCAATCACAGAACATCTTACAAAGTTTAACCACAGTGCAAATGATACATGTAATTTGATTGGAAGCTGGAGTTGAACAAGATTTTAAATTTGAGTATAGACTTTTTACAAAGCATTTACAAATTCTCCCAGCAAAATAAATAAATTCTAAATCAATAATAAATTTTAATAGGTTAAAGAATCAGCATTTCAATGTGCTCTGAATATGCAGTTGATGGAATGTGCTTTTTGTTGTTCTCTTCATCTATTGTCATGGTGATGAGATACTCTTCAGCCGCAGTTAGGGCCACATCTACAATCTGCAAAAATATTGATTTTAAGTTACACCAACTCTGACATATGGACTGGGCCAGAATACAATGAAAGATCAGTCTTTAGTTTACCTGCATCAAAAGTAAAATTTATTGCCTCAAGACAGTGCCTCACTCAGTTGACTTCTTTCAAAGAGACATCCCTGGGGAATTATATTGTAGTGTCTAAAGTGTATATTGATAAGATTGAAAACATTAAAGTCAACAGTGCCTTCCTAAATAATTTATAGTGCACCTCCCACTTAATGATGTCACCAAACTAATGTCTGGAAAAGTTTGTTCACCTCTAGGAACCCTGCCTTTCCCCCCATCATTTTTATGGCTGTGTTTAATATAATTTTTGCAGTTTGAAAGAGTTAAAAAATGATGTGTTTTTTTTTATAGAAATCTTATTACATGTACCTATAGATTCAGCATTGACACAGTCACTATATAAGAGTTACATATGCAAGTAGAAATTAGTTAATTTGTCATTATCGTGGTGGTTGGGATCGTTGCTAGGTATTTTATCATGGTAGGGATGGTTGCTAGGATTTAAATCATGGTTATCATTTTTCAGACATCGCATTGATGCTATTTTATCAGCCCATAAATTTGAATTATATGGTGCATATTTCTTTTTTCCCATGATGCATCACACTCTTTGCTGACCAGACATGAGTATACTAAAAAAAATGATTTATTTGCAACTTGACCAAAAAAAAAACTCGCTTAAAGGAGAAGTTTTTGATCCCTAGGATTGAATTATGTAGTAATCATGGTACATTTTGTTCAATCAATAAATCTTGTTTTCACATGGTACTAGTGTATTGTTCCATCCCATAAGTCAATCAGCTGTGTAACATACTAGTAGTTTTACTGGAAAAACCAGTAGAGAATCATTTTGCCATGTAACATAGCCTATATTAATGGTAGTGGATTGACAAAAGATCAGAGTCAAAACTTTTGAGAACTGAAAATTCATTCCCCGTTTTTTAGCTCCGCTGTCGACTTTGTCGAGTGGAGCTTATTATATGAGTGATTGTCTGTCGTTGTCGTTCGTGTCAATGTTTTACTTTTTCGATTTCTTCTTGAAAATTATAAGCCTGAATGCTTTGATACTTGGTGTATATGTATCTTGGGTAGACCTCTCTTAGATTTGTTCATTTCATGATGATATCTTCAATTCTCTAATTTTGGTGAATATTTTTGTCATTTTTGGTAAAAAGTTATATTTTCGACTTCTTGTTAAAAACCGCAATTCCAATTGCTTTGGTATTACATATATGTGTACTACATGTGAACTTCTCTCAGATTTGTTCATTTTGTAATGATATCTTTGGTTCTCTAATTTTGGTGAATATTTTTGTCATTTTTGGTAAAAAGTGATATTTTCGACTTCTTGTTAAAAACCGCAGTCCAATTGCTTTGATATTACATATATAGGTACTACATGTGGACCTCTTTCAGATTGTTAATTTCGTGGTAATATCTTCAATTATCTAATTTTGATGATTATTTTTGGTGAAAAGTGATATTTTTAAATTTTTGTTGTGAAAACAGCAAGTCTACATATTGTTCATTTTCTAATGATAACAGCGGAGCTATCTCATCTCTTGTTTACATATGCATCACTTTTCACCATGTGTGTCACAAATGTTATTTTTGGTTCATGATTTGGGCTTAAAAACAAGTGACGATATAGTGGTTCTTTAATGTTATCAGTTGCTTATTAAAGAAAATGACACTATATAATATAAGGTTGTTACGAGGGAGGCAGCAAAGTTTACATGAAAACAGTACAGTGAAAGTGTCAACCATATAGTAGCAAAGATTGCTGCAAACATGCACTGTCTGATTACTTTGCGGTATCTAAGTAATACTTTCATTATAATTACCGGTATACATCTTCATAATTCAATTGCTTGGTGTAGGAAGCCCAGAACTGAGTAAAAATTATTAAAACTTTCTCGCTTTGTTGTCAAAAACGTCCATCGTCTTGGAAATCGTTACGTATTTGGAATTAACATTTCCTAACATTGTAGGGCGCAGATACTCGGTGCTACTTACAAAAATTATGGCATGCTGTAACTTATGACAAAATGGGGGCAGATGTATAATAATAATGCATATTTAATAGTAAAATAGTTTTATTCTTTTTTTTCAACCTTGAAGACTGTTCATTTAGGACACCTTAAACCATGTGAAGCAAAATAAAAATGATCACCAGACTTTCTTGTCTTTTACAATGCGGTTTTATTTTTAATGCTGTTAACAAAACCCAGATAACAAAAGTCTGGTCATCAAAGAAATGGGTCAGACATGCAGTACATTAGTTAGTTAGTTTATTGTGGTCCAGTATACCTTTGGTTTGGTTTCTATGGTATACATATAGTGAGGTAATCATACCTTTTTATAGAATGATGTACTTACTCTCAGTGCAACAAAGGCATTCTTTTATCTTTATATACTACCGTAAAATCTGTATTAGAAGCCGCATCCCTAATAGAAGTCGCACCTATTCTTTTTAAACATTTGAGAACCAAAAATTCATTGTTTCTCATATGTGCAGATGCTCTAATAGAAGCCGAGCCTATCTGTTGCATTGTACTATTTTAATAGAAGCCGCGGCTTCTAATACAGATTTTACAGTAGTATATTTATAAATTCCATTGGCAGTTTAATCGCACAACAACATCATTAAAAAACATTCTTGCGTTATTCAATTGGCCAATAGAACCCCTTAATTTCAGTTTGAATTGTGAAATTTAACAACACTTACAGAATAAAAACACAAGTATGAAGCTGCTTGACGATTTCAGAAAACAAAATGATCAGAAACATTTTTAGCCTTAAAGGGCGGCATTCGTCGTGCCACGTCCTGTTCGATATGGGACTCATAGCGACGTATACAACGCGTGTAAAATACATTGTTTATTTACATGAAATTCGAACACGCGCTTTAATATTAATTTTTATAAAATTAGGTTTAGCTTGAAATCAAAATAATTCCAAAATTGTCTATTTTTTTTCTAAAAGTATATTCCTTACAATAAAAACAAACTAAAATGATTTAAATCTTAATTAAAAAATTAAATTAAATATATTTAACAATTTTGAAGCAAACTGTCATAATTATTGACCTCTATTTAAGACGTTGCGTCACCATAACCATAATAGAGTCTGATCTTTGCAAACATACACTTGTTCCTTCAGGAGGCAGCGTCATTATTAATAACCAACTTAGGGGGCCTTATATTATTTGAATTGAATAAAATCATGTGGCACATTCAGTAATCACTACATTGTTAAAATTAAAATGAACATTTCCATCGAAATTATAACTACTACAATAATTATGTAAATGAGAAAACTTTTTTTTTTTTCCAAGATAATTTAACTAACTTTTACTGCGACATGTTCAAATGCATTATTCCAGTCGCATCCTTTAAAGTTCTGCGAAGTACTGGCAATGAGTTGGAACTGTATGCATGCCTGCCTAGCGTCGTGGTTAAAACTCAAGACATGCATGAGTTGCGGAATCATAGCATTTTCTAAAATGGATGATAAATGTCACTAAATACTAATCAGGATTATATGATCATTGTCCGGGGGATTACAGTAATTCCATCATAAGTTAATTATCTACTTTGACAATCCAAACTATTGTAAGATGTAACCATAGCGTTTATTCATCCATCATGTGAGAGGGAATTTCGCTTAGAAATGAAATGAGTTAAAATAAAAGCGCCAAAACTGTGTTAATTTCTATTTGAGGTGTATCTGTATGTAGCATGTATGTTATATGTTTTTTTTCTTCAGTTCAAGTGCTCATACATAATATTAAAATAAGCTAGCCTAGTATTCATGTGATTTTTGTGATCTGCAAGATCTCTCCTACAATGCCTAGGCACGACAGTCTCTTTAAATTTATTACCTGTGCATATTTATTCAAACATCTCATGCAATATACTAAGGGCCGCTTGAGTTGTCCACCAAATCTGAACCGCAGGAAGTAAAATACTGTAGATTGGTCATTCCCACATTTATAATTATGTTATATTTACGTTGACATCATTTTTTAATCCACCATACTATTGTATCATATTTATGCCTTGGCTTTGTAGGTCCAGTCCGGCAGACCTCGCATGAGCATAACGATTCTAAGGCTAACTTAAGTAGCCATCACCCAGTTAAATGACGCGCTTGCAATAGATGGATACATTTTGTCCAAACGTGGTACATTACACTACATTTTCCTAGGTCTTATTTGCCATATGTTTGGAGCGATTGCATTCACTTTGCATGAGCACATAGAATACTGGTACATACACTAGTTTTACAATAATCATGCATGAACAGGAACAGACTTGTTTTCGCTGAATCGATACTTATTATTATTATTAGAGTTAAAATAGTAAAAAATAAATACCATGCAGACCACTATCAAATTATAATTGCCTGTTTATATATACAACAAAAATTCAATAAATATAACATGTTATCGTTTATGAAATCTATTCTCAAGTATACTTTACTCTAGAGTAGATCAAAATAAAATGCAAGCTGTTCAGTGTTTTGCATGATAGTATCCACCTCTTTGTTATTTATTCCATGAATAAAATGATTCAACTTTTATCACACTGAGTGAAATATAATGTTATGGAAAGTTACGTATTTTAACGGTCTGGCAGATAATTGATTCGTCTTTACAGGAGTTCGATTGATAGCGTAAATAAACTGGGATGGTATGCGCTTTAAAATAAATGGTAATTGCATTCCCATGCAGTAGAAGAAATGTTATTGCATGACTCTGATACTAATTTACTATTGCCCCCTACCACACATGTAATGGCCATGTCTGTAGTCATTAAACTAACTATGTCAGGGACAGACCGTTTTGTTGGGGGTGGGTAATGTCAGAAATAAATATTGTAGGCAATGGTGATGGCAGATTCTACACATGCTGGTTCAATGACTACTCTTCAATACCCCCCTCTGAAATAATGCATTATTCCTTAATAATTAAATTCAACTCTCAATATGTGATGTATTTCGAGGTGTAATCATGATTCAATAACCCCACCCCACCTCTGAAATAATGTATTATCCCTTAATAGTTATATTCAACTGCCCCAATATGTGATGTATTATGAGATGTAATCATGATTCAATACCCCCCCCCATCTGAAATAATGCATTATCCCTAAATAACTATATTCATCTCCCAGTTTGTTATGTGTTACCGAGTGTAATCATGATTCAATAACCTCACCCCCACCTTTGAAATAATGCATTATACCTAAATAACTATATTCATCTCCCAGTTTGTTATGTCTTACCGAGTATAATCATGATTCAATACCCCCCATCTGAAATAATGCATTATCCCTTAATAACTATATTCATCTCCCAGTTTGTGATGTGTTACCGAGTATAATCATGATTCAATACCCCCCATCTGAAATAATGCATTATCCCTTAATAACTATATTCATCTTCCAGTTTGTTATGTGTTACCGAGTGTAATCATGATTCAATACCCCCCATCTGAAATAATGCATTATCCCTTAATAACTATATTCATCTCCCAGTTTGTGATGTGTTACCGAGTGTAATCATGATTACTGGGTAAGGGCTATATTAATTGACTTGATCATGCTCTGCTTACTAGTATCTGAATAAATATGAAATTACCACAAAAATACTGCTAATTATGCACGAAGGCAATACAACAATCATATCGACCTCATTATTATTTACATCTTTTTTTCTGGTTATAGTCATTAGCAAGAAATATAACAGCCAGCCAGAAAATTATTTTTGCCTGTGAAAGCGTCTGCACTTTTCCATTTTCCAAGTGATTGAATGTGACAATGCATTCAAATGCTTGTGACTGTAGTTTACCACAATATTGAGGACATTTTTAACAATCATTACTGTAATTACATTTTGAATCATTAAACAGCTTTTCGCGAAACACTAAATTCTAGGTGTCTTTTGTGATGAAATTTAGTAACAATTCTTGTTTTTTAGCTGTTCTCAAAATCACATCAGCTATCCTATTTCTTTTTTTATCAAATCAGATCCCGAGTATCCTACTCATATTTACCATCCCAATTTTTTTCTTTTCACGGATCACATTTTGATTCTAGCCTACCCTCATTGTATCTCCATCTCACTGTCATTATACGATTTAAATTTTCGTTAACCATATTCCTGCATTATACTGCCCCCGCACAGCTATCTCAACCATCATCCTACCAATCTGTCATATCTATATTTATATGGCTCAATTACATACTATATAATCATAATGTAAACAGCAAATCCACTTTGACAATCTGTACAGAAACGGATAAGGCAAATGGTGAGCAATATTCAATGTGAAAAATTTGGTGAGCAAAATTTTACTTCAGCAAATACTGTAGAATACTTTATTTTCGCTTGGAATTTATTTTCGCTATTTTTGCTTAAGGAATGATTTCGTGGAAAAAAAATCCAGTGAATATACTTTTTTTCCTATATTCTACATTAAACTCATCAAAAATCAGTGAAAATAAATTTCATACAAAACTTCCAAAAAGCAGTAGATACAGAATCCTTTTTGTAAACTGCAAAATTTCCCTGTAAAACAGATACGGGCACACAATCTAAAATGAAGGGGGGTTGAAATGTGAAGTTCTATTGTATCTGCTCTGTTAGTAGCATATGTGCTAACGTAAATAAATTTGATTTTTGGTTTATTCAAGTTTGTGCTTCTATAGAAGATGCGCTTCTAATGGCATATTTGATATTTATATTTAAAAGTTTGAATTCTTAAAAATGTTGTACAAAAATACATACATTTGAATACCACAATACAAAATAAAAAAAAAATGTTCTGGGTTTGCGTGTACATGAAAAGACCCCCCCCCCTTTTTTTTATGATCATCCCTTTAATATTCTATTTCAAGAGAAAATTTTGCACACCATTCATGACAAGAATTCCTAAATCTTATTTAATTCTGCTGACTTGCGAAATTTTGCTCTTCAAACTTTTTTTTTGCTCACCACTTATCCAATCTTCACAAAAATCCACAAGTAAACACTGTCTTTACTGAGTACATTGCAATGTGCAGTGTCTTAGGACATTATTCTCACACACTTATATACTGGCTTTCTTGTATAATGTCTGTACAGTAGTGTGTTTGTAGATAAGAATCATCCAGTTATTGATCTATGGACACTAGAAATGTTATGTCAATAGGAACACTGCCTGAGCGTGACATACAGAGGACGATGCGCATGCGACTTGAATGACGCTTTTGGTAACTATATACATAAACCAGTACTCGTGTGAAGAATTTCTCATGGGTGCTGAAATCGGCTTTGAAGGTATAATAACTCTAGGGAAATATGCCTGATCTGTTCTTCAGACACAAAACAGACACTGTGCTATAGTCTCTATGCTGCTCAAGATTAAAGTGGATGTTGCTTGTACAGTGAAGAGAGCGGTTGTTCTGATTGTGGAATTTCGACCTATTTATTCGAAGTAGGGTTATGTTGGTTCATGACTAATTTTTGAATATTTTGGCAAGCTTGGTGATTTAGTGAATCCATGTCATGTCAGTGATTCATGTACTGGTAGTTTATTTTTCAAATAAGTCAGTACTTGTATGAATGAGAGATTTTTGTTCTTTGTATCACTAGAGGGCAGTTTAGAAACTATAGAGGGCACTGTGGTTCATTCATAATGTTCTTTAGATACTATCGGTTTTCAATATGAGGTCATATGTTGAACTGTTTTATGTCAACATGGGGGGAGGACTGAATAAACTGAATCCTTGTAGAATTCTAAATCCTAAACTGTACTTTTATTTCAAATTTGGTGTCTGTACATCACACACAGATATGGAACGTAGAAGATTCCAAAATTAATAAGTCATTAAAAAAGAATTGTGGTGAGAAACTGTTGCTAAAGAGCTAAACGAATTACATTGGGCAGATATCACGCAGGATGGACGTGGCTGACTTGTGGTAATGTCTCCCAATAAACACTGGAGGAACTAATAAAATAAAATGACCACTTGTGCGTATTGGTTTTGTTGGTGAATGCCACACATTGGGTTCTATTGATTGTGACGATGCGTATCTTTCACCAACCCTACACAATAAACCTCACTGAAGATTCTTTCAAGGAGCTAAGAATGGACAGAGTGTAAAAATTTTGAGCAGGCCCCAACAAGTCAGACTGTCACAGTAAGGGGCATTCATTCTGTACTAATAATTGATTGTTTTGTCAAGTGTTTCACCGAGAATTGTCTACTTGCCAAACCCTTCCCATACGCATATACCTTCTTGGTTGCCTAGCGACGAAGGTAAATTAACTCAAGGCACTGACATAAAAGCGTCACATTGTTCGCCACTTCTTGGCTTATCTGGATCGACTTTGTTCTCGCCACAATAAATCTTTTAAATTCGGAATTTTAATCTGATAAAGAGGTTGATTGATCAAATTTACATTTTTTTTTTTATGGTGAAATAATATGGCTTCCTCATGAAGAAATGTCGCAGTTTTTAACATGTTTGTAACCATTAAGTGTTGGGTTGTTTTAAAAGCTTCCGGAAAACATATCCAAACGTCTTCATTTGTATACTGATGCGTGCTAACACCACTGTCATCACACCACGTTGTTTTCTCTCAACATACACACATCAAATAAATGTACAAAATAATAATGCATACTGTGCAGTAATAGTAGTGTTTATAAACAACATAACTAACTTTTTTCATAAACATGTGAAGCATATGGTAATATACGCGTTGAAATTTCAGAAATCATTATTGAGTATTTGTACTTTATTTAATCATATTCAACAAAATTACGTTTTGGATATTATCTTATTTTTGGCTCGCTGTAATCTAATCTTTACTCTAAAGCAATAAGGGATTATTGGCAGATAACGTTATCACTCCCAGACGGCTGCTTAAGTACATGAATGACGATGTGTTTGATATTTATCAGATTGTTTGACATGTTCACGTTAACAAGGTGCGATCGTTTTGTTTTGTCCTAACTATTTTGACCATATAATGTACTAGAAGAAAGAAAATCGTAACGTTGCTAATCAGTGTATCATCAATGGTTTCTGACGAGAGAGAGAGAGAGAGAAAGACCCGAAAAAGTGCATATTTCAATGTTAGGAGATCAAAAACTCCTTTTTTTTGGTAATTTACAACTCTCGCTATTATGGCGCCAATCGTATATCAAAATATAATGATTATGAGGTGCAAATGTGTCACAATTTCTTCGAAAACCTTGTAAAATTTGAGCGTAGAGTAATGCTTGCTAGTAAATATACACATATCAATCAACTCTTAAATAGCTGTTATAATTGGCTTCTGCTATTGGCTAACCATCCTTATAAAACATCTCAATAAACTGACTGCTTTCGTATTACTGTAAAGTACTTTATTTTAGCTGTAATTAATTTTCGCTGAATCAAATCTACGCGAACATGTAAAATAAACGATAAATCTCACTGTTCCCTTGACAAATTTGTGAAATTAAAACACAGTGATTATGCTCAAAACATTAACATTAAAATAGTGAAATTAAATGTCAGTCAAAATAAATGATTTTACAGTAATGTATGATGCAAGCTGCCTGCTCTTGTTTATCAATCTTTGAATATTGAATGGTTAACTGTACCACTAAAGTAGTGTTTGTTGCTATGGTAACTGACTGATTATTTCCTGAATCTTGTACATATTTAATACATATTTAACAAAAAGAACTTGTGTTTCATCTGCAAATGTGTTATCTTTTTAATTATTGAGGCATAGTACACTTGAACTAGTATATCATTAAAAGTCATTGTTCACTCGCATTTGTCTGATTGGTCAATATGTTTAATGGGCAAACATTAAAAAAACCTAGCCATTTGAAATTACAAAATCCCAAATGTGTCATTAAAATTCCAGTAGCATCAGTCTTCCTGTCCTTGGCCTATTCTTGTGTGGAGATAAGGACTCACTCATGCTAAGTAAGGTAGATCATGGGAGTTGAAGCTGAAAATTGGGGGTGACATTTGTTGTTTCAAAAGTATTGCATAATTATTGATTGGAACACATGTAGTCAACTTTTCACTGTGACAATTCTTCATGAGGAAGCCATATTATTTCACCATAAAAAAAAAAAATGTAAATTTGATCAATCAACCTCTTTATCAGATTACAGGAATCCATTTGTTAAAAATTATTATTTCTTAAAAAAATTAATTGTATTCATCATTGTTTCCTAATGATTTATAACAACTATCAATATGTATTTTAAACGGCATATCATTTTATGTAAACAAAAAACGTTTTGAGATATGGTAAGAAATAGTTTTTACCATAGAAACCAATTCTCAAAAAGCACTTTTTTATGGAGGTCTGACTTGCATCTTGTGGGAAAATAAAGTTTGGTGACCATATATTTGTATCAGGGTTGTCTGAAAAACACCATAATAACATTTGTAAATAAAAAAAAAGATCAGATCATTTGTTTTAATATTAGCCAACTATACCTTATCTCATTGAGTGCTCTCCACAGATAGCCAAAATGACGAGAAAAAAACAACATAGACAGATGATCAGCTGTACCTAGGAATTGCCCTGTATTACCTTGTAATATCTGTATAGTCAGCGATATTTGGTAATTGACGTCCATAGTTATAATTATTCAAAATCTGTATAGACAGTTTCGTCAATGCTCTAGGCATCTTTACTAATATCTTATAGATGAAATACAAACTGTTCTGTGCATACAATCAGCTTAAACTCTTACACTCCTCGTGGCATGTCTCATTTAATATCCACAAGCCTTTCACAGCTTCCTAATGGGAATTTTTGCTTTTAAAAATATCAAAAAAAGCAACTAATTATCATAACTGATATCCCGGCAGACGTATTCATTTTTCGGTTGTATGATTGAAACTACTTTTTTTCATGTTACAGATATTATCATGTAATACGAACAGGAAACGCGTTAACGCTGTCAATATTTAATGCTTTCTAAGTTGATTCCTTGATCACGTACTTTGTGTCTATCGAATTGAAATGTGACTTTATCCAAAACAGGATGTATAGTAATAAATAAAATATAGTAATTAATTGTAGGTTGTGTATAGTGAATTTCATAAAGGCATGAATAATGTTGTTTTATATAAAATATTTACAAATGTTTATGAATTTCAATTGATGGTTTCAAACAATGTAGCCAATCACGATGCGTGAACAGATGAATGGCTTTAATCAGTCGCTGATTAAAAGAAACCTGTAAGAACTCATCAGCGTAGGCATGTGACTTCTAGACAATGAAAGCTCACTCTGTGGATTTGGTTGAAGCGGCGGGTTTACCCAAGTAAATAATTCATATTAAAAATTCTATAAATCTCCATAAAAAAAAACATTCATGCTTTTATGAAATTCACTGTACTAACTGCAAAAATGTAAATTAGTTGATTCAATATATTGCTGAGTCGAGTGAGCCTCTCGGTGGGAAATTGATTCACTTTTAGTTTCACTTTGGTAATAGTGTCATGTGATCAACACTAGTCGTCATTCTGAAATTTCTGCGCTATTCAATCTCACTGTCAAGGTGCCGAAAAATTCAATCAAATCAAAATCTATAGAAATGCTGTGTAATTTTCCACTCTTGACCTGGATATCAAGGTCGTTAGCGGGCATTCGAATATAGATACATCTTAAAACATTTTTTTTTTTTTAAATGGTATTCATCAGAATTTCCTAATAATTGTGATTGTGTCCAACTAAAGTTAATTTAAAATTAAAGTTTAAATTTCGTGACCATATATTTTTATCAGGATTTTATGGGAGTCTAGTTAGGTAGCACTCATTGTTAGGCAGATTTCAGTTGTGCATTTCAGACTGTTTGTATGGTCCCAGCAGCGTGCCCCCCCCCCCCCCCGTTTTGCCAAATAAACGTGTGTTCTTATCTCTTTATCTGTTGTGTCATAAATAAACAGCAACTTAATTACAATTATGATACCATATTGTAAAAGTCAAAGAAATCTGATAATATGTTTTTATGCAAGTAAATTACCTTAAGCCTTTGGACGCTATAATTTATTCCCGCCAAAATTGTTTGAAACATTTTCCTCTTTTTTGTGTATATTTTTATAATTTCTTCGCTTATTTTAGATGAAATGAACACTATTTCTTATTGGTTACTGGTTTTAATCAAACGTTTTGAAAAATTACTAAAAAAATTGTATCCAACATTTTCCTCATTTTTGTGTATATTTTTATAATTTCTTCGCTTATTTTGAATCAAATGAACATTATTTCTTATTGGTTACTGGTTTTAATCAAAAGTTTTGAGAAAATACAGAAAAAATTGTGCAGGCGTAATTTTGTGAAAAGTTGACTTTGGCGCTCGAAGGGTTAATGATGTAACCGGTGTATATATACATGTATGTCAAGAGTTTGTAACAAATTATAGGAAACGCTATAAGATGTATTATATAACATGGAAAGTAGACGTTTGCTGATACCAAGCTAAAAGGTTCATATAGTGCTGATTCTCTATTAATCGAAATTACAATGTCTGTGTTAGCACAAATGGTTTCCAGTTTCTTTTCAGGGTTAATCTAGAGCATCTACTCAACATGCTCTACGTGAAAAAAAAAATCAGGACGTTACGAAAGTGAGTGCCATCGTCAGCTGACATACAAGAAAAGCGTTTGTTCTGCTAACCTATTCAGGGATGAACATAGCCTTCTGGAATTAGGTTAAATCTCGGTTGTACGTGTCCCGGCATGAGAAATGCGGTGAATGAATTCTTTGTTGTTGAATTCCTCAACTTAATTTGGTTGTCATGTTTGTCTAAAGTAAAGTTTGATTTCTTTGATGGTCTTATTATTATCGGGGGGGGGGGGGGGGTCAGTGTCACTGTCCTCTGTAATTGTACGATAACGGTGCTATGGTAAGGTTGTTAACCTGATTAAACTTCTACACTTGATTGGACTTGTTAGATTCCAAGTTCACATGTTTTTTTCCCCAAGTTCATTATTCATCTATTCATCCAACACCCTGTTATGACAACATGTTTGGTTCTTCCATTCTATAGAGTGGGGGTGGTCAAT
Organism: Saccoglossus kowalevskii; assembly: GCF_978046115.1. Taxonomy (NCBI): domain Eukaryota; kingdom Metazoa; phylum Hemichordata; class Enteropneusta; family Harrimaniidae; genus Saccoglossus; species Saccoglossus kowalevskii. Next base: position 13,111,349 of record NC_140662.1, read on the forward strand.
TGCCCTGTAAGTCATGGAACCTTTCATTTAATAATTAATAAGAAGCAATGTTTTCTACCTAGTACTTGTGGCTGACTTGTAGTTTTAGGGTACAAGCTACTCTTCTTGTTGTACCGGTATTTGTTTCTTTATATTTTATAATAAGAATGCAGAATACGATGATGTCATTTTCATTTTATTATACATCATGTTTTCTTTACCTGGGATTTTTTTTGGAAGGATTCAACCTAATTTTAGTTGGAATTATATTGTTGGTGTTCTTGGATATTGTTGATATCCACAATCACAATTCAAGGTGGAGTTGAGAATGGGAAGGATTGTTTGTAGACCTCTGTTAGCACAGTTCAATGAAGAAAAGTATATTTTCTTTCCTAAACATTTTATTATTATTTATGTTTTCCTCATCAATTTGATATTAAAAACTAAACCAGCAGGAACTTTAGTATTCCATGCAGTTTAGGCAAGTTTCACTGTAAGTGCAACTTAAATTGTCTAATATATATCGTAGGTACATGTATCTGTTTGTTTCAAAGTTGTATTTATACAACAAAAAGAATTTTTGACAAAAGGTGCATGGAAACACATATGGTGACTGGCTTTTATTTAATGTAACTACGTGTAGTCTTAACTGTAATACAATTACAGGTGGACAAGGCAGTACACAAAGCCCATTCAGTGTCTTTTGTCATTTTCAAGTATTTTAAACATTTGCCTTTAGCTGCGCATTACTTCCCTGCTGATTTACGCGTAACTTGCAGGGAGGCTTAACGGGCTGGCTGTATTTCAAATAGAAAAAATGTAATCTTGGTTTTATCCGTAGTCTCCAATCAAAGCCTCAAGGCATGTTGGGTAGTCACAATGAGGGGTGGGAAGAATTTACGGTGGATGCTAGAGGTACGCAATTGAATTTTGAAATGTACAATTGAATGTAACAAGATCCCGAGATCCCACTCACCTTACTTGTACTGCTTTCTGTCTATCTGTAAGCTGTGATCGCTGTCTGAATATCTGCATCACTGTGTTTTCTATGAAGGTAAATCCCTCATGGAAATTTTTGTTCGACTTTACACAGGATCTTGGTAATTTATGGTTGCATGTGGTCACCAGTATACCATAAAACTCAGCAATGTACCACAGTAGTTAATACCTAGTTTTTATCTCTTTAGTTGCTCATCAGCAATAGTTTCTCATTTTATCTCTCCTCTCCTCTCAATTCAACTCTATTCGTCCTCCCTCCCCCTCCCTCTCCCGCTAACCTCTATTCCATCCCCCCTCACCGCATCTCATCTCAACCGATCCATCCCCTACTTCTTATCTGACCTTTGTCCTTGTTGTATACTTTTCCATTTAATTCAAACAGAGAAAATAACATGCATAATATAATACAAATTGTAAAACATATTTACATAGACATGTGTGCCAATATATAGGCCAATGAACTTTACAAGTAGATGTATGTATGTCTAGCTGATATAACTTTTTAAGGAAACTTAGGGGTTGACCATTAGAAAGTCAGGGGGTGAAATGTTTAAAAATAGTAATCTGTACAGAAAAAAATTATGTATGGGGAAAGTTACAGAAATAAAAATACAGTTATTAAAATAATCTCATACATACATACTTGAAACAGACACCCCCCCCCTCAAACAATGTTCACCTACATTGTCATAAAAAAATGTTGCTCAAAACTAGGTTAAGGAAAACTATGTTTTGCACAGTAGTTCCCCTCCCATGTTTCTAATGGCAGACTCCTTATAAAGACAAACTTCAAAACAGAAACATGGCATAGCTTCATATTATCAAGGCTTTTTTTATGTCGTTTTTGAGGGGTTATTTGTAAACATTTTGCTCAAATTGGCTAGTTACTATAGATTTTAATAAATCTGCTTGTGTACCTGCTTCAAAGACTTAGCTATGCTACGTTGCACCTGTTTATCTAAAAAAAAAAAGGTGAATATATTTGCCAACCGGATGCACCGCAGGGTACTAGATTTTAGGAAATAATTTCCCCCTGGCTATCATATATCAGCGGTGATTTGCACGACAGTTATCACAAATCACAAGCTATATAGAAGACTGATCATCTGGAATTCATGGGGGAGTCAGTAAGCCAAGCGTACAAATTCTTTAAATCCTCGAACCATTCAGGAGATATCTGTATTGTGTCCAATGTACGTGTCGAACCTCTCCACTCATCTTCTTACTGAGTGACAACTTGAAACACGTATGTGCGTTCACGAGGAAGTTCCATAATTTATCCCCAATGGACACTTCATCCTTTTTGAAATGCTGTGCAAGTCCCAGATCAGTTGATTTGCTGACACAACCGATGCACGGTTTGTTACGGTTCTCGTTTAGCGTAATAGTCTGTTGAAACAGGAAGTTGCGCTTTTTGATGCACATAGCTCTGAATGATGAACATCCTGTCGAGCTCTGGCTCAGCAGGATTTTTTGATTTTGAAAAGAATCTACGACTTTACAATATTACGCAAACAGCTTTTATTATATATTACATGTACTTGTAACAGTATATCACTTAATTAAAAACGGAATGACACTCTTATTCGCTAATACCTTCACCGAGTAGGATGTTCACCGAGTAGGATACATTCATTATAGAAGACATAATGAAACCAGGCTCGTTTGAAGAACGCTTGAAATGTACATAGTTCAGAGGTGATATTATTATTTATTGTGATTTCACTCCCTTGAAATTTTTTCACCTCCATTTCTGAAACACTTTAAAAAAAAAATAACGAATATAAATGCCCTCCAAGAAATACTTTGTTTCTAGTGTGGGTTAGTTTAAAATGGGCGAGGGAGGGGGGGGGGGGGGATCTCTCAACTTTTGTTTTAACATATTTTATTTGACATATATTTTGAAACAAAGAAACGGCTTATAAATTAATAAGTGTCTAATTTCTATACAGGAATAATCTTATGTTAAACTTATTAGGTATTTTCTTCTTAATAAACAACTCATTAATGTGAGTTTTCATATTTCTACTCTAGTATGCTCCAAGAATTACACCAAAATATTTAATCACTTTCAGGAATTTAAATTCAAAACAAAAAACCTGTTTTAAATTAAAATAATTTCTACAAATCGTGGCATGGCCATGAATTAAAAAATAAAATAGTCAAGCATTCCACTATGGCAGCTTAGTATCCTTTTCCTTATTACAAAGTCCTTGAAAAGGAATCAAACATTATTTCCACCTGCGCTACATCACAAGTGATCTATTTCCGCTGAATTTTTTCATATGATGAAACTTCCTACGTTAACAAATTGAAGCAGTGTGTCTTTATTTCCAAGCACCATTCAAGAATTATAGAATGAGTACGGTAGTGATTGTGAATATACACATGTGTATGATTTATGAAGAGATTTCATATTTATGCTATTGCTAGAACAGGTCTGTAGAAAAGGTCTGATGAAATCCAATCTTGTGTTCATGTCTGGCATTTAGATGTAATCTATATCTCATATAAAATTCTACTCCCTGAATAAAGACTTATTTTGCTGATATTTATATGTTGATAAATTTCCGTTTGATAGGATGTTTGGAGAATGTGTCCTTTAGTTGATTCAATGTCAGCTACTTCATTAAAATATAATCTAATGTAGAGTTGATTTCTGATGATTTAGCAATTAATCAAACATTATGTATAAATGTCTCCAATTATGTATCAAATTTAGATATCTGGAAATCATCCTTGGATATTGGTGTCATGGCAACAATCTTTCGTCAAGGTTAAAATTTGATAAAATCTGAATTTGTAATTTTTCATTTATTAAACGTAATTAATTAGTGCCAGTATCACTGATGTGCATCCTTCAATACGACTACCTGTTGCATTTTTTAGCATAGCAACTGTCTTCTCCAAGGTTGAAATTAAAATATACTCAATATATGGTGGCATTTGAATAATTCTAACATCATTTGCGATATATTTTTAGCATAGCAACTATCTTCTCCAAGGTTGAAATTGAAAGGTACACAATATGGTGGCTTTTGAAGAATTCTAACATCATTTTCAATATCCTGTAAAGGGTCTAATTATTCACTGGGTTTTAATTTTGCTTATTTCGCTGACTGGAAAATGCACAAAATTAAAACCCAGTGAATATGTAAAATTTAGCATAGAACACATTTAATATCTAAATGATGAAACCGTGAATTGATGGTAACTGATGATAAATCAGTGAAATTTAAACCCAGTGAATATTTAGTCATTTTACAGTATACAATACTTACATTATTTCTTGTTTGTTGTTGTACAGTGAATTTCATAAAGGCGTGAATGTTTTTTTAATACACAATATTACAGCACTACAGTCGTCGTGCCTCGTCCTGTTCGATATGGAACTCATAGCGACGTACACATTGTGTATAAAATACATTTTTGTTTACATGAAATTCAAACACGCTCTGCGCGACAAGGTCTTTAGTGCTTTAAGTGTTTTCTAGATTTCAAAGGACGAATGATTGAAAACAAATTTCACAAACGTAACTAACACCTTTGAGCAAATGCATACTTTCCTGTACGCAATATATTTCAAATGCACAGTAAATTGGCTAATGATTGAATGAAACCTTTCAAAGACTCCTAAGTAATGGGATTTTCTGAATAGCTTCTATAGTCAATCAAAACATCGTCTTCAGATTTAAACTAATTAAGCAACAGGGTCTTCCAGGGTGAATGCGTTATAAATATTTTATAAATTTTCATAAGAAAACATTCAAGGCTGTACTGAAATGAAAAAACTATAATTCCTCATCAGTTATAAATGAAATGTATGAAAAAAATGAAAAGAAAAAAAAAATTGTCTGTAGAAAATGTCTAGAGTAGTACATTTCCAATAGATCGCTTGTACCATATTTGCTCTACTAGTAACGTATACGCTTACGTAAATGACAATCGTGTGTCTAAGACTGAAAGGAGTAATATTTGAATAATGCAGTATGTAATTACCGGTAATACATTTGAATGTTTACACATGCTTTTACTAGAGCACTACTAATAGAGTAAATACGGTACATGTAAACCAAAATTTGCATGTATAGTATAGTGGATAATTAACAATACGACTTAATAGTATGACCATTGACACCCTCTGTCTTTTACATAAATGCATACACTACTAATAGAGAAAATACATGTACAGTTGTATGGCTTTTTATTTTCAGTGATATTTTATAAATTTGGTAACAATTTTGATAGAACTTCAGAAAATAATATTCAATATCTTCAGTATACAGTCAGATCTTTGATTTACAATCCTAATATATTACAAGGTACCAAAATGTACATAAATATCCTAGTAGAGTGCAGATTTTTTCATTAGGTAACTCACCTGCTGAAATAAAAGTACTTCTAATTAAAATTTCAGTGTTTATATACTGTTTCTTTCTTCATTGTCAAGTTAATTACTTGTCTGGATACTTAATGCCCATAACATTTATCCACAATAGTAAAACATTGTATCCAATTCTCTGATTGGCTGCAATCTGTCTGATAGTAATATTTTGTGAATTTCAACCAATAGGGAATGTTGGTGTATGGCATTCATTAACATTAAGCTAATCTGAAACCTGTAGAATTTGTTACTTCTCTAGTAACTTTTAATCCCACTGAAAGTATTGTTATGTTTTGATTTCATTTTTCTATCAATATCCAATTTGAAGTAAAATACATTTATTAATGATTTTACCACTTATTTTTGCAATATTTTCTCGGTTACTGATTAGAGTTGGTTTCAAATTAATAGTGGTTTTTTTCCCATGGTAAAATGCGATGACCCGAAACTTTAAATGACATTGAGGTGGTGGTGAGCGGGGGAAGTCCTTTTCAATTTAAAAAACAGATCCGTGGAACCCAACCAACAAAGTTAATTCATTGGCGCACCTATTGTGCTCGTGCACATTCTTTGCATTCTCTTTGATAACTGCACAGTGTTACACTACTCTCTCGCTAATGGGCCCTTTAAATTTTAAATGGACCACTGCCAACCGATTTTTTTTTCCCTTTCTGACACAACAGCATGGTCAGGGTTGAACAGGTACATTGTTCATTTCTATGCTCTGCTGTTTGTGATTCTGTTTATGTATCAGGCAGCCATGAAAGGTAGTTTTTGTTGTCAAAGATGCCATGAAGTTCTAGTAGTTTGTTGGTGGGCCTGTGAAGTGGTCACACAAGTTGTCTGTTCACTTACACCTCTGCTTATACTGCTAAGTAGTGACAATGCATATAGTTTTATAGAATGTTAGCCTTTCATTGTTGAACTTGGAAAATAACTTATTTTGTTTTTAACTCTTTGAATGTGAAAGCGACTGTTTTTAGTACCATCAACTTAACAAACCTACTCATAATTTTTTTGTAATAATTATTAATGTCAATGAATCCAACCAGCCAATCAGCGAGTGTGGTGCGCATTGACGTCATTTGAACAAGTTCCATTGGACATTAATTAGAAAGTTTATAATTATTCATAAAAATGAAGGGAATGGGTTTGTTGTGTTGATAGTATTCACAAAATAATTCCAAATAACTTTTCTCAAATGTTGTCAACAATTTTGATTTAGAAATGTAGGCAATATAAGAATAATGTCTATTTGGTCAAAAATTAACAAATTTTTTTTAAAAATTACAAAAATATGCTTGAATTCATTTGGTATTAATTTTAACCCTTCTCAGTGGGCTTGATCAATCTTTGATAAAATTAATTCATGTGACAGTAGACAAAAGAAAATGAGTTGACTGTGGTGGTCAAAGGTACACAATACAAAAAAATATTTGACCACAAATAAAGGTGGATGACTGAATGAAATGTTTGACTTTCTGATGACTTGGGCAGTAACCGTAACAATAGAATTGGTATTCGGGTTGGACAGGAATTAGGGGAGCGGGCAGTACAATGGACTCTCAAGAAGTTTCACTTTATATAAGTGGTATTACTGGGAAAAAAAGGTGTATTTTTTTTTTTAGTGTAATGACCCCTTTGTTCCTTATACCACTTCAGGTATTATCAGAAATCAAAATTTGGCAATTTTCCAAGAATCATCCAAAATATTGTTTTGGTAGAATTATTAAATATATAAAATCATACACGTTGAAATTGTGTACAATTCTGGGCAGCTTATTAAGTAGCTTAATTACCACTGTGGACTGATAAGTATGTCCTCAATTAGAAGCAGTGTGCCCTCTAACAGAACTGATTATGTGGAGAACTTGAGTCAAAATGGATGCCAAAAATCTAGTTCCGCCCTGACATAGTGACTGCTAGAGCAAGAGATATTGTACATGGTTGTAGGAGGCTTCTGGAGGCACCTGATTATTTATTGTTTTTACACTTATTTTATTATGATACGTGAATTTCATTTTACCATATTACAAATTCCATAACTAAAGTATTAAAGATGTATTTTTTGAAGATTACTCTATCAATTTCTAATTTTCTATTGCATCTTTGGTGTACCAGGAGTGTAGGCAAGGGGTATTTCCACAAGTTGTAATCAATTGTTTTTATTTTTGTAATAATAAATGTAATTTAAATAAATAAAAAAGTAAATTCCTAGACATGGGCAAAGTGTAAATTTTATTGGTAGTCAGCTATTTTATTCCGGAATTTGTACAAAGATCTTATTTTTTGTAAGCGTATAAAGCGTTTTCCACATTAAATGCCGTAGTTCGTACACAATTTCCAATTTTGTTTTTTAAACACAAATTATGTAAAATGTAATTAGGAATTTGCTTTTATTTGTAAAGTGTAGAAACCCATTTTTTTTTACTGTAAATGAAACTTTCCTGTGAAAACATAAATGTCTTTTTTATTTCTTTTAACCTGCACCAGCTATCCCCCCTTGCACAGCTAATGAGCATACCTAATTGTGTCACAAAAAATCTCTGTGTATCATTGACATGTCAAATCAGCTTTATAGAGGGTATACTGATTAATTCATAATGTTGAACAGAAAAAAGTTGTCTACATTAAAAGTGACACCATATTCTCAAAAATACTTTATTTACGCTGAAAAGATTTTTGATGAGTTGAATGCAAAAATATAGGAAAAAAGGTATATTCGCTGGATTGTATTTTCACTGAATCATTCCTTCAGCGAAAATAGCGAAAATAAAGTATTTTACAGTATACCGTTTTTTTTTTTCCAGACTTCAATTCCTCATCGAACATAATTCATTTTTGTGAATCAAGTGATTCGTGAGCCCACAAATATGAAAAAGAAAGCGGCATAAAAATACCTCCAAAAGTAAGTACGACAAAGTCGTTGACATAAAGTACATAACGTTTCCAATAGACCATAATGCCATACTTAGAACTTCAATTCAATGATACCATATACTGTATTTGCTCTATTAGAAGTGCATCTGCTTAATAATATGTAAATGACAGATTTATGTCTATGTTCAAAATAAGTCGTATTTTAATTCAATGCAAATATTTTTACATTTTTGTTAAATTTTCACTAAATTTAATCATCATTTTGAACCGTATGAACAGTTTCAGATATTGGTTTTAGTTTTTGATCAAAAAGTTTGTCAATCTAAGGAAGGAGCAGACCACAAATTTTTTTTGTAGATGCATAGTGACAAATTTGATGGCTCTTATATTTAAGAGTTAACCTCCCTCCTATTGAAAGTGTCTTGATGTGCAACATAACCACATATGCACAAGACCTTCGACATCTTCTTTTAATGTAACGGTCTAAGATAAAACTAATTACTGTACTTTGAAACTCAACAAAAGTCTTTTGAGTGTGATCTCAATGGTTACTCAAGAGAACTTGACAATCATCACCTCCAGCTCTTATATATAAACTCTGCACTGTTGTCATGGAAACCCGCCTTAGGTGAAGTGTCATCAGTTTCTTAATGGCCTTCATCCTTAATTAAGTGTGTTTTTTTCAGCTTTTTGGTTGTGAATCGAACATTTGTTATACTTGAGTGTGCTTGCTTTTTCCTGCCAGTTCGGTCAAGATTTATGAAGAAAACAAAAAAAAAAACATGTTTTTTTTGTTTTTTTTAATTAAAAAAGTGATGCGTAATTTATATAGAGCTGTAATTACAAAATTTTGTGGGTACTGTAAGAATGTGAAAAAGATGGAAAAAGAAAATTTCTGAACCCCTTGATAACGTATTAAAGACATGTGAATGCTTGTTGGAACCATGTAGGTATATACAGTAAGTGGCAACGTAATAGCTGTGTGTTTGTTTTGGAATTGTTTTTTTGACATCAATTGAGATGCCATTACAATTGTAATTGTGATTCAATCTATATAACTGTACAATGTGGACCTCATTTGTAGTACAGCTGTTCATGGTAATTGAGCTTGCACAACGTGATCTGTGCTGATGACAGACAATTAACTGGCCCTGTTTGCATTCTGAAACTTGACAACTGTTCTTTATACTAGCTTGATAGATCCACACACTACCTGATGTTCAGTTTCCTGTAACATGTGCCAATTTGCGTGAAAGAAAGTTCAAAAATAATGTAACAAATAATTATATAATCAATCTGTTTTAGAAATTTTAATAAATATATATTATTATACATCTGTCACCGTAACGCCATAAGTTACAGCCTGCCGTAATTTGCTGTATTGCAACTGGGTATTTTCATCCTACCATATTAGGAAATGTGAATTCCAAATATGGAACGATTACGCGCATAAGCGTCCTCTAATAATAAAAACAACCATAGCAGCCCCCAGGGTTTGACCCCGGACCCCTTACAAAGAAGTTCGCTCAATCTCTTCTAAACTTTTGTTTTACGGCAATCCCATGATGTATCCTTGGGAGGAAAAGGTGTATATTAATAAGGTTATTACGAAGATATTGCAAAGTATGCACTCAGACAGTACGCGAGCACATTGACCTCTGCTACGCTTCGTGCATACTTTTTGGCATCCTCGCAATAACCTCATAATATTAAAATATTTTAATGGTTCTATAAGGCAGTACTAAGGCCAACAATGCTACCAGTATATATAATTTCTGTTGTTTTTTGGCCTTGTGGATGAGCAAACACACCCCTGTAACAGTCTCTTGAGTTAAACCTCAGCTAAACCTTTAAAACAATTTATCAACTGTATTTTGCAGCAATATCTGTTCACTACATTATTTGTCTTACTTTTTTTAACACCTTTTTTCCATGAACTGTACCTCGGGCCGTTTTCTCAGCTGGTATTCTAGGTGCATTGGTGGTATGCACTAACATCTTTGACACATTTGTGTCACTCTACGCTGATGATGCATGTTGCTATGGTTTCAATTCCTGATCAACGTCTTTCATTCATATGTTTATCTTATTTTTCAAAAAACATGACTTTTAAGGTAGCGGGACTATTATTTACTTACTTGTTTTCATCTTCTAATTGTGACCAAATGACTACAAATAGACCCAGGAAAGTATATATTTTTAGAATCGCCAGACTTCAAGCTTTGCAAAGGTGTGTTTGCCATGCCTGTATCTGCATTCTATGACCCGTTACTTAATCAAAGATGAAAAATTACTTTTTCTGTAAAAAAAAATAATTACGCATCTAAGAAGTATTTTTTTCACTTTTCCTAGTTGTTCAATAGTCTGGTAAATTGAATGTGTCTGGTCAGTTTTATGCAAGCAACGCGTTTTAAAAAATAGTGTGCTGAATTTCAATTACTGTTTTAGTCGCATTGCCCCCAACTCAAACCACAACTCGTTGGTAAATAATCGATGAAATAGTTTGTCTGGACCCATTCAAGTTCCTCTCACTGTCACCTTAAAGCTGTGAAAATTTGGTATTAATCCGACGACAATAAGTATACGTTGTTTTTTTGTTAAAGACCTTGTATTTTGAAAAACATAAACTCCTAGAAAACATCCATGAAGTAACAGCAAAGATTTTCAAGCTTGTTTATCGGCACAATCAATTTGTTTTCCCATCAAGGTCTGCTTTAACATGTGTAGGGACATCCAAATGTGTAAGGCTATTGGAAACCAAAAAAATAAAGGAATGGGATAGCTATAATTGGATAAATTCGGCATATGAAAACACCAAAATCAATGATTTTTTTTCAGTGGCTGTGTGACCTTGTGTCTGACACATTCATATGCAAATGACTAATCTGTGAAACAAACAGGGGCGGAGACAAACCACTCAAATGTTTGGAAACACTCATTGTGTGTCAGATAGCTACTGATAACACATTGCAGGGAGGTACACCAAACCAAAAACCGAAATAGGAAAAAGAATCTGCGAACTGTGTTCAAATAACAAAGTAGAAGATGAGAACCATTTTATGATTGAATGCCCCCTTTACGAAAAATCGCGGAAAGCATTATTTGAAGAGACTACTAAGCACATTATAAATTTCATGAATATGAGTGACTACAACAAATTTTTAAAATTAATGGGTGATACAAATCTGAATGTACAAATACCAGTTGCCCAATTTATCAAAAATAACACGAACCTTAGACAGCAACATCTTCTGGCAAATTAACATAAATACTTTTAATACTCCTTTAATAAGTTTTTTGTTTTTTTCTCTTATTTCCATCTTTCATTGATTTACTGTTTATTGCTTTTTTTATTATTATTGTTTCATCTATTTTTTTTCCAATATTATTACCTACATTTATTAATATTTTTTTTGTAATTGTAGTCTGTTGATTTATTTTTTAAACCATTGTTGTGCTTTAGACAGTAATTTTTGTAATTATTTTTTAAACCATTGTTGTGCTTTAGACAGTAATTTTTGTAAAATTTGTATGTTTTATATATGTGTTTTAGCAGTTAGTGTAACCATTTTAATTCATTCTGAGGAATTTTAAGTGTTTCAATAAACCTAAACATCATATGATGTCTTTGTCTTGAGTTTATCTTTGAAACTTATAGGCACACAGATTAAACCTGTGTTATTGATTTTGGAAAACACTACTGAGGCTGCCTTGCTTCCCTTCAGAAAATCTACATTTTAACCAACTTACATGACATTCTATGTTATGTTGACTTTATCACATGAAAGTTTATAGTGCATTTCATCAATAAATAAATGTGAAAATTGTAATTTTCAACACAAATAATAGTCTCGCTACCTTAAAAGGGATGTAAACTGCATTTTTGGCCAACTTTAAAATATATTTTACTCAATGTAAATCTAAGCCAAATTCATCTTTTTTGTATCAAATGAGTAAACACAATGTTGTGTCAAATTGTTTATATTGATGATAATGGCAACAAATAGCTATATTTTTCAGCTGTCTGTTTCTACCGTATTTGCTTTGTTAGTAGTACCTGTGTCAATTTCAGAGTTGTTTTTATGGTCAAAATATGTCATATGTTAACGATTCAGTATATAACAAATGTAATTTAGGGTGTATATGCATTTATATTGGAGATACAAATATGTCATTTTACTCAGTATTATAAGTATAAGAATATTTTAAAAAGTTAAACATACCAAAAATGATATCTCAAAAGTGAATAGTCATGGTGCATTTTAAGTCTAGCCAGACCGGAAGTGGGAATTTGTTAGTACTCTAAATATCAACAAAAAAAAATGTTGCTTAATTGGATATGAAACTATTGTGTCCTCCTCCCCTCCCCCTCATATCCTGGTGAAACTTCACAGTGGGCTGTGGTTGCTTAACCATGCACATTAAGTCGGTTAGACAGGACAAAAGTATTGAATAGAAATAATGAAATGCACCCTACTATCACATGTCCTGCAACACCAGCAGGAGGATGTATCCGATGTAATTACCACCGCTTCCATATTAGGAAGTCAATCCACTTTAAAGGTTTCACTCCACAATTGCATTTTTACAACAACCCTGTACATAGTGCCTGCTCAAACGGAATGTTAATTATTATTATTTTAATCTTTTTAAACAAAGGCGAATCTGTAAAATATATTGCTGAATAGGTGGTCACATAAGACAAGTGGTCTACTACTATATGGAGGACTAAAAGTCACCACAACCTTCAACAAAACAAACTTTCTATGAAATTTGGTGTGATCATGACCTGCTAAAAAGCTGCGCTTTGCGGCCATTAAACCCAAAAAAAAAAATTGTTTCTTTTACACAGCTGGCAATTACATGCAATATTTTCTTTAATTTATACCACACTTGTTGGATATTTAAATAACAATATATATTTAGCTTTCAACGAAATGGTGTTTCGGCGAAATAGTTTTCTCGTAAAAATATATACCTTTTTTTAGAATCTCATGATCAGATTATTAAAGTAAATTGTTTTAACCATGGACACTGCAGTAGGAGGGTCTATGATTTAACAGATGAAGTAACAGTTATTGTTAGTAGTTTTATTATCTCTGAATAAACATTGAGGAAAAACAAAAATACTTGAATCTTTGGATTGTAATTGAATGTATTAGATACATTTTGTACCTGTCTGTTTGTTTGTATATGAACTTTTTTGTCTACATCCACCAGTCATTTGAATCACAATAGTCTTCGCCTCGTATACCTGTAATTTTTATAAAATAAATTTGTTTGTTTACTTATAAATGTAACAACAATGTTTTTTGTACCTACAATGGAATAGTTCAAATACCCCCCCCCCCTCTCCACCCCCGTGACTATATACACATCAAAGGCATGCTGCATCTAGTATTTTGATAATCGATTAATCCAGTTCTCAAGAAAGTGTCTGGGGATTCTGCAAAACCCCTCGGTCACTTCCTACCAGGCACTTGGGTTGAGTGTATGCAACTATTTAGCGCCTGCTGTAAAGCAGATTTATTATTTTTCAGATTACACGTTGCACAATGAATATTGTGTCTTAGAATACAGTTGTACACTGCATGTAAAATACATATGTGCACATAACTCAGTGAAGTTTTAGCAAACCTCTGTCAAAAATGAGGACAGAAAAACAGTGGTGTTCAATTTATAGACATTGATACAAAAAAGCCATTAAATACTTTTAAGAGAATCCCGAACTCCTCAACAAGTTCTTAAAGAAAGCACTTTTTATGGGTTAATTAAAAATCTAAAAAGTAAATGGTACTTCTAGCCTGTCTATATATCAGATTCAGTAAATTATAACAGAAAGTGAGATGAACTTAAAAATAAAATTAGGAAAATAAAAAAAAAATAAAGTGAGTGAGAACATTGATAACAGCACTATATCTAATGAAAAAAAAAAAAAAATCTAGAATTTTTAATGAAATCGACCGTCAATCTGAAGACTGTTCTTAGTTGCATAAAAATTCTACCCCTCCAGTCGGTTTACTGTAGAATACTTTAGTTTAGCTGGAATAAATTTTTGCTGAAAAGACTTTTTAGGTGTTTTGTATGTCAAAATATCTATTTCCACTCATTTTTGACGAATTGAATGTAAAATATAGAGAAAAAAGTTATATTCACTGGATTTTATTTTCACTGAATCAGTCCTTCAGCGTAAATAGCAAAACTTAAATCCAAGCGAAAATAAAGTATTTTACATATACTACATGTATAAGTGGAAATTGGAGTATCTTAAAAATATCGGGACATGATTGCGAAATGCTGCTGTACATTCAAAATCATCCCAATTATAACTGGTACAATCAGTTTCAAACTTGCTAACACATCCAAAAAGAAGCTAATTTTTTAACACAACGCCTGCTTTCCATTGAGTCTTTCAGAAGGTAACATGTTAACATGTAAATATGATAATAACTGACTGCTTATGAGCCAATCACAGAATAGATTCAATCAAACTTTGACCTCTGCCAGTGGTATGTTTGTTTGTTTGTTTTTTCTCTCTATAACCACACTTACCTTTCCCCTACTAAGCTGATCACTTTACGATGTGTGACAAATGTTGCTCTTCATAGATAAGTCTGGCTGCACTGATGGATTCGAGTTAGTGAGGTTCAGCGCCGATAGGCACAAGATTCAAGTCAGATTGCAGAAAAAAACAAACATGTGATACGTGTAACCAAGTTCAAATTGAGATAAATCTCATTTTCTAGTGGAATGCAGCAATAAATGCAGCCCTCACCTGAAAGATTGTGTTCATCTTTGCCACAATTCATACCAAATTAAATCCTAGAAAAGTGCAATTCTCCGTATGACTATTAACGTTGTTGAGTGCAATCCCCAAAACTAACCCACAACAATCATATTTATATGATTTTTTTTTCCTTTTCTGTAGTTTGATCTGTTTTGATTTTAACTTTCCTGTTTGCATGATGAGTTCATTTTGAAGTGCCTGCATTATTGTCCTGTTTTTGTTTTGTTTTATCTATCAGTATTAGACCATAATTACCTTTCCCCGACTAAACTGACCACGATGTAACAACATGTAACAAATATTTCTTTTTATAAATAGCTTTAAGTGTACTAAGTACTACTACTCGATTAAATGTCCTCCAGATTTTAGACGTGAACATCCTTCAGGGGGTATACGATTAATGTTGTCAGTGGCACAAACTCCTCCCTTTTTCTAAAAAAAAGTTGTGTACAAGGGAGAGATGAATTACAGCAGGAAGTCCTGTTTCCATTGAATTTCAATCAAGCGAAATTGATGCATGATTTTTGAATGCGACCAAGGAGGTATTTGACGTTAATGACGTGTGACTATCTTTCAGTAACAGGTACATTATTGTACATATATTTATTTACGATGTTAGTTCATCCACTTTAGTATCTTGTCATGGCCTAGCTATAATGGTAGTACGGAAAATACGTGGTCGTATAAATTTACCGTTTTAATAGTTTTATACTCAAGTAAGTTTTGATCATGATTCAACAATTATTTGTGAGTTATGCACTCGTATTACTACCGCCTTGCACTTTATTTGCGACCTTTCGTTATAATCGGCCCCCCTTTTTCAGTCTCTTTTCAAACTTATAGATGGACCCTTGTGCATCTGCTTATTCATGTGTTCTAGTACCTGTATTTCGGTCACCCTATGCCTGGGCTGATCACATTCGAAAAAACGTACGTCATACATATTGAGATACATACGCACATCATTTGTTTCACGATCTATTTCAAGATGGCAGCCATTTTTTGTGCTAAAAATCATCAAAATCAAGCATTTCTGTCATTCTGGAACATTTTGTTTTATTCTGTTTCTGAGCTGTATTTCTGTTTATGTTCAAACTTTATATACTGTGGAATATTTTAATGTTGGTGGAATTAATTTTCGCTGAAAAGGCTTTTTGGGCGTTTTGTATGGAATTTTCTTTCACTGATTTTTGATGAGTTTAATGTGAAATATAGGAAAAAAAGTATTCTCGCTGGATTTTATTTTCATGGAATCATCCCTTCAGTGAAAATGGCGAAAATAAATTCCATCTTGATATTCTTCAACTTATTGCAGTTTTGTGTGCAGTTTGATTTTATCCTGTTTTTACCAAACAATGACCCAACTTTTGTGCAAAATTAGGTCAAACAAAGAATTCTGCATATGTTGAAGCCACTTAATTACCAATAACTCTTCCAAGGCACATTCTAAATTTTTGTACTAACAGTGACATAAACATTGCAGCCATCGTAAATCATTACGAAATTCAAACAATAAACGTAGTTGGCTCCCAATGAAACTGATCATCACATATCTGTGACTACATATCATGTTTTATTACAGTTACCAAAATGTGCAGATTAAAAAAAAAATATGGTCATCGAACTACTTTTCATGCAAAAAAAGTTCGTCAAACATCCATAAACTAAGTAATGATTTTAAAGGTGTATTCGTATGTAGATACAACATTTTTGTTGTATATGAAACAAAGCTATATTCTAGATTTGCGGACATTTTTTCTCTCAAAAAATATATTAAATAATGTCAATCATTAAATATTTAGAACCAAAAATAATAGACTATATACAGTAATTGTGTTGATGAAGCAAATTTCTATAATTATATTTTGGATTTTATTTGAATGAAATAAAAAAATGTTTCTACATATTGGTTGAAAGAAATATATTAACAGCGCGTTCTTCCTATTTTTGGTATTTAAAATAAAAGATTATTATAAAATACCCTAGTGAACAACCTTCAATCATATTCACAATAAATATATAAACACATTGTGATGGTAAGTCACATGAAATTCCCTGTCACATGATATAAAGTGGCTATAAATAATATTGCCTCCCATGATGCCTTGCTGCAAAATAATGTAATTTTGCTGATTTCTCCCAGAAAGCCTGGTTTCATATTTTCAATGTCAATACCATATTTGTAGAGGTGTGTCTAATGTTTAAACCGAGTTGTATTTTAATGATCCAGTATATAATCTATGTGCTCCTAATATATGTGGTTGAATCAATTTTATGAAGCATAAAAGTACATCTCCAAGCACATGAGCCAAAATCGCAATTATTTTTTGCTGGATCATTGAAATCAAATTTATTCTGACCATAGACACATGTGCTACTAATAGAGCAAATATGGTATTTGCCTATCAAAGTTTCCCATTGTCTATGCTGCTAACATTAATTTGCATCTTGAGTCTCTCAGCAAAATAAACTGCAAATTGAATCATGTTTACATGTAGTTTCTCAATAAAATCAGGACCATTCTGGTCATGGTTGCTTGCATACGATGAAAGACAACATTGTCTCTCTTCACAATCAGACACCAGTCATGCATACCAACATCTCACTAAAAAAAAAATACGGAATTCCAACAAACTTTTTTTTTATAGCTGCTCGTCTCATTACAATTTCCAGTAAAATTGGACCTTAAAGGATATACTATAAATAGCTCTGTACACAGTCCATTAATTAGCTGTAATTTGGAGCAATAAAACCTGTGTTTAGTCATAAACATAAGTGAATTTGATTTAATATATAGCGGGTAATAGAATTGGTATGTAGTACAAGGCTATGGAATTTTCCCACCTGTTTAATCAACAACACTTGTTATGACCCACCAACTATTGTGGATGAGGGTATGTTGTGAGTTATAACTAATGTTTGTTTTCACAGCTATAGATAGTAATTTCTATCACAATATCATATCTGCTTTAACCGCTTCAATGCTATTATTTTTCTCGGCTAAATTTGTATGAAACATTTTTGCATATTTTTATGAATTTTTCAAAAATGTCTTTGAACCAAGTCAACATTGATATAGAAAATAATAAAATGTGAATTTTATTTTGTGAAAAATGACATAAGCTGGTGTTAAGAGAGTTTTAATTAAAATCGAGAGACAAAATTATTAGCTTCCAATACCGTACTATGTAAATAAGCCAAAAATCGTATTGATTTTATGCTAGATCATTGAAATATGACTTATTAAAGTATATGTGCTACTAATAGAACAAATACGGTATATGTCAACTCAATATTCCGTTTTTAGTGACAATAAATTGCAGCTCAAATAACAAATTACTGGTTAATACATGGTAACTGTAGAAATATGTAAGAACGAATGCAATGTCCCTGTGGTGATTATTAGATGTTGTATACATACATACATACGTTGTATCTGCCTGCCACTGTAGTATATGTATACATCTGTGTTTGCATTAGGCAGTCATGAGATGATATGGTCTATTGGTATATATATATGTATATATGTATATATATATATATATATATGTATATATATGTATAGCCATACACCATTCTAGTTATGTTCAATGTTGTACCAGCAGCTTGGACAAAACTAAGCATAAATTCGAGAATATTGATAACATGGAAATTTCACCAATATAAACTTTACACCGTGGTCTATATGACTACACTACCATATTTACTTTGTGGTCAATCGTTTTAAATCTTTGTGGTGGCAGGAAGATTAGTTTTTAAAAAAAAAATGTCATGCTATACCACAAGTGAAAAAAAACAACTGCAAGCTGTTGCAGGAAGGAAAAGTTGGCATGTTCAAGAAAAATATAAATGTACTGATAGGACTGAGCTAAAACAAAAATTATACTTGTCACACTCCCCAGACATCCCCACGATTTTAAATGGTTGACCCTTAAATAAAAAAAGTGTATCTCAAATGAATGCACACATAACCCCAAAAACTTTTTTTTTTTCTTTAAATTATCATTCAAATATGACGTTAACTCATCAGGATTTTTTTTGCCCTTGACATTGTGGATGGAAGACTGCACAAAAGTCTGAATGTTATTTTTTCAGTGGGAGACTAAACTATTAATCCACAATAAACAACGTATGTAATTACTGATTACCTCTGAATCTTACTATTCTGTAGTATGTGTCTTCAAGTCCCAAATCGTTTATATCTTGCCTTTTACGTTCGTGCCTCAAAAACTGCATGTTTCATTGGCATTTGCTATTCCAAAAAGTGTTTGTGAGTTTTATTCAGTGTTAAGTATTGTCTGATTTTATCGTGCAACGTCCAAGGCCGTACCACATTTTGATAATAACCCTAAAACTCATTGCTTTAGTATTCTACTATTGTACCAACCGATGATTTACTTCGGGGGTGTACCTGTTTCATTGTTGCGGTCTTGATTATACACGGTCATGAATTACGCTAATTTGATCAATAAATCCTGGAGCAGGCACGTTCTAATCTTGTTCAACCATTAAGAAAGTTTATCATCGTGGACCAATCAAAACAGGTATTTGGCTGTGATTGCTGATGCATGACTTTTAGTTGTTCATTTCAAAACGAATTTGTATTTGCTAAATGCTCCCCAATATCAATTCTATTACCATGACAACGCTTCTAATATACTGAATGTTACGGTATTCATAGAATCCCCATATTAGTTGTATCAATCAGAGCATGCTCATTCAATTTAACACATTGCTTGCCATATAGAGCAGAATATGTAGAATAAAATTTGTCCAACGCTCAGTGTTAATGTCACCAGAGGTACATTACTTGGGGTTTGCAACTACGGTGACATGATACCAAGATCCCGATTCAATCTCACTCTTGCATAAGTGTTCCAACTCAGAGAAATGCGAATGCGTGTGGCTGAGGTAACTAGGATACTGAGATGTCCAGGTGAATCAAAATAGCTGCTCGCGATATGACGGATTACGATAACTATATTTTCTGTACATTTTCGATGTATTACATTTTTTCGCTATGAATGTGGTAATACATGTTTTATTGTTTTATTACAAACCGCCTATGTCATGTCAGAAGGTCGTAGCATCAGTCTCCCTATCTACCAGATGAGACTTGAATGGGATCTTGGCATGATGTCACCATTCAGTACTATGCGCGCGTTGCAAACCCCAAGTATTGTACCTCATGATGTCACTCGATATCAAAGCCAATAATGAAGTTTAAGTCTTATACATGTACATGTATACTCTGATTTACTGTAGATCTCTTAATTTTTCACTGGATTGATCATGATTAAATGATTTTCTAACATTCATGAAGATAAAATGTTATAACCCCAGAAAAGAAATTACTGCTAAAGTTATGATCACAATCGTTTTCCTCCCATGAGATTAAAAAGCAGTTTATTACAGATTAATATTTTCGCTGAATCAGTGAAAATAAAATCCATAGATAAAAAAAATGTTTTTCCAATAGTTTACAACAAAAAACAATGAAAATAAAATTTGTTAAAATATTTTTTTTTTCAATATTTAAAATCAAATAAAATCTATAAAAAATACTTATTTCACAATATTTTACATCAAAAATCAGAAAACAGTATTATACAAAATATCTTTTTGTAAAACCAAGACATTTCCTAGCTATTTGTCAAAAACATGTTTTCGTCATACCAACCCTAGCAACATATTTTTTATGGTACTGGTGAATTAGGTTAATATATTCTTTCTGATCATTAAGTCCCTTTAAGTGATTAAACGCTAAATTGGCCGTTTCTGGACTGATTTGGTGGTGTATGTCACTGTCTGAATTTGCAGGGTATCGGTAATAGGATTAGTCAGATTTAATTTGTCTCAAGGATTTAGCTACTTGGGTCGGATATAGCCTTGGATCTCCATATCAGCGTGCTTTGTTAAAGATTTCAAGCAGATTGCCAGTTTTTAATCTTGAAAGTAGAAACGTCTTAAACATATTGACCAGACATGCTAAGCATTGTAAAAATTTGCAGGGAAAATACTTACTTCACAGTGTTGATGGGGTCACTAGTGTTGCCGTAGAAACCGTCTGCATTTCTGCTGATATGTCAAGAGTGTTACGTGTTAAGATTTTGAAACTCTTCCGGATTGGAAGCCCTTTTGACCTGGAATTTCCTGAAACATTGTTAAATTTTTCGCTTTTGAAAAACGGAGAAGAAACTATGGACACCTCAAATAGCTTTTCAAGTACCTAACATATGAACTTGATATTTTGTTTCATTAAAATGAAGTAGGTCAAACTTATGGGTGAATTGCACAGTGATTGTTTCCATGGTAACCTTCCCTTTCGCTCAAAAGTTAGCCAGGTACAAAATGGCTTTCAGTAAAAATATAAGAATAATGTTATACCCTCTTATGTACTGAAATAAAATGGGGAATTAACGTCAGTCGTTGGTTGAAATGCTACCCTGACAATCGGTTGTATAATTGATTCTTCTAATGACAACATAAGAGACTGATGGGTTAATAAGGTTTAGAATTTATTAATAATTAGTTGATAACTAAATAACATATTAAATCAAATTAATTATATGGACAATGGATTTAACAAGTTATCCATTATTCAAATCCAAATCCTACCTTAGGCTGAACATCAAAGGGTTGATCTCTACCCTGGGTGAGTGTGCCACAGACTCAATAGAGATTCATTCACTCGCGAATGCGAATTTTGGAGGAACCTTGGTCCGCAGGTGCTTGTGTTCGATCGAGCCTGGTTGACGCCAGAATAGCGCATTAAAATTGCCATTTGATAGAGAGATGGCCACACAGCCCTGTCATGTAGTCATGAATATGACTTCTGTGGCAAAAATGCACTATATGTCAGTACTAGCACTTGCAATTTCGACATACAAAAAAAAATCAGGAGAGACAACAGTGACATTCAATGTCCGAAACTGTCGCCTGGCACAAAAATTATTTAAAAAAAAAAAGTTATCCATTATTGTGGTGGAATAATTTTATGGGCAAAAATAAAATTATAGCTGACAGCGATAGAAGCTCTTACTAACAAATTGCAAAAAAAACGTAACTGTATTAATATAAATTTGAATATTGTTTTGTTTTGGGGACACTACAACCACCTTTTAACTTTAGACGTTCACTAAATATTTAACCAGGTGCTTTAGCTTGGTTTAATTTTACAATCCCAACAAGATTTAAATTAATTTTTTCTTTAATTTGCATTTCTGCGCAATTTTTCGGGAATATCGCCTACTTAATTGCACTGTCATGTCTGTATTTTCCAATTTGTTTTCTGCGGGGCTTCCTACAAAAAAAACACTGCACAGTCAGACGCTTTTAAATTGTGGTGTTTTTTTCATCACAAGTAGTTTTTTTTTGTTTTTTTCAAAGTAACTTTACACCATGCCAGGTAATTCAAGGGCAACATGGGCAACATGGTTTTTGGATGATGAGACCTAGATTGTCTTTTTTCTTGTTCAACTATCTTACATGCAAGGTTGTCTACAGTACAGTTTGCCAATCTGCTAAACTTATATATTGGTTGTAAAAGGGAAATACATTGGTCATTGCATCATACTATATTTAGCACCATGCTTGTTAAATTCAAGGTTGCAACCAAAAAAACCTATATTGATTTTGTTTAATTTTCCACATAAACCCTGCCAAACATTATTTATTCTGCTGTACAATATTTGCCTCTCTCGTATAATATCTTGATTACGATTACAGGGCGGCAGTCGTCGTGCCGCGTCCTGTTCGATATGGGACTCATAGCGATGTACACAACGCATGTAAAATACATTGTTTATTTACATGAAATTCTAACATGCTCTGCACGATGACCACCGCGCTTTAAATAATAAAAACCATACTTAACAAAAAAATGTAATTGTATCAATTACTGTAAAATACTTTCTTTTAGATGGAATGAATTTTCGCTAAAAAGAATTTTTGGGTGTTTATTTTAAATTTATTTTCACTGATTTTTGGTGAGTTGAATGTAAAATATAGAAGAAAAAAAGTATATTGACCAGATTTTATTTTCACTGAATCATTCCTTCAGCGAAAATAGCAAAAATTAATTCCAAGCAAAAATTAATTATTTTACAGTATTCTAATATCAATCTGAGTTTTCCTGCCTCAGTAAATGCTGGTATGTATAACAAATTTGACAGACATTGTGCTTGTGGGCAAAGACCATTTGAATTCCCCTCACAAAAATCACATCCCTTCAAATAATTCCTTCGCATCACCTCATGCATTCACTCCAAATTGTCACTTGACTCCATGTCTATTCATAGGGGTACACCATCATAGAAAGCTCTCAAATATTATGAGTCACGATTCGTCATTTTGAAGGCAAAGATAAGATTGTTTCAACGTCGATCTTATTGCTGATATGGATTTAAATATCGTAATAATTCTTTGAATAGTTGCATTATTAAAACTAATAAATTATAGAGAAGCTCATTCAAATATTTATTACCGCAATTGTCGCGAGGAAATACACGTTGCAGATTGACACCTGCCAATATTGTCTATTGTGCTACACAATGTTAACCTTTAAATCAATAAAAATATACAGTTATTCATTGAAATCTTAATGTATTTTGTTACCATTAAATGTAGTTGAAATTGTAATGAAAAAAGAGAGATACTCTCCATCCCAAGTGTCGTTGCTGTCATCACTATTTATTTTTTCTGATTACAAATCTTCTTGATTTCCCCGATATATAAAAAAAAAAAAAATGAAGAATAAACTTGAATTGCAGGTGCGCTGACTGAGATTTGAATACCAGCGTAGAATTGCAGTTCACAATAGAAAGCTTGTACTGAATCAAAATATAAATGGTTACCCTTTGAAAAGATCCTTTCTAATATACAAATAGAATTGCTGTGAATGTGAAAGGAGAGAGTAATGTCTGTCCTTGGTTTTGTTGTTGTCATTATTGTTATTGTGCTTTTGTTACAATTTTGTTACAATCTTACATATTGCATATACTGTTTTTATATAAATTATGTAAAATAGCTATTACATTAAAAAAAATCATATTTTTGTGTTTTCATCGTAAATAGGACTACAGCTAATTATAGATTTTTTTAATTACAGATAATTGTTCTGCAGATAGTGTTGAGCAAGGACAGTTGTTTATGAATATGTGCCTTCAGGAAAATGGTTAATTAATAAAAAAGAACATTGACTCTGTGTATATTTTATCCAGATTGACATAGGTAGGGATCAACATTCATTTTGTAATATAGAGTACCGTAGGTAGTAACACAATATTAGATTCTGCCATCATAACAACAATTATTGTATATTATAACCAATGTATCTATGTATCATTCAGAAATTTTGTAACAACTTAAATATACCAACAAATAAATAAATAAATATTGATATACAAAATAATTTCTGTTTTCTGTAGCCTACAATTGGACTGGTGTAGCTTTCGTGCACTATAATTGTCCTATAGTGTCACCATCAACATGGTTTTAGTTTTGCCATCAATGGTACGAATGTAGCCTTCGATTGCTACAGGTATTGGCCTATTACCATCATCAATATGGTAATGGTTCAGCTTTCAATTGTTCTAGTGTAGCCTTCGATTGCTACAGGTATTGGCCTATTACCACCATCAATATGGTTATGGTTTAGCTTTCAATTGTTCTAGTGTAGCCTTCGATTGCTACAGGTATTGGCCTATTACCACCATCAATATGGTTATGGTTTAGCTTTCAATTGTTCTAGTGTAGCCTTCAATTGCTACAGGTATTGGCCTATTACCACCATCAATATGGTTATGGTTTAGCTTTCAATTGTTCTAGTGTAGCCTTCGATTGCTACAGGTATTGGCCTATTACCACCATCAGCATGGTTCTGGTTTAGCCTTCAATTGTTCTAGTGTAGCCTTCGATTGCTACAGGTATTGGCCTATTACCACCATCAACATGGTTATGGTGTAGCCTTCAATGGTGCTAGTGTAGCCTTCGATTGCTACAGGTATTGGCCTATTACCACCATCAATATGGTTATGGTTTAGCTTTCAATTGTTCTAGTGTAGCCTTTTATTGCTACAGGTATTGGCCCATTACCATCATCAACATGGTTATAGTTTAGCCTTCAATGGTGCTAGTGTAGCCTTCGATTGCTACAGGTATTGGCCTATTACCACCATCAATATGGTTATGGTTTAGCCTTCAATTGTTCTAGTGTAGCCTTTGATTGCTACAGGTATTGGCCTGTTACCACCATCAACATGGTTCTGGTTTAGCCTTCAATTGTTCTAGTGTAGCCTTCGATTGCTACAGGTATTGGCCTATTACCACCATCAACATGGCTCTGGTTTAGCCTTCAACTGTTCTAGTGTAGCCTTCGATTGCTACAGGTATTGGCCTATTACCACTATCAACATGGTTCTGGTTTAGCCTTCAATTGTTCTAGTGTAGCCTTTGATTGCTACAGGTATTGGCCTATTACCACCATCAACATGGTTCTGGTTTAGCCTTCAATTGTTCTAGTGTAGCCTTCGATTGCTACAGGTATTGGCCTATTACCACCATCAATATGGTTCTGGTTTAGCCTTCAATTATTCTAGTGTAGCCTTCGATTGCTACAGGTATTGGTCTATTACCACCATCAACATGGTTCTGGTTTGGCCTTCAATTGTTCTAGTGTAGCCTTCGATTGCTACAGGTATTGGCCTATTACCACCATCAATATGGTTCTGGTTTAGCCTTCAATTGTTCTAGTGTAGCCTTCAATTGATACAGGTATTGGCCTATTACCACCATCAACATGGTTCTCGTTTAGCCTTCAACTGTTCTAGTGTAGCCTTCAATTGCTACAGGTATTGGCCCATTACCATCATCAACATGGTTATAGTTTAGCCTTCAATGGTGCTAGTGTAGCCTTCGATTGCTACAGGTATTGGCCTATTACCACCATCAATATGGTTCTGTTTTAGCCTTCAATTGTTCTAGTGTAGCCTTCGATTGCTACAGGTATTGGCCTATTACCACCATCAACATGGTTCTGGTTTTATAGCCTTCAATTGTTCTAGTGTAGCCTTCGATTGCTACAGGTATTGGCCTATTACCACCATCAATATGGTTCTGGTTTAGCCTTCAATTGTTCTAGTGTAGCCTTCGATTGCTACAGGTATTGGCCTATTACCACAATCAATATGGTTCTGGTATAGCCTTCAATTGTTCTAGTGTAGCCTTCGATTGCTACAGGTATTGGCCTATTACCACCATCAATATGGTTCTGGTTTAGCCTTCAATTGTTCTAGTGTAGCCTTCGATTGCTACAGGTATTGGCCTATTACCACCATCAACATGGTTCTGGTTTTATAGCCTTCAATTGTTCTAGTGTAGCCTTCGATTGCTACAGGTATTGGCCTATTATCACCATCAATATGGTTCTGGTTTAGCCTTCAATTGTTCTAGTGTAGCCTTCGATTGCTACAGGTATTGGCCTATTACCACCATCAACATGGTTCTGGTTTAGCCTTCAATTGTTCTAGTGTAGCCTTCGATTGTTACAGGTATTGGCCTATTACCACCATCAATATGGTTCTGGTTTAGCCTTCAATTGTTCTAGTGTAGCCTTCGATTGCTGCAGGTATTGGCCTATTACCACCATCAATATGGTTCTGGTTTAGCCTTCAATTGTTCTAGTGTAGCCGTCGATTGCTGCAGGTATTGGCCCATTACTACCATCAATATGGTTCTGGTTTAGCCTTCAATTGTTCTAGTGTAGCCTTCGATTGCTACACGTATTGGCCCATTACCACCATCAATATGGTTCTGAATTAGCTAGCTTCAATGGTGCTAGTGTAGCCTTCAATTGCTACAGGTTTTGGCATATTACCACCATCAACATGGTTATGGTTTAGCCTTCAATTGTGCTAGTGTAGCCTTCGATTGCTACATCTATTGGCCTATTACCACCATCCATATGGTTCTGATTTAGCTAGCTTCAATTGTGCTAGTGTAGCCTTCGATTGCTACAGGTATTGGCCTATTACCACCATCAACATGGTTCTGGTTTAGCCTTCAATTGTTCTAGTGTAGCCTTCGATTGTTACAGGTATTGGCCTATTACCACCATCAATATGGTTCTGGTTTAGCCTTCAATTGTTCTAGTGTAGCCTTCGATTGCTACAGGTATTGGCCTATTACCACCATCAATATGGTTCTGGTTTAGCCTTCAATTGTTCTAGTGTAGCCTTCGATTGCTGCAGGTATTGGCCTATTACCACCATCAATATGGTTCTGGTTTAGCCTTCAATTGTTATAGTGTAGCCTTCGATTGCTGCAGGTATTGGCCCATTACTACCATCAATATGGTTCTGGTTTAGCCTTCAATTGTTCTAGTGTAGCCTTCGATTGCTACATGTATTGGCCCATTACCACCATCAATATGGTTCTGAATTAGCTAGCTTCAATGGTGCTAGTGTAGCCTTCAATTGCTACAGGTATTGGCCTATTACCACCATCAACATGGTTATGGTTTAGCCTTCAATTGTGCTAGTGTAGCCTTCGATTGCTACATCTATTGGCCTATTACCACCATCCATATGGTTCTGATTTAGCTAGCTTCAATTGTGCTAGTGTAGCCTTCGATTGCTACAGGTATTGGCCTATTACCACCATCAACATGGTTCTGGTTTAGCCTTCAATGGTGCTAGTGTAGCCTTAGATTGCTACAGGTATTGGCCCATTACCACCATCAATATGGTTCTGGTTTAGCCTTCAATTGTTCTAGTGTAGCCTTCAATTGCTACAGGTATTGGCCTATTACCACCATCAACATGGTTCTCGTTTAGCCTTCAACTGTTCTAGTGTAGCCTTCAATTGCTACAGGTATTGGCCTATTACCACCATCAACATGGTTCTGTTTTAGCCTTCAATTGTTCTAGTGTAGCCTTCGATTGCTACAGGTATTGGCCTATTACCACAATCAATATGGTTCTGGTATAGCCTTCAATTGTTCTAGTGTAGCCTTCGATTGCTACAGGTATTGGCCTATTACCACCATCAATATGGTTCTGGTTTAGCCTTCAATTGTTCTAGTGTAGCCTTCGATTGCTACAGGTATTGGCCTATTACCACCATCAACATGGTTCTGGTTTTATAGCCTTCAGTTGTTCTAGTGTAGCCTTCGATTGCTACAGGTATTGGCCTATTACCACCATCAATATGGTTCTGGTTTAGCCTTCAATTGTTCTAGTGTAGCCTTCGATTGCTACAGGTATTGGCCTATTACCACCATCAACATGGTTCTGGTTTAGCCTTCAATTGTTCTAGTGTAGCCTTCGATTGTTACAGGTATTGGCCTATTACCACCATCAATATGGTTCTGGTTTAGCCTTCAATTGTTCTTGTGTAGCCTTCGATTGCTACATCTATTGGCCTATTACCACCATCCATATGGTTCTGATTTAGCTAGCTTCAATTGTGCTAGTGTAGCCTTCGATTGCTACAGGTATTGGCCTATTACCACCATCAACATGGTTCTGGTTTAGCCTTCAATTGTTCTAGTGTAGCCTTCGATTGTTACAGGTATTGGCCTATTACCACCATCAATATGGTTCTGGTTTAGCCTTCAATTGTTCTAGTGTAGCCTTCGATTGCTACAGGTATTGGCCTATTACCACCATCAATATGGTTCTGGTTTAGCCTTCAATTGTTCTAGTGTAGCCTTCGATTGCTGCAGGTATTGGCCTATTACCACCATCAATATGGTTCTGGTTTAGCCTTCAATTGTTATAGTGTAGCCTTCGATTGCTGCAGGTATTGGCCCATTACTACCATCAATATGGTTCTGGTTTAGCCTTCAATTGTTCTAGTGTAGCCTTCGATTGCTACATGTATTGGCCCATTACCACTATCAACATGGTTCTGGTTTAGCCTTCAATTGTTCTAGTGTAGCCTTTGATTGCTACAGGTATTGGCCTATTACCACCATCAATATGGTTCTGGTTTAGCCTTCAATTGTTCTAGTGTAGCCTTCGATTGCTACAGGTATTGGCCTATTACCACCATCAACATAGTTCTGGTTTAGCCTTCAATTGTTCTAGTGTAGCCTTTGATTGCTACAGGTATTGGCCTATTACCACCATCAATATGGTTCTGGTTTAGCCTTCAATTGTTCTAGTGTAGCCTTCGATTGCTACAGGTATTGGCCTATTACCACCATCAATATGGTTCTGGTTTAGCCTTCAATTGTTCTAGTGTAGCCTTCGATTGCTACAGGTATTGGCCCATTACTACCATCAATATGGTTCTGGTTTAGCCTTCAATTGTTCTAGTGTAGCCTTCGATTGCTACAGGTATTGGCCCATTACCACCATCAATATGGTTCTGAATTAGCTAGCTTCAATGGTGCTAGTGTAGCCTTCAATTGCTACAGGTATTGGCCTATTACCACCATCAACATGGTTATGGTTTAGCCTTCAATTGTGCTAGTGTAGCCTTCGATTGCTACATGTGTTGGCCTATTACCACCATCCATATGGTTCTGATTTAGCTAGCTTCAATTGTGCTAGTGTAGCCTTCGATTGCTACAGGTATTGGCCTATTACCACCATCAACATGGTTCTGGTTTAGCCTTCAATGGTGCTAGTGTAGCCTTCAATTGCTACAGGTATTGGCCTATTACCACCATCAACATGGCTATGGTTTAGCCTTCAATTGTTCCAATGTAGCCTTCGATTGCTACAGGTATTGGCCTATTACCACCATCAACATGGTTCTGGTTTAGCCTTCAATTATTCTAGTGTAGCCTTCGATTGCTACAGGTATTGGCCTATTACCACCATCAACATGGTTCTGGTTTAGCCTTCAATTATTCTAGTGTAGCCTTCGATTGCTACAGGTATTGGCCTATTACCACCATCAACATGGTTCTGGTTTAGCTTTCAATTGTTCTAGTGTAGCCTTGGATTGCTACAGGTATTGGCCTATTACCACCATCAACATTGTTCTGGTTTAGCCTTCAATTATTCTAGTGTAGCCTTCGATTGCTACAGGTATTGGCCTATTACCACCATCAACATGGTTCTGGTTTAGCCTTCAATTGTTCTAGTGTAACCTTGGATTGCTACAGGTATTGGCCTATTACCACCATCAACATTGTTCTGGTTTAGCCTTCAATTGTTCTAGTGTAGCCTTCGATTGCCACAGGTATTGGGCTATTACGACCATCAATATGGTTTTGGTTTAGCTGTCAATGGTTCTAAAATATAGCCTATAATTGCAATAAAGTTTTCTTACAAATCTGTAACAAACATAATACTACATTCTCTGTGAATTCAAATTCTAGGACTATGTCATGTCTTATTACCAACCGAGTTTGATTTATATTTATTATTTTTCATTAATCATATATATACGTTTATTGTTTATTCATGTTTGTTTTGATTGTTTTTAGAATAGTTTTTTTTTTCTTTTTAGATTATAGTTTTTAAATTTCTTTTTGTAAGACCCTTTTTATCCTCTCCTAAGGATGTTATGCGTCTAATAAATATTACATTGTATATGCAGATCATTTTTATTGGCTGTTTTACTTGAAATGAACCCTTCTTACAGCTAATCAGCATCAAGCACACATTGAAATGAACCAATCACTTTCAGACTTGCAAATTTTTGCAGATCACTGCATATACATCACCTCAAAACAAGTCCTTGCATTTTTTAAATTCTTAAGAGCCCCTGGAAAGAGATTACATTCCCATTTTTTTTTAGGTTCTCTAGAGGGGCTGAAATTCCTTTCAGGACCAGTTCTCACATCTTGAAAATTCCCCCTGTCAAAACACAAGCCAAGATGGTCCATGCATGGGTTGGCTGCTGAGGACGTTTTGTATGGGTGTTTACAAAGTAGCTTAAACTTTTCTGTTGATGCACTGTGTTTTTTTTTCACCTTCAAGATAAGGTCCATTGAGCGAGAACTTTACAAGTTTTGTGTAGTTTTCATTTGACTGTACCGGTTCTTGAACTTCTTGAAAGTGTACTGGGGGTTTACCTCACACTTCATTGGGCTCCATTATAAAAAGTAAATCTCTTGAAATTTGACAAGTGCTCATTATGACTGTCCCATTTCATCAGGGAGATTTTTTTCCAATCTCTCAATGATGTCTGGACTGCTAGAAATATATAATACATGTATGTGGACAGTCAAATTTGTTATGTTTAATGTGATGCTTATATCATTGTGTTTTGTGCATTTATAGTTTTTTCCTTTTGTTTATTTTAGCACCCTACCCCTCGTGCATGCACACACACTAAGATCAGATGTATTCAGTAATATTGACTTCCACCCCTATAATGAATGGTATGACCTTGATGTAGTACTTCTGGAATCCAGCTAAAAAAAAAAAAATTGTTGAGGATGGAAGGAGAGACTGGAAGGGTCATGTATCGGTCATCTCTTCATTTTTAACGTGAACATTCTGAAATGAAAACATCTACCTGTATTTTTGGCTTTTAAAAAATTCTACCTTTACAAAGAGGTGTGGATTCTCTGGTGAATTCAATCATCCAACAATAACCATTGAAACTTGTTGAGTGATCTATTTTAGTTTTGACAAGTCATCCCTCCTTCCATTGTAAGTCAAAATGCCTATTTCTTGCATTGAAAATAAGTTAAAGTGCAATGCCCTGAGGGAACTTATGTTGTATCCATCAATCAGATTCAACTCCTGAACTGGGTTGTTAATGCCTCAATATAAAGACAGAGTGTTGGTTTTCTGCTCACCATGATGAGCTGCAAAGTTTGTTTAAGATAAAAAGACCCTTTAGTATAGTGTTAAATTGAACTGTAGTTTTAATATTCGCATATTGAGCTTGTCTAGGATAGTTGAAAAAAATATGTCTCAAAGTTGAAATGTTACAGGACACTTTTAGTTACAAGTTTCTTGATATGATATGTTATTAATGTTGAACTCTGTTGAGGAACTTTTCCTTGAGACGCTCCATCATAAACCAAACAATACAAGTCACAAGTCATGTGATACAAACTAGAATATAATGTAATAAGATATAATGACAATTGTTTTTTAAACCAAATTTCACAGGAATCATTTCATTCAATAGAATAACTATGTGCAAGTTCTTGCTTGTAAATTCTATCCTATTCTATTCCATTCAATTCTATTCTATTCTATTCTATTCTATTCTGCACAGTTCTATTCTGTTTTGTTTTACTCTATTTTGTGTTATTACAGTATTATTACTATTCTATTCTATTCTATTCTATTCTATTCTATTCTATTCTATTCTATTCTATTCTATTCTATTACCCACTATTACCCACTATTACCCACTATTACCCACTATTCTCCTCTAAACCTGAATAGACAATAGACAGTGTTCAACTTGGTTGCATTTTCTCACCACGTACTGGTATAGATGGTTAAGATGCACTCCACTGTCTTGTATGGTTTACTATGCTAAAATACTCAAGTATAACCGTTTCTATTCTATTCTAATCTAATCTCAACTCTAATTCTATTCTATTCTATTCTATTCTATTCTATTCTATTCTATTCTATTCTATTCTATTCTATTCTATTCTAATCTAATCTCTTCTATTCTATTCTGTTCTGCACAGTTCTATTCTGTTCTGTTTTACTCTATTTTGTATTATTACAGTATTATTACAGTTCTATTCTATTCTATTCTATTCTATTCTATTCTATTCTATTCTATTCTATTCTATTCTATTACCTACTATTATCCTTTAAACCTGAATAGACAATAGACAGTGTTCAACTTGGTTGCATTTTCTCACCACGTACTGGTATAGATGGTTAAGATGCACTCCACTGTCTTGTATGGTTTACTATGCTAAAATACTCAAGTATAACCGTTTCTATTCTATTCTATTCTAATCTAATCTAATCTCTATTCTACTCTATTCTATTCTATTCTATTCTATTCTATTCTATTCTATTCTATTCTATTCTATTCTGCACAGTTCTATTCTGTTCTGTTTTACGCTATTTTGTATTATTACAGTATTATTACAGTTCTATTCTATTATATTCTATTCTATTCTATTCTATTACCTACTATTATCCTTTAAACCTGAATAGACAATAGACAGTGTTCAACTTGGTTGCATTTTCTCACCACGTACTGGTATAGATGGTTAAGATGCACTCCACTGTCTTGTATGGTTTACTATGCTAAAATACTCAAGTATAACCATTTCTATTCTATTCTATTCTAATCTAATCTAATCTCAACTCTAATTCTATTCTATTCTATTCTATTCTATTCTATTCTATTCTATTATATTATATTCTATTCTGCACAGTTCTATTCTGTTCTGTTTTACGCTATTTTGTATTATTACAGTATTATTACAGTTCTATTCTATTCTATTCTATTCTATTTTATTCTATTACCCACTATTATCCTCTAAACCTGAATAGACAATAGACTGTGTTCAACTTGGTTCCATTTTCTCACCACGTACTGGTATAGATGGTTAAGATGCACTCCACTGTCTTGTATGGTTTACTATGCTAAAATACTCAAGTATAACTGTTTCTATTCTATTCTAATCTAATCTAATCTCAACTATAATTCTATTCTATTCTATTCTATTCTATTCTATTCTATTCTATTCTATTCTATTCTATTCTATTCTATTCTATTCTGCACAGTTCTATTCTGTTCTGTTTTACTCTATTTTGTATTATTACAGTATTATTACAGTTCTATTCTATTCTATTCTATTCTATTCTATTACCCACTATTATCCTCTAAACCTGAATAGACAATAGACAGTGTTCAACTTGGTTGCATTTTCTCACCACGTACTGGTATAGATGGTTAAGATGCACTCCACTGTCTTGTATGGTTTACTAAGCTAAAATACTCAAGTATAATCGTTTCTATTCTATTCTATTCTAATCTAATCTAATCTCAACTCTAATTCTATTCTATTCTATTCTGCGCAGTTCTATTCTGTTCTGTTTTACTCTATTTTGTATTATTACAGTATTATTACAGTATTATTACAGTTCTATTCTATTCTATTCTATTCTATTACCCACTATTATCCTCTAAACCTGAATAGACAATAGACTGTGTTCAACTTGGTTCCATTTTCTCACCACGTACTGGTATAGATGGTTAAGATGCACTCCACTGTCTTGTATGGTTTACTAAGCTAAAATACTAAAGTATAATCAGTTCTATTCTATTCTAATCTAATCTAATCTAATCTCAACTATAATTCTATTCTATTCTATTCTATTCTGCGCAGTTCTATTCTGTTCTGTTTTACTCTATTTTGTATTATTACAGTATTATTCTATTCTATTCTATTCTATTCTATTCTATTCTATTCTATTCTATTCTATTCTATTCTATTCTATTCTATTCTATTCTATTCTATTATCCTCTAAACCTGAATAAACAATAGACTGTGTTCTACTTGGTTCCATTTTCTCATCACATACTGGTATAGATGGTTAAGATGCACTCCACTGTCTTGTATGGTTTACTAAGCTAAAATACTCAAGTATAATCGTTTCTATTCTATTCTATTCTAATCTAATCTAATCTCAACTCTAATACTATTCTATTCTATTCTATTCTATTCTGCGCAGTTCTATTCTGTTCTGTTTTACCTTATTTTGTATTATTACAGTATTATTACAGTATTATTACAGTTTTATTCTATTCTATTCTATTCTATTCTATTACCCACTATTTTCCTCTAAACCTGAATAGACAATAGACAGTGTTCAACTTGGTTGCATTTTCTCACCACGTACTGGTATAGATGGTTAAGATGCACTCCACTGTCTTGTATGGTTTACTATGCTAAAATACTCAAGTATAACCATTTCTATTATATTCTAATCTAATCTAATCTAATCTCAACTCTAATTCTATTCTATTCTATTCTATTCTATTCTGCACAGTTCTATTCTGTTCTGTTTTACTCTATTTTGTATTATTACAGTATTATTACAGTTCTATTCTATTCTATTCTATTCTATTCTATTCTATTCTATTCTATTCTATTCTATTCTATTCTATTCTATTCTATTCTATTCTATTCTATTACCCACTATTATCCTCTAAACCTGAATAGACAATAGACAGTGTTCAACTTGGTTGCATTTTCTCACCACATACTGGTATAGATGGTTAAGATGCACGCCACTGTCTTGTATGGTTTACTATGCTAAAATACTCAAGTATAATCGTTTCTATTCTATTCTATTCTAATCTAATCTAATCTAATCTAATCTCAACTCTAATTCTATTCTATTCTATTCTGCGCAGTTCTATTCTGTTCTGTTTTACTCTATTTTGTATTATTACAGTATTATTACAGTATTATTACAGTTCTATTCTATTCTATTCTATTCTATTCTATTTTATTCTATTACCCACTATTATCCTCTAAACCTGAATATAGACTATAGACTGTGTTCAACTTGGTTCCATTTTCTCACCACGTACTGGTATAGATGGTTAAGATGCACTCCACTGTCTTGTATGGTTTACTATGCTAAAATACTCAAGTACAATTGTTTTTATTCTATTCTAATCTAATTAATCTCAACTCTAATTCTATTCTATTCTATTCTATTCTATTCTATTCTATTCTATTCTATTCTATTCTATTCTATTCTATTCTATTCTATTCTATTCTATTCTAAGCCTGAATAATGACTAAGAAACTTTCTAAATTAAATTCAATTAGATGTACCGGGATGTACTATAATAAAGATTCTGAGTACCATTTATATTGTGACTTAAATCATTCGTCTGATGACAAGGCTCTGCTTGTGCAATGTTTGAAAACATGTACCAATCACCGATCCGTGAAGACCAATCTCTTGTACAAACACAGGTGACTCACACATAGAGGGGCTGTGGAAAGACAAATGTTTATATTTACATATTGACTTGATCACCTGACCCGTAATGACGGTCATTGTGCTATAAGGTCAGATTTCAGTTTTTCTTACAATCACACGGCGTCGCTACCTGTAAAATTACCCGATGTTTGCACAGGGGGTGGGTGAAGGTCTTCCGTGTTCAGTGTCAATGTGTGCATGGATGGAAGAAAGTAAATAAATGTCAATATTTTACCTGTATTTTGTTTGCATTGTACATTCACTGGTAGAAACCCACTGTTGAATGTGTTTTCTTTCTCGGTTTATCAATGGTCAGTAATAAATTAGGTCTATTGATGTTTTGAAGAATTTACATATAGAAATGAACAAAATGTATATTGCTTGGCAGACTGTGAAATGAATATGCATATTTTTAGAGGTATTGCACTACAATTATACTCCCTATAAACAACATGGTAAAAACTTAGATTGCAATAGAATTACATCTCACACATGTAGACAGAGAGTCAGTTATACCCACAAAGTTTTAAGTTTGTTTAGAGTTTTTTTTTTTTTAAATCAAACAGTAAACACAGGGGTTGAAGGTCCCAATAATAAAGCCATGGCAGTATGGTTGACGTAGCTGACTGAATGTGGTATTTCAGACGTTGTTTAGTTTAGTTGATGCCTTTGCAGGTGCCCATGTACCCTGCTGTCTTTAAACAAATTACAATCCTAGTGGAACCCTATAGTACTCCCAGTTTCTGATAATTGTGTCCTTGATTGTAACTCTATTAACTTTCCTCTCAGGACATGGCCATCCGAATTTCTTAAAGTTTACGTATTTGTTTCATTGGCTACATGAGACTATGAATGTGATGGCTTCTTTGAGTTGTCATTATGGATAACAATAAAAACACTCTGTATGGCGAACATAATTATAATTATGTATCAAGAAAATCATACATACTATAGCACCCATTAAATACATCCACTGATCATCCCCATCAAAAGGCAATTCTGATTCGAACAGTTACATACTGGAAAAAAATATACTGATGCATCTAAGGAAATAGGCCAGAAACAGAAAGTTTATTTTGAATGGCGTAAACAAGATGTAATCTTTAAGGGCAGGTCATCCCAAGGATCCAGGTATATGGTCTTCACACGGCAGTCAGTGAAACATAGCCCAATAGCTGATAGTTTTGAATCTATATTTTTACCTTATCTTATGGAATATTGATGGATTTGCATATGCTTAATACTGACATTTCAGGGATTGTTGTTTATATTCATTTTAATATTGCATGCAGAAAATGCTCTTTAAAATATACTTTTTCTCATGCTTTTGATTTGCGTGTAAACTATTGTTTTACATCTGGTTGTCTGACATGTACAGTTATTTTGGAGTTGCCGAAAATCCCCAGATAACCGTATTCAGGAATGCGGGCCTTGGAGCAACGCATGACTGAGTTCAAAGAAACTGTCATTGTGAACAGGTGAATAACAAAAACATAATGTCACCGAAGGTTATCTCATGCCGCTGCCTTGAAAGAAATAATAAAGTGATAAAAAACCTGAATAATTGATTGTGAAAGAATATAAAAAAAAAAGTATGTTTTAAAGTATGAAAGCCTTAAAAGGGAGGAATTGAACATACATCACGCCCCAACCTATGATCACTTTCTTCAATGGTGTTCCCTGGGGAAAGTCAGCGTGGAATCAGTGGTTGGTGCCAGTAATTGCTCTGATCTATGTTCCAAATTAGATATCAGTGCAGAAAGGTGAATGGTTAGGTGAAAAAGAAATAATTGCGTTTGTTACATGTAAGCAAGAGCATTCCAATTAGTGTCAAGATTCGACACGTCTTTGTGCCGCAGTATCAGCGCTATCTCGTGCTACCGAGCTTCATTATAGCATTATTTCCATGGTAAACCCATGATCTAAATTTGATGATAGATCATCACGCTCGCTGAATACGTAAGAAATCGTAGTAGTGTGGGGGGGTCCATTAATTATTATAAAACATTCTTTTTAATTCACAGCGAGTGACATACTATATGATTCTCATCACTAGGCGAGTGAGATCTTCTGAAACTAACGACGGAAAGATTGACTCTTACGTCACAGCTATAATTAGCTGCTAAAACTTTTTCCTGAATTCACAATAAAACTGTTTGGCAGAAAACCAAAACAACATGAATGAAGGCTTCCTGAATTGCGTGTTTTTTTTTTCACACTTCACTGCTACATTCAGATCACGTACCTATGTACGCCGTCTGCGAACACCTGTGTCTTAAAAGGTGCCAGTGAATACGTCCACAACAAACTTTCAAGTGCAGAATGGTTCCCCTTCATTCTCCAAATTAGTCTTTAAGTAGAATTACAAACTCTTGCCATCATACTAAATGACAGCAGTAAGTGGCCATTTCTCTAACTCCAGTAGGAACTCTTTTAACAAAAAAGCCTTGATCATAAATTTAAAGAATTGACAAGCTGCCTATTATGGTTGGGAAATTTGAGGTACCCTTTCTCTGCACTCTGCACTCTGTGTGAAAATTTGACCCAATTTGTCAGCCACCTGTTGCAGCATTGCCTACTGGTATGCCATATCTTTCTTGACTTTGCTTTATAGCCATTTGGCAGTTGCCAGTGACCAACTACTTTTAGATTCAGATAAAACAATGTAGGTAATTTTCTCCACTATTAGTTAAGAGTAAAGTCAAAGCAATTATTATTCTGTGAATATGATTATTTGAAAACTTATTAGCCCTACAGAAAGGTATATACAACTGTAAAGCATATGGCTTTATGTAAATGCTACACTGAAGTCAACAAAAACATGTTTTTACTTATAAATATACTTATAATTACTTAACATTATAATCATTCATATCTAATAACCCACACTTTCTCATTATAATTACAGAGGTGTTTCTGTGGTCAAAATAAGTAATATTTTAGTATACAACACAATTTTGGGTATATATGCGCTTCCACTGGAGATGCGCTTTTAATTGGGAAAATATGGTATTTCAACTAAAATTGCTGTGTTTTTTGCATTTTATAACTTTGTAAATGACCAGTTGTGCGACCAGATATTTTTTTTTCTTGCATACACTAGCTCTAATAGCACAAATGTGGTATACAAAATGACTGATGTTGCAAAAAATTGTGTTGCCATAGTTACATAAATGTAATCAAATGAATCTTCAAATATGCCAATTAGATATTTGTATATTCTTTACAAAACTGTACATGCCTGAAGTCTGAATATAATAACCAAAGATATCAGGAGGATTTATATTCAAGCTTTGTTGTGACAGAAAATTTGCTGCTCATACTTTTAACTTCATTAATATGAAAAGTAATTTTCATCTTCAATTATTCCTAGCAGTATAGTTACGTAACAAAAGGTAATAGAGCACCTGATCTTTCACATCGTCAAGCGTACATTAGTCTTATCTACGTCTTATCGTTAAGGAAACTGATCTTAGGCACTAACAAACGAGTGTGAATAAATGAGTTGGAGTGATTCAATTATTTAAATTTTTAAAATCCTTTTGAGTTTATTATATAATATCAAAATATAATGTGAAAAAAAATGAGTTGTCAATTTAACCAAATTGATGCTGTGATCTCCAGATTATGATCTTGTAACCGACTTAAATATTATGTAATAGAATGCTAATCTGTTTTAACACCTCATGTACTGTGATAATCTGATTCTAGTATGGGTTCTGATTAATCTCTGTGTCTGTAGCTTTTGACATCCGTGTGTTGAATCTCGGAAGCCTCAGTACCCTAGTGATCATCATTTTACAGAATTGTACCACCCCATGCTGTGAAACTCCCCAGTCTGATGATCAATCAGACTGGGGAGTTGACCTTTGACCTAAAAAACAAATTGTATATTTACTTCAATTTGGTTTCTGTTTATACAGAAGAATGTCTAGCCATTTTTAAAAAAAAAATAATAATACCGGTACATCAATTTTTCATACCAATGAAATTTTGATTATTGCTCACTTTATTTTTTGTGGCAGCTAGCGGAATGGAGCAAGTCAGCCTAGCGTAGTGATTGTATAGGCAACTACTAGACCAATGGCAATGTACTTTCAAAAAGACAACCTGTCGTCTATTGTCAAGGTACACCAAATTTAATAGGGTGGGAATAACATGTTTACAAGGTTACTGTCAATGCCATTTCAACTGCTCTTGATTGTCTGACTGACTGATAGTACATATGGCAACAGATTTTCCCCTGTGATAACAAAATCTCTTATTTCAAGTTTAAATGCCATGGGCACACCTTGTCATGGTTTATTGTTAAAGGGCAGTGAGCCAAATATGTCAGTCATGAACAAAGTTGGGCCAGATATCTATTATAACAAGAATATCGTTTTATATTAAATGATCTAAAAGGAAGTCAGGAACAGAACAGATTGTACTAAGGGATGAGCCATTTGACTTTATGGGGGGGTTATTCCATGCATGATAAAATAAATTTCATTGAAAAACTATTATGTTTAAATTCTAGCATGCAACAAATCTTTACAAAATTTTTTATACAGCATTATCCCCCCCCCCCCTCTCGTTTACAAATGACCTAAAAACATTGTTATTACTCCATTTCAGAAATACAATCTTTCAGCCGATTAAAAATTCTTCACTAGGCAAGTAATCACGCTTGCATATTAGAAAGTGTTTATTTTATTTTTTGATATTGGGGAAACAAATTCTTTTTTCTCATGTTGGATTCTGTAAACTCCTGCTGGGAATACAAGTACAAGTTATTCCCTGTTTGGTGTCTGTCAACGCTGAGTACTTTGTTTGCAAAAGGTTTACAATTTAAGTGATTTGGGAGTACTTGAATACTCTTGCCATTGTCTTTAGGAGATAATGATCTGAATTTAGTTTGCTCGCTAATGTTCAGCTATTTGAAAAATGTTTTAATTATTTTTTAGAACGATAAATAATAAACAAAATCAGGGCTGATTTTATAAAAAGGCGAAATAGAGACTAGACTGAAATTGCAAAACGCTTAGCTACCGCTTTCAAAACATCCTAAATTGTGTGGCGGGGCAATCTCAACTGGATACAGTCACGACTGTTAACCTTTCCACCACCAGACTTTCACGCCCAAATTTTTCTGCACTATTTTTCTTATATTCTTCAAAATATATTTCTGGTAATGAATGAGCTCTTTGTTTTTGTTTATTGCGATTTGTAGTTCAATATTTCTACTATTTTCCCTGACCCAACTTTTATCTGCGTATTTTGTTACTCTTCAAAAAGATATCAGTCGTACATTTCGTAACGAACCCCTCTGTGATTGAGAAGTCAACATAATTATTAATGACGTAAGACATTTTTGTTGAGGTTTCTTTCGTTTCAAATTAATAAAACAATATTGATAACATTATTCAGTTATTTAGATTGATACAGGGAGTTCATGACAGCCAGGTTATTGTATGTTCGAGATATTCAAATAAAATACTGTAAAATACCTTACTTTAGATGGAGTTAATTTTCGCTGAAAAGTCTTTTTGGGTATTTTGTATGGAATTTATTTTCACTGATTTTTGATGAGTTGAATGTAAAATATAGGAAAAAAAGTATATTCGCTGGATTTTATTTTCACTGAATCACTTCTTCAGTGAAAATAGCGAAAAATTAATTCCAAGCGAAAATAAAGTATTTTACAGTACCGTAAGTATGGTTATTTCCTCTATATTTCTGGTTGGGAGGGAAGGAGAACATTGTTGGAATACTGGTTTTATACACGGTAGTTGAAAATCCCAATAAATACTGGATTGAAAAAAAAATTTTTAAATGATTCCATTTATCCATTTCATTTATTTAGTTAGAATATAATTTTTAATTGATCAATTTTTAATGGGTGATGGTCGTCATGTAGCACATGTTCGAATTTCATGTAAAAAACAACATATTTTACACGCATTGTGTATGTCGCTATGAGTCCCATATCGAACAGAACGCAGAGCGATGACCATATGCATCGCCTTTTAAGTCCTTGAAATTTAAATGAATGTGCATGAGAATGAGACTGAGTGAGTTTACATTATTATTTATTATTCAGCACAATAACTCCCTATAAAGAGTGGTTTTCTCGTCGTTTAATAAATCTTAATCATAAGATACAAATCTTCACTAATTTCTGAGTCAGACAAAATTGTGTATTTTTGGATTAGTGATCTGGTCAACATGATCCTTACAGGGTGGCAGTCGTCACAGCGAGTCATGTCGATGTGAGTCCCATATTTCAGTAAACAATGCATGTATAAAATACATGTTTATGCGAAATTCAAACATAACAATGACCTTCAACATTTAATACAAAGAGTCATGGTATTAAACATAAATTACTTTTAAAAAATTAAACCGTAAAAATTTATTGCAACAAAGATATGAAGGTCGTAGAATATTGAATAAAAATACCTAAAAATAAAAATACCGCATTCCTATGCAAATCAAGGTACCATAAGAGCATATGAAGTTGCTAATAATTCCCTGATATCCTCTATGTTTAACTAAATGTTGCCATGACGATTCCTATACATTTGCTCATAATTTCAATGAATTTATCATCAATTGTCATGTCAGTAGAAATATACGCTAAAAATGCTGTACTCGACCTATATTTATTAATTATTCAAAGCTGAACGTAAAATCTAACACGATATTGTGATAATGTACGAGTTTGTAATATCCGTGATCTGATATATACATTATATGGCACGTACTTGGATTATTTTATAACTTTGTTGGAATTTGACTCTAATTGCCGCTGCATTGCCTCGATATGATTTACTGGAATTTCATCAATTTGTTCTTAATATTGTTAGTACATTACATCTTCTGTGTAACATGTCATTGTTTTGGCATTTTCACTCCGCATATATCATATTATGGTCACGTAGTTGAGATGCACTTTCATCAATTTTGCGAAATTGATGAGCACATTTGAGATCACTCTTTTTTTCTGCCTTTTCATTTTGCTAGCATGGTATATTTGCATTGTACATTTCAACCAACATAATGGTAATCAAAATGAACTGTAAAAATTTCCATCAGACTTATTTCCTTTGCATCCATGGTATACAATAGCATGTAAGACAACTTTTTAAGAACCATATCAGTTTTTCGATATGGGGCTTAAAAAATCTGATAATATTCTCTAAAAGTTGTTGTTATAATATTCTTGAAAAGTTTTTTTATATGACTCTTGAAAAGTTGTCAGATTCCCCCCCCCCCCAAAAAAAAAAAAAATTGGAGCCTTTATCTAAATCTGGGATTTTAATCAGATTAGTGAGAGTCATATCAAATGACTTTTTCAGAATGATATTCTGAGATACAAGAGAAAAATTCTCAGATATGTTGTCAGATATAGTTTTAAAAAAGTTGTGTTACCGGTATATGGTTCTCAAAAAAAAAATTTTACCCTGTATCTACATGGAATTTTAATCAGATTGGTGAGAACCATATAATTGGTGAGTGCTGTATAAAAACTATTCCATCAATGTCAATAAAAGATTTTATCCAGACTTGTATCAGCTGTGTATCTTCATCAGAATTTTGTCTTCTTGTACTTGATAGAAAAAAGCCATTTATGTGATTAATATACTCTAATAGCTTATCAAAATCTATTATTTATCGAAAGCGAACAGCTTTGAAACTTGTTGGTACGTAAAAACTATGTAAACCATCCAGCTACCATAATTTTAGATGGAAATCCGGTTACCATAGAGACCGTCTCTGTCCTCCTCCTCATAGGTCACTGTAATGTCAAGTTAATTATGGTCATTGTCCTTTTATTGAACTTGTATAAGCAAGTGAAATGACATTCATACTATGCACGCTGTGGTTTACCACGAATAAATGACCAATTCTGACAAGGTTTATTGACATATTGTCACTTGTCGAATTGGTAGGGGGAAATTGAGGTAGTACGGTAGATTTATTCTCACGGAAGGCTATGTTAAATTATTTATTTTATGCGTGTCGCTGTAATGTCAAGCCGAGATTGAAAACTACTGATAGCAACGTTTGTGGCATGTAATTTGTACAGACTTGAGTGGACTATTGTGTAATATATGACTGATACAATGTGTTCAAATTGTCTGACGAACCAATCACATCATTAAGGGCTGCACCAATTGAAACCATGGGGTGGGCCAGACAAATTGATGACATGAATGTTACTGTTTCATCAGAGCAATAAAGCATAGTTAATTAAAGAGTCAGAATTTTAAGTTTTGTATACACATGAAATGAATTAAACATTGTATTTGTCACATGGGAGTGATATCGAACATGTTGCAGCAACA
This sequence comes from Saccoglossus kowalevskii, assembly GCF_978046115.1. NCBI lineage: Eukaryota > Metazoa > Hemichordata > Enteropneusta > Harrimaniidae > Saccoglossus > Saccoglossus kowalevskii. The sequence goes on from NC_140662.1 coordinate 13,155,602, forward strand.
ACTGTGTGCTTTAATTCGCATTTGGGGGGGGGGGAGCAGTAACATGGCAATTGTTTTTAACACCACCATAAATTACACAAGGGGTACCCCTTGTTTGAATAACACGCCAAAACTAGTATTAATATCATCACTCTCAGTCTGCTGCACAATTCTGATTGCATAAATTGTCCGAAATTGAACGCACAATGTGTTCACATGTATTTCATCATCATTTAGCTATTTTTAGATTGTGAAAATTCCATTGTTATTTAATTCTACAAATACCACCTTACGCTGTAATGATAGGGATTAAAATACTTCTGGCCCTTCCGTGCATACTGGGGCAAAGGTCAATGCAAATAAAAACGCCATACATCATGGCTTACAATTGAAATGCAATATTTAATATTTTATTTATTTGCTCATTTTACTGTTACATTCAAATTGATTTGAACAATATGGCAGCAAGCAACAACACAATGTGTTTTAAGTCATGCACATTTCAGATAAAATTCATTTGAAGAATTGTCACATTTTTCCTTTATTTTCCAATTTTATTAATCAATTAATTAATTAATTAAATGTTTATTTATTTATTTATTTATTTATTTATTTATTTATTTATTTATTTATTTATTTATTTATTTATTTATTTATTTATTTATTTATTTATTTATTTATTTATTTATTTATTTATTTATTTATTTATTTATTTATTTATTTATTTATTTATTTATTTATTTATTGTATAACAGTGAACTTTGTATTCAATGTTGGGGTCATAATAAGATAATAGAGTAATATTTAATCAAGTTCTGATATTCTGAATACTGATAATATTGGCACCTGGAACTGAACCCTGTGCATTTAATTCTGTCTATTAAAACCAAACCTCAGCATTACTCAAATAATTTATTTTACCTGGAATAAATTTTAGCTGAAAATACTTTATGGCTTTTTTTGATGAGTTGAATGTAATATATAGAAAAAAATGTATATTCATTGGATTTTATTTTCACTGAACTATCAATCGAGAATATAGAAAAACAAAATTCCAAGTGAAAATAAAGTGCATTAAAAGTACAATACACTTCTGTAAACAAAACAAGTCTGTTAATCATTTGGGATTCAGTTTTTGACGTGTTTCACCAGTGTGCTTTTAATAATGTAAAGTAATTTTTTTAAAGAGAAACTGGACTTAAAATTAGTTTCCCATTCAATTTCACGAAACCAAGCCTGGAGGTTTAAAGCATACGAAATAAATTCCCACGCACAGATGCAACAAAAGAAGAACATTTTTTACAACCCTGTGAACTTTTCAGCGTTAATGTCTTTTTTACGTCTATCTAAATGATCCTAATAAACTTGAAATTGAAACCCAATGGTTTCCACTCATTCAACCATTATCAATGCCAACTCATTAGTCCCATTCATCATATTCAGACAATTGCTCTGTCGGAATGTAGTAATTATATCCCAAAAAAGCAGGTATTCTGAAAACTCATGATTTCCCACTGTTTTCAGGGAATCGCCGCTGTGTTCCCACTCATCATGACTAAAGAAAAAATTCAGCACCATAGTTAATTTGTTTTTTAGTAGCATTTTGTCGATTTGTTGACAGTGTTTCAGAAATGTTACCATTAAAGTGATCAGTCAAGTGAAATAGAGAAAAACATCCAAACAAGGCTTCCGTATTTTTGCATTGGCAAGTGAAAACAATTTTTTGCATTCAACTCTTTGACGGCCCATCATTTAAAAATCTTCATCAAAATTTTTAAAAATAAAAAAAAAAAAGGAAAGGAGTAACAAAAGTTGATTTGGGGGTTCAAAGAAATAAAAATAAAACACAATTTGTCACATTTTCTAACAGTATTAAATTCAACAGAACAGATGCTGTGATTCACCACTTTATACCATCTTGGAATCAACAACTCACAGACAGAAAGGAATTATAAGTGCCGCTAAAAATCATACCTGTATATTTGTATGATCCTAAGAATCATGATTTGGTGTAATAATATTCATGCATTCTTAGAGATAATTCCCTTTGATTGACATCAATAAAATGTTAGTAATACAATACTTATAATACTAATGAACGGTTGCCATGTTCAACAACTTGTAGGTGATTTATGCATTCTCTACATATATGAACAATCATTAAACATAATAGTTCATGCTAAGTCTAAATGTTTTCATGATTTTTTCCATGGAAACTGACCACAAAAAAACCTTTTATTTGAAAACAGATTCAATAGGATTATACTTTAATCTTGTAAAAACTGCCACAATGAGCTAAGCTGTGAGTTGTAGTATTCTGTCATCTGGTAACGAAAAGATCTTTTTTATGTTAATTAGCTTTGTTATGCAAACACACATGCACCTGATTGGTTGAAGTTCTCCAGGTACCTGTCATGAGTTGCCTGCATGATATACACAGTTATCTGCAAATGAAAACAAAAATTACCAGCTGTGACCAAAAGGTAGTTAGGGAATATCAAAAAATATTATAGATGAGGTGCGTAACTACGTATAACATTCATACGTTATGAATAATTCCCCGACCACGGCTCAGATGCTGACGACCCCCGTAGGATTGTTGCTCAAACCATGTATCAATAACGCTATCTGACATTTATATTTTTTTTATTTTATTTTTTTTCCAGGTGACAGTTTTTAATCAATATTAAAGGTAACGTGTAACTTTTTTTTTTTATGGGTAAATTACAGGTGTGTCTTACTTTTGATAAATTAATTCATAAAATCACAAATTATACTTCATCTGCAGTAGTTATTCCTTATTTTGTTTTCATGGTTTTCAGTTAAAAAGCACGTACCTGAGCCTTGTTTAAGAATGCTCGTAAAAAAGAATGACGCTGCAGAGTTGGTCAGAATTTGATTGGAATGTTATGTATAGTTACAAGGGCTTGGGGGCTGTGGGGAGGGGAGGGGGAGGGGGAAATGATTAGGGCTTATAAACTGCATGGAAAGGGATCATATTATGAACTGCATAGGAAGCCTCATTTGGGCTTACATTTTGTGTGAATCAAAAGGGGGGGTGTCATTTTTAAGACCATACACAAGCTGTGTGAGGGGTCACCACTAACAATAATCGAGGTTCATTTCCATATATTTAAATTTAGTACATGAAAATAGCGATAATTATACACCATGTTAAATATATTGCGCAACCAGCAGAAATCAATTTTACATCAGATTAGATCGAGTTTAATTGAGCACTGACATCAAATCATTCACAGTTACATTGTCTCAATACCCCACAGGTATAAAAAAAAAAGAGAGAGAAACAAAAAATGGAAAAAAAAAAAAGAAGTTAAGTAATGATTAGAAAGATAGAATTTCTACAGTCCTTATTTCCCTACAGTAGGGAATATTGTTGCATTGACGTCAACTTCCATATATTACAACATTGTGTTCTATTCCTATTATATACTACTCTGACTGAATCCAAGCACCATATTTTCCTTTTTTTTTAGTTTTGTATGTTCATAATCTTTCTATCTGTTGCTACCGGTAATTACTGTAATCCATACTGTGCATACACTTACCTTCTTTTTTATTTTAATTTTATTATGCTTTCATTTTGTCTTCATTTGTATTTTGTCTTGCCATTTTGAATGTATTTGAAAATTTATAGGGCATGATTTCAATAAAGGCATCATTATTATTATTATTAGAGGTGTTTCTATGGTGATAATAAGTAACATTTTAATGATTTTTGTATACAATAAATGCAAATTTCGATTTATCGGTATATGCTCTTTTATTAAAGATGCGCCTCTAATACATTAAATATGGTACCTCTCTCATAGCTACCACCCCATTCACTCTAACTGTTCTTCCAATCATGTATTGATGCCTTTATATGTTTGAGCTCTTTTTTTATTCTTAGCTTTTAGTTTTTTTTTTCTATTTTGCTTTTTTTTAAATAATAGTTTCTTGACCAGTGATACTTGTTTGTTTTTCTTCATGCAAAAATTTGTGTCAAATGAAATATCTACTTTTTCTGAGAGTCGCTTGAATTTGGAAGGAAGTCTTAAAATTAATTAAATACGGCACAATAAAAACAAACCAAGTGTATCCTTTTAATTTTCTATTGCATTGGAAAATACAACAATTCACCTGTTTGTTTGTTTGTGTGTTTGTTATGTAAATTTCACTTGTCTCTAAAGTTCGCATCAAAGTGTAGAAATTCATTGAAGATTAGTGTATACCCTGGGTGAGTGTGCCACAGACTCAATGGTAAGACCAATTCCACTGGCCGAGATTCATTCACTAATAATGAATGCAACTTTGGGGGAAGCTTGGTTAAGGTCTGCAGGTGCTTGTGTTCGACCGAGCCTGGTTGACCCCAGGATAGCGCATTACAAATTGCCATTTGATAGGGAGATGGCCACACAGCCCTGTCATGTAGTCCCAAACATGAATATGACTTATGTGGCAAAATGCACTGTGTCAGCACTTGTACTTACAAAAAAAAAGTCGGGAGAGACAACAGTCCAGAACTGTCACCTGGCACAAAAACATTAAAAAAAAAATTTAGAAATTCATTGTCAGATTAAATTTAAATGAACAACTCTATATATGGACTGACCTCCATATATGGGCTGGTCTCATGAATCTTCATGTTAATTCTGGGAGGTATTCAAGTGAATAATTCTAGTCTTAGAAATAAAAAATGCATGTCAACTTTGGTCAACATTTACAGATTTTACACCCACATAACTATTTGATAATTGTAATCAAGACTTGAAGTCAATAGAAAATTATGCCCATTTGGTCCAGAATTTAATAAAAATATAAAATAATACATAAAAGCGGGAAACCAATAGACTGTTTGCTGAGGCTCATCACAGCTTTTATTGGGGGGGGGGGGCAAAATTTTCAGGAAGAAAAAATTAAAATTACAATACAGGTCAATTTAAAAAATACAAATTAAAAAAAATTTAAGCCTGCATTGATTTTACAAATCAAATTTATATTTTATATTGTTTTATTTTTGGGTGGTGCAAAACTAACCCAAATTGGAAATCAATTGAATTAATTAGAATTCATGAACTAAAAATACATTGGTATTTTTTTAGTGTTTCTTTTTATGTTCTAGTTCAATAGGTTCATGAATTGCATTTTGCCGTAGTACCGTATTCCGTGTTAGGAACTACGTGACAGGGCTGTGTGACCATTTTCCCATTATATCAAAAGATATTTGTGAAGACAGTTTCGTGTGATAATTATGCTACCAGTGTTCCCGGCACCTTTAAACTTAAATGACTTAGAACCGAACGTAAACAACTTTTCATGAATTCATCCCACGTACATTCTGTTGCAGGTGACGCTTGTTAATCAGGGCCGTTCACAATGACTGACCAGCGTGTGGTATGCACCCTTTGCATGCAGTAGTGAGAATGGAAAAAAAAAATGAAAGAAAACTCAGGATGCATGCATTTGCCATCACTGGAATCCACAGTAGATTGGAAACAAAGTGCCCTCATCAAAAGTCAAAGGTTACAATCACAGTACAACTAAAGCACAGAGTGCTGACAAGAGAAAACCATAAATTGCTACATTCTCTTTACTGACATATACCTAATTAAATCTTCTATTCAGACTATATCAGCATTCATGCCATGTTTATTTATTAGTGTTTTTGTAGCGAGTGACTGAGCATGGCTCATTTTAACCTCAACCGACCGCAGCACAATGAATGTATGGTAACCACACAATAGACAGTGTTCAACTTGGTTGCATTTTCTCACCACGTACTGGTATAGATGGTTAAGATGCACTCCACTGTCTTGTATGGTTTACTATGCTAAAATACTCAAGTATAATCGTTTCTATTCTATTCTAATCTAATCTAATCTAATCTAATCTAATCTAATCTAATCTAATCTAATCTAATCTAATCTAATTCCAAACTATTCTAATTTTCTATTCTATTCTATTCTATTCTATTCTATTCTATTATTCTATTCTATTCTATTCTATTCTATTCTATTCTATTCTATTCTATTCTATTCTATTCTATTCTATTCTATTCTATTCTATTCTATTCCACTATCCTAGAAGTCTTGTATTGGCCTAATCTATCATTTCATCACATTCCTTATCTCTGCTGAACCATTTCCAATATTAATAGACCCGATTGGTTCCATTGCCAGTAATTCCCAAGGTATGATGTAAAAACATTAGTCAGTGAAAGCGTAAATGGTGTGTCACATTTTAAGTTGTATCAATTTACCAAAATTTATATAGCCTTGGTAGTTGTATGGGAATTCCTCTACCTCTTCTCTGCTACACAAACAGCTCCATAATTGTTAAAGGCTAAAGGTCAATATTGGTCCCTATCCAGGGTTCCTATTACCACCCACACTCACATTGAGCTACGCCTTTTCTCCCCTATCCTGATTCAACCTTTTCTCATCCAGGAGCCATAGCTGCAGATACTATATACCATGTCTTCATTCCATACTCAACCACTCCTTTTTTGATCCAGGAATCATAGAAAAAATTGAATTGGAATGAAGACATCTGTCTATGTCCAACCATACCTTTCCTAATCCTGGAACCATACCACATCTTCATTCTAAAATACTCAACCACTCATTTCCTGACCCCAGAATCAAAGAAGGGATATATTAATCCCATTTCAACTTTTTCTATACCCATGCAACCACATCTTTCCTAACCCAGCAACCATAGCTCATAGCCCATACCTTCATTCCATTTAATTCTTTCCTACACCCAGACACCTGTTGATTATCCCTTATTCTAATTGAACTACTGGTATAACCCTTTTTCCTTGTCTACCTGTTCAAACAACATGCATCTAGACCAACTGATATTTCATTAATCAAATAAGTGCAATTTTAAATTTCCTTGTAATATCACAATCCAAAATGACAATCATTTTGTGAAATGAATTCAATAGATTTGAGTCTGAGTATATAGCTATAGTTTGGTAATCACTGGTTTTGTTGATAGACATTACAATTAATTGTTGTCAGAAGGTCATATGATAATTAATGCCCAAGTTCACAATTTCTTTCATTCCATCCCACCTCAAGTAAGCATATTTGTTTTAAGAAAAATCGGTGCTGTGTTTATTGTTATCTTTTTCATATTTTTAACCCTTGTAAAAACCAAAATGTTCTCGAAATGAAATGTGCATAAATTCCCCCAAAATGCAACTCTAGCCTGTTTAAAGCCAAAATACAAAAACATGCACATGCATGTGTTGAGAGATACTATAACAAATTCATGCCTGTATTTACGCAGTCTGTATGTCACTTAGTATTTAGTTTATTTCCCACATACAGGACAGAGACATTGTTCAGTTCAATAGACTGTTTCTTTCAACAAAGATTAGTGAGAACTGAATACAATGAAGACATTGTACTGTATTGTCATACGCAGCAAGTTTATCCATCGATTCCATCGAGCATTGAATTCCACCGGTGCTCCAATAATGCTTGTATCAGTGCATACAAGCTGACATCTCTGATTCAAACTTTTTTCTTTAAAAAGAAAAATAACTATGTATGTATATTCACCTAGGAGGTATCTTCAAAATTATAGTGGAAATTTAAGTTCTACAGGTATACAATTTTAGCAAAATAAAACAAAAATAATAGTTGTGTATATGTATAGTCATGCTTGGAGTCCCATTAAAAGAGACAAAAAGTTTGATTTTTTGATTATTCTCATGAACTTTCGTTTCTGTATTATGCAACACGAGATAGACGTGGTACATACCACACAAACAAACTCAACAGTCTGACAAAAAAAAAAAGAAAAGACAAATTTAGAAAGCCACCAACAAAACGTTGACATAAATTTTATAGCGGGTTGTAACTGATCGGTTCAACCCAAGGGCAGTGACCTACGTTGTGGGAAGGTAGGTCGAAAGCATTGATATCATGCTACTCATTAGCACTGATGCCTAGTTACAATCAAGTAAAGACCCGTCTGACTTGCAGTATGGTGGTACCAAACTATGCTGTACCATCATGCAATAGAGAAGGTTCAACGGACCCGTCACAGGTTAACGGAACGTTGCAGATGAAATGCGTAAACAAATTTTTACAGTTTTGCAATTCTGATAGTCTCAAATTGTGGGGGGATGTCGGAATATCACACAGTAGCAGTACGGAAGATTCTATTTTTTCTGAGGGGAATAGGCCTTAAAGGTGGGGGTCAAGCACCTTTAGGTCATACAACCTTTTGTTTTCTACTTTCCTAATGTTCACTTATTCCATTGTATATTTATAATCTGAAAATATCAATTTTGTCCCTTAATATGATATATTTTATCTGAATGGTTTATTATTAATATGAATTTGTACCACTATGCAGAAATACACTGATCATATGAACACTGCAGGTTAGAGAACAAAATGATTTAATTAGCATGTGTGGTTTCAATCTCTTTACGCTGCAGGTATGCGGCATTAATCAATTTGACTTACAATATGAAATTTGAATTAATAACTGGTTATGCATAAAAAATAAGAAATTTGTTTCTTATTTAGAAATAGTTCATTATTTAACATCATTTGTATATCTATATATCACTGTGACTTGATCGTATCAACATCCCGCAGATTTGCGATGCATTTGCAGAAGTTGTATTCAAATAGGATTGCTTACTTCTTTCACTGAGGTTTACATGATGATACATCAACTATATTTGTTTTTCATATTTAAATTTATAGAAATTGTGTTGAAATGTAACGATCTATTTAATTAATAATATTGGCAATGCATAGGTGCATATCAATCACTATAATGTGCTAACCCTATTGTGCGATCTTTTGTTTTTGTGACCGATAAATACGTACTGTTGCATAAGGCATGTCAATGTATGCACGTAGCAATTTGGACTTTGCTCTATTTCATCAGATTGTGTTTAAAATATTATTTGTTTTATTTTTTGTGCTTCCCAAATTCCAATTGTGTCATATTAAATAGTTCAATTCAATTAAAGAATATGAAGATTTATTAACTTTTTACAAGTTTTTTTTTTATTATTTTTTATAGCCCTGGTTAAATTGTATATAACCAAATATCACCTTTAGTAGTTGTCTGTAATTTACTTTGACCTTTCACCTAATTAAATCCCAATTGTGGCCTGACCAAAACTGATAACAGTTGAGGCCATAAAATTCATAGAACAAAATTTTAATATTTTTTGATTAATGAAATATAGATCCCAACAGATCAATCACAGAACAACATCCTCTGCTATTAAAATAATTCTCGTAAAATTGTATTTTTTAATTCATTTGCATTTGATTTATTTGCATTCGATCCCAGCTCAGCGCACAGTGGATGTCATACATTTTTGTGCTAAAATTATGCAAAATTGCATTGAAGATTCAATCGTTTTTTGTTTTGTTTTTAAATTTAGAGCAAAAATTTGGTAAATGGAAAATTACTTCCTAAAAGTGATGGATAATTCCAATGAAATTTATTCTCAGACTCATGAATAATTGAAAGTTAAAACTGATCTAAAATTGATTGTATTGCTCCTACAGAGCAATCAAATTAAAGTTTTAGTAATTGTGTATGCTTCAAATCTATTGATCTTGTTTGTATCTTACAGGTGCTCGGGGGGTGGGATGTGCAACATTCCTGAATGCTATTGTTACAAAGATCAAGGGACAAACAATGATGATGAAAAAATGGAATGCTATTTGAGGGGGAAAAACAAGTCTCTTGATCACTCTCTCAAGAAGATCTCATCAGCAATCATTTGCGTGTAAGATCTATTAAAAGGCATTCACAAAAACAAATTTAAAATTTCACAAAAGTCTCACTACTCCATAATTATATGATTTTCGCCGGCTTATGCAACAAAATAAAATCAGTTTACAACCGAAAAGCTTGCGATTTATATGGTATATATATATATATATATATATATAAGTTTGAAACTATTAAAAAAATGCAGTTCCTCTTCCATTTAGCCAAGTATATGTCACATACCTGCTATGCATCGTGGCTGGGGGTATACATGTATATGTCTTCGCCAACTAATAGTCTACATGCATTGTAAACAAAACTGGGAGGGTCTATTTCAAAAGGTTCCCAATATAATGTACCATAATCATTTCAGAAAAAATGGTACCTATACATAAATCATCTCAGTTAACAATTCGTTGTATTTTTTTAACAATAAATGTCCGTATGACATTCCATTCCATTCCTACCACATCAATTAAGTTAGAAATAAATGTCATTCTCATCGTTTAACTGAATTCATCACATGCACCCATTGCGCTTTCATTTGTTAGGTTTGTCACAGTACTGTCAGAATGAAAAAGGTTTTTCCTGCCTGAGGCAGTACGGCTCAACAAAAAAAGCTGCCTTTTGCAGATACATGGCTTTAACAAACAGATAGGTTTAGAGCATTCTTCATACCTATCTATTGACCCATGTATTATCTCTAGGCGCTTTTGTAATTTTTTTTCACTATGACTAAATTTGCTTGAGCTATGAATATTTTATACTTTGTGGTTCTGTCATTTATACGTACACTTTTTATTAGCTATTTTTACCAGTCTAGTAACTTTAATTTGTCAGAACACAGTGAAGAAGTTTATCGTACTTGTTAAAACTTTATGAAATCTTTTTTTTTTCTTCAATGTAATGTAGATTCAGCCAAAATTGAGGAAGAAATTTTTAAAAATTTGCAAAATGTTGGTCCAGCTCAGTGTATATAGAACACTTCTCTAAACTGAACACCTCTGTAAACTGACCAATTTCCCAGCACTTATTGGTGTTCAGTTTGAACAGGTCTCAGTGTATACAAAACACTTCTCTAAACTGAACACCTCTGTAGATTGACCAATTTCCCAGCACTATGTAGTATTCAGTTTAGACAGGTCTCAGTGTATATAGAATACTTCTCTAAACTGAACACCTCTGTAGATTGACCAATTTCCCAGCACTATGTAGTATTCAGTTTAGACAGGTCTTAGTGTATATAGAATACTTCTCTAAACTGAACACCTCTGTAAACTGACCAATTTCCCAGCACTATGTAGTGTTCAGTTTAGACAGGTCTCAGTGTATATAGAATACTTCTCTAAACTGAACACCTCTGTAGATTGACCAATTTCCCAGCACTATGTAGTATTCAGTTTAGACAGGTCTCAGTGTATACAAAACACTTCTCTAAACTGAACACCTCTGTAGATTGACCAATTTCCCAGCACTATGTAGTATTCAGTTTATACAGATCTCAGTGTATACAAAACACTTCTGTAAACTGAACACCTCTGTAAATTGAGTAATTTTTCCTGCCTCTTTAGAAATGTTAAGACTTAGTTAGGTAAGCTGTTTGGCCCCATTCTGCATGTAGATGTGGCCTGAATTGTCACCAAAATTAAAATAAAATAGTTTACACCAAAGTTTTGGCAAGAATGTTCTATTTAGTGCATATGTCAATGCTTGTTATTTTCAAAATAAAAAATATAGCTGTTGATAACACATAATTTTATTTATATTTTCTGGTGCAAATATGTGAACATATCCAAATATTTATTTCTGGAATGTGTAATATTACTTGACCTTTGAATGACCTTTGTCACAGGCGTCCAAATTCTGGGTTGGTTTATCAATAACGTCACATTCTTTGCGCCTCACCTAAATAGTTGCACTTTAGTAGAGATTGGATCAGTTGATGAATAAATGTGTGGATATAGGAGATATGTATCTGTAACCATGATCACACTTTATAAAAGGTATCCTACAATCAGAAATCATTGAGAAAACTCTCCAAACTTGCCATGTTTTAGTCCATATTTGTACACAAACACCTATTCAGGGCTTTGAATTACAGATTTTTTTGTTTTTTTATTCCTATATACTGTCATCCATTGCAAATCCTTGCACTGAAGATTAGTATGCGCATAATTTTGGTCAGCAAATTAGAATCCATGAAGAATCTTCGTCCAAAACTCAAATGGTTGACAATTTGAAATGGGGGAGGAGGGGGGGTTATGTAGGAATCTTTTCACATTTACACATATGTCCAGATATTTATATTTGTATACTGTTTAACAGTACATATATTTCAGTGTCTGTTTTGGAAAACATGGTCTTTCACACAACTGCTTGGCTGGTAAATGTTTGAATGGAATTTAAAATTATGCGATACGTACGTGTAGTTGTTTTCTGTGAGCCAGCAGCCGCCTTCGTCATCATGAACCAATTGTAAACGAGCCTATTAGCCACTGACGTATTGAATCATACAGAATATATATCAAGCATCTCAGAAACCTACAAATGGTCGATTTCACTATAAATTGACTCCTGTACTATAAAGGTCACAAACATACATTAGCACACATTGTAACAAGTACAAATTAACTAAATGACCGAATATAAATAATACCCACTAAAACTAAATCAGAAAAGGAAACTGTTTTTTTTAAGCATTTTTTTCAGAATAAAAGGCCTCCCCAACATATACTGATTTCAGACCATACTCCATAAAACTATTAGGGTTACAGATGATAAATTAGGTATCTGTCAAGTTTGTATTTTAAGTTCACATTATAAGGTGTCTTTATCGTCATGGTTACAGAGAGTATTGATGGATTTAACTGACAGTAAATCAGTATTCATAGACTCTTGTCATTGTCATCAACGCCAGGTGAGACGAATCCACAAAAGCAAGATTAAATGTGTGATGACAAGTAAAATGCATTATGGGAAATTGAAGGATGAATTTTTTTTTTTTAGCAATTATCAAATTACATTTGTACAACATTAATTACTGACGGATCAGTAAAAATGACAAACGTCTGGCAAATAACGTTCGTAATCAACGATGAATATTTCATTTACGAAAAGATCAAACAGTCATTTTTACAGCATCTTTGATCAAAGATTCAGCGTTTTTGAATGTCACTGGGGTTTAAGTGTTACTCAGAGTTTTTCACTATCCCCGTCTTAATATCAGTTTCACCAAAATACAAGGCAACATGCCCTGCAACATCTAGGAATTGCAATGCATTATGGGTATGGTTGCTAAGCAATATCCTGCATCTGATTATATGAGTAACCAAATGACATTCTCCCTCATGGGATTGCAATGAATGATGGGTATCTGAGACACATCCAAGACAACGGTTGCTATCCGATATTTTGCAAATTATGGGTAACCACGCAAATATGTCCAAAATACCTTGCATTTCAAAGACCAGGCATACTGCAATAATTTTCATTGATATATCAGAAAATATTATCATCCGCGTATTTTAAATGAAAATCACCAAGTGGTCCCGAAATAGCATTATGAGGCGAATATCAACTTTGTTGGTAAATTTGGCCCTCATTTTAGGTGTGTCTTTTCCACTCGTTGGTTCTGATTGAAGGACTATAGTTTCCAGTCTGTACAATGTGTGAGATCACCAGATAACAATATCACTTAGTGAAATCAATGTTTGAACTTCCAGGCCAGCCCATGAAATGTACATGCTTCAAACACTATTTGTCCAGTTGCCACACCACAGCCTGTGTGGGTTTTTTTTAACCAATGACAGTACAGAGCATACATCAGACGTCAAAACATGGCAATGACAAACAGCTTTATTAGTGCAGGTACCCACAATACCTCAAACTCTTGTCAGTTCAAGTAATATTTAAAATTCTCAACCAAAAAATGTTGATGTTGCCATGTTTTTGCAGGGGGTTGTTATGACGACATAGCTAGGGACTTTTCACACATTCCAGGGAACAAATTGTGCGTGTCCTACCTGAGTCCATATTAGGAATTCTGGCTTTTGTACTGTTTAGATAAACAGATAAAGTAAACTACTACATGCTGTAGAGATTAAACCAATGTCACATTTGAGCACTGTTAAACTAAAAATTCAGGTTGCAATATCCTGTTTTATATTTTGCATGGCTGCCTGGCACCATCTGTTATTTTCAAATGGCAAAATATCTAGCAACTTATTTTCAGGCCACTATGATTGAGTTTTATGTTATGCATCTGTGATAGAGTCAAAAATGTTGATCTTTCTCGATTTAAGAGCTGAACTTGAGACTGTACTTAATTATTGTATTTTTGTGGTTCTAATTTGTTGGGCAATTGAAAGAGTTCAATCATTCATTTTCTTGGGGGTGGAGATAGAATTTGTCATGTTTTTTGACTCCATAATCACTGAAATGTTGATTCTGACTGGAAATCGTATTACTGCATTTAACAAATTGTTTCACTGCCCACAAACCATATTCTGTGTATTAGCAGCTAATACCATATTTGACAGAATGTATTTCTGGCCACAGACCATAATCTGTGTATTAGTAGCACCCATACACTTATGTATATGACAGGTGTAGTGAGTGCCAATGGTCAAAACAAGATGTGTTTTACTGATCCACCATACAATAAATGATACTAAGTACTTGTATTAGATGTGGTATTGAGAATATTAATTCATGTGTTAACTTTAATTACTTTAACTGGTGGCCTTTGTTTTCATGCCTCACAATGGGTCACAACAGAAAATAGAAATGAACAAACCATTTAGGTATTAAGAGGGTTGAGGCCAGTACGTAACTCAACAATATACATTGATTGGGTAAAACATTTTCAGGTTTGTTGCAAGAACAGTTCGACAATGAAGTTTTTTGTCTATATGAATGTACATACCTCAATGTTAAAGTTCTGATTTATCGGTACTTATGAATATCAGAACTTGAATTTAAGAAGCCATCACATCATCTCAATGCCTAAATTGATAAAATGCCCATGACATTTAGGAATATCGAAGACATCAACACAATAGCATTATGATGTACAAACCACGCTAATAACAATACTGTAAAACGGGTCTTTTTAGCTAGCATGTTATTTTAGCTAATTTAGCTAATTTAGCATTTTGCTAATTCAAGATGTCACTAATTTAAAATAAAGTATATTCTCAGAATGAGATTGTTGGAATTTTAGCTAAATTAAGATTCAGTTAATTTATGCATGGAGTCAAATTCTCTAAAATGGCATGTAGCTATTTAAACATGTTTTACAGTAGTCAAGAGCTGCACACTGATATGCAAATTAGGTACCTCCACATATTAAAAATCTCTCCCATACTCAAACATAAAGTGCAAACATAAATTTTTTTTTTACAAGCCATTTTTTTTATTTATTGAGCATTTTTAGAGATATGTATATGTACACCATCAAAGTACCATATATACAATGAGTAAGTGAAAAGGCGACTGAACTTTACATGCAAAAAGTAGATACTGTAAAAAAAAAAAATACTTTACATTTGACAGTTTAAGATAATCAATCTTAATTACCGAATGAATAGACAGAACATAATAAAAACTGTCACACAGGTTGAACAGACACCATGGAGAACGCACACCTACATTCGGTGTTTGGTTCATCCCTGAATTCAAGGGACATTCAATTGACACATACAACTTGAAACAATCACATGCACTGTACAGAGAGAGACAACATGTAGATTTCAGTTTGGTAAACAGGGTCCAAAAATCAGAGGCACTTTAGGATGTGTATTAAATTGGCAAAGCAGTTGGAATATGCTTTCTTTTCAACGAAGTACTTATTTCAGTTTGGGCCAGATGGATTTGATTTTGGACCTTTGGACATAGAAAAGACATTACTTTTGAACAAATCACCTAATTTTTAAAAGTCTAACACATACAACAAGACCTGGAGGAGAAAACTTTAACCTCACCTCCCCATAGAATCGTACAAAGTTCCATGATTATCATTATAAAACCTGTGGAATATTCCACTTGATATTCGGTGGTAGGTAGGATTTTAATCTAACTCTACTGTTTACACTCCGTCATCGCTAACAATGAATGCCACCTAAGAATTGACGCCCTCCGGTGACAAAGTGAAAGCCTGACTGACTGGCAAAAGAACAATTCATCTGCGACCAGTTCCCTTAACCTTTCTTAATGTT
Source organism: Saccoglossus kowalevskii (assembly GCF_978046115.1). Classification (NCBI taxonomy): domain Eukaryota; kingdom Metazoa; phylum Hemichordata; class Enteropneusta; family Harrimaniidae; genus Saccoglossus; species Saccoglossus kowalevskii. The sequence continues at coordinate 13,171,561 of NC_140662.1, forward strand.
TAAGCATACAGCGGGGGAATGTTTCCCCAATCATATGCAAATTATGCACATATCTTTAAAGATCTAAAGTAGGAAAAAGTGAAAGAACCACTTTTAAAAGTAACAAAAATAGAAATTTAAACTTTACAAATTACAATAAACATGCTCTTGATTTGTCTTTTTTTTAACGTTAAAACTTGAAAAGAATCTTGATTACACCTGTTTTTTGTCAACGTACTTGAGTGCTTAGAAAACTTGAAATGTGTGTACCCCCATCATGGAATGAAATAAAATTCTGAGAATACTTTCATTTTTTACTTTAGAAAAAAAAAATTAACGAAGTGTTTTTTTTATCGTTTTATGCTAAATGAAATATACATTGCACTGTTTAAACAGCTAACATGCAAAGTTTGTCTGTTTCAATAGTACGGGGAAAAAACTTTCCAACTTTTGCCCAGGGATGAGAATCGGTTCTAGATCATGGGGAATGGATGTGTGCTACGGTGGAGATTGCGTTTTTTAGCTCAAAATATTGCATCAATAATAAAAATTGGTCTTGCACAAAAAAGAATCCTATCACCCAGTTCATATGAACTGCATATAACCCAGGGCATTGGTGAAAATATTTTTTTTTTCCCCGAAATCTTATTTCCCCCACAAGAGTCCAAATTGTTTAACAACTAACTGAAATAGTTAGTTTTAAATTTGTTTTGATACCAGACATAATGCTTTCATATCTGTTCAGAATTTCCTTTTAACTGGAAAATTACACCTGTAAAATTGAAGATCCATACATAACTAATAAATGTACATTTTCTCCACCATACTATTGAAACAGACAAACACCCCTTTCTAAACATAATACTGGTAAAGTTGTTTTTCAACAAATTATTAAATTTTTGCAGACCAGCTGCTTCTTGATAATGCAAAAAAAAAAAAAAGATTGTCTTAATAAATTTTTGCTGAACTACATAAATCAGTCCTTCTATAGAACAAAGTAATTTGATTGGTTGGAACAGATCACATGATCATTATGTTAGTGATAAGCAGCAGCCAATCACAGATCAAAAGTGAGAAAACCAGAGAAACTTTCCTTTTGGGACATTAATTTCTATCCGTGTGTACTCCAGTGTACTTTGACATCTCAGTACATTAAGAAAAGTGCTTTTAACTATGTTTCTCACCAAACAACCACCACTTTGTTCTAGTAAGGAGTTTTGTGGGATTATTAAAACAGAGGCTGTACCTTTGGAATGTAATGAGGGGGCGGCAATGAAAATTTTTATCATCAACAAACATTTAAAAGCAAGCAATCCTTCAGAAGTTGTTAAAAAAAAAAAAGTCTGACTTTTTTTTTTCATTTGTTCCACGTGAATGAATTTTTTGTATGAAGATTTCATGCAAGGCTGCCAACTATTGTACAGATCTAAGCTGAATATAGGTATGAGTAAACAAGTGAATCTTGGTCCAAGCAAAAAAAAAAAGGGGGGAGGGGGTAATTAAATAGCCCTTTTCACACTAAAGCTTTTATGTTTATTTCGGTCTTCCATTACTCATCAAGAAAGAATTTAACAGGTTAAAAAACTTGTCTAAATAGTAAATAACCCTAACATTTCCACTTATCTCTATTTTATTTTGAGGTTTTGATAGCCGTGTTAATACAATATGGTCTTTGATAAACGATTTTTTCTGACTTTTTATGATATACTACAACATTATTTTTTCAAGCAAGTATAAATACCACAGCAAACGTTTTCAGTCTGCATCCAAATTAGGGTAAAGGGGGAAAACTTATAAAAAAAAATATAAAAATAACTGAACAGTCTTTGGCAGGAAAAAATGCTGGCAATGAGAGCAAGAACTTTTTACATTGAAATTTGTCTGTCTAGTGCCATATTCTTTGATGCTGTCAAAAACATACAACGAAATTAACTGAACGAAATAAAGATTTGTTTTTCACAGTGGATGGACTAAAATAAAAAAAAATTGTACAGAAAAATGCTTTTCAATTTGGCAGTGGTTTTTAGCGTGAATTGAATAATAGCTGAAAAAGGCACTCAAAAATTGAATTAAATTTTCATGGACTTGACACATCAGTGTCAATTTCACCTGCTTTGACTGCAGTCAAATGAATTTTTTTTCTTTGCACTATTATAAACATTTTGAAAGCCAGGAAATAGACTTCCTTCCAGAGAAGACATCCCTCATAAACAAAACACAGCCTCTGTTCTGTCACCCACAAAAATAACCAACTCATCCCTCCCAATAATGATATGTCCAAAACACATCAACAAATCATACCCTACAAATAATGGTATGTCCAGACACATCAAATGATATCCAAGGAATCTGCATAATGGACCATTCCAATATGAGCTATGTAGGGATGAGAAGGTCAATGAAATTATTTTTCAACTATAATATTTTAGGTGATTAAATGAAACTAAGGTAAATTAGTAAAATTTATAAGAAATAAGATCGCAATGGATCAAAAAAAAAAATTATACAATATGCAAAACCAGCAGCATAAATTAATTACATATTAACAATTATTCAAGCAATGTCCATTTCCTAACAAAATTGAAACACAGCATTGAGTATTAAATACCCCTTCCAAATAATAGAATCTCCCTCTTTATTTGTGAACATATGTTGCAGCAACATACAATTTATTTTTTTTCACCCCTAGACAGCCTCATGCCAGAATAATATTCTAAATTTAGCTTCATAACTCTTTAGTTGGATTTGAATGTTATGTAATAAATAACAGCCATAAACGAAGACAATTTTTGCTCGTACTTTGAATTAAATTCTGTTTAAAATTCTGCACATCATGCGTATTCAAATAACCAATGGAGTGTTTCATCCTCGTTCCTTTGGAATCTGTTTCCATGGAAACCACAACCTTCATTCCTGATTTTTTTTTTATCCCCTTACCTATCAACATAGAGTGTGAAATACACAATTTCTACTTTCAAAATCATTTTCATACATACGCTCGTTTTGCCCTGTTTAATATTTCAGTGTTGGAGTTTCTCCCCAGATGAAAAAAAAAAGTATTTAACAGACCAACATCTTTACATAGAGGTCCACGAAATAACATTGGTCAGGCCACTCAACATTTTGGCATGTGCAGAAAAAAATTTGTGCGTTGCCCACAATTTTCCCGAGACAGTGTTCGAGACACCAAACCAAGAAACAATTCTTGTACAAATACAAATTTAAAACATTCACATTCAATTTTTTTTATCTCGTGTCCTGCGTGCGCGAACTTCACCTCTGTATCATTCATGGCTTTCAGTTACTGGCCTTTGACCCTTCACCGGGCATGATTCACCTGCTTACACGAGTCGTGGCAACATTCGACTGTTGCTATGGTCGCTGGCAATGATCTAAAGATGCCTCTTCATGTGCAGCGCAAGGTGGTCGGATCGTGAAAAACATCTGTCACAATGATTGCACTTAAATGGTTTGGCGCCCGTGTGTTTTCGGTAGTGTCGTGTAAGTTCATCAGATCTGGCAAACCTCCATTCACAGCCTTCCCATGAGCATTTGTAAGGTTTTTCTCCTGCAATATAAATCATAAATTTTGATTAGTGATAATATTAATATAAATAATCTATCAACCATATATTTAGACAGTATTAACAAACAATATCTTACCCCTTATCTAGAAATAATTTACATTCAACTGTCGATATTTGGAAATAAAATGCCCTTATTTGGGCACAAGATTGCATCTCTACATAGACTTTTAATCACCCAAGTGAGTTACTGTTGAAAGTCAAATTTCCGGCATTTTTACGAGTCTATCAAGTCTTCAATCTCACCATCAGCCAGTGGATTGACTAAATGGTATTCTACTTGAACTACAGACAGTATTATTCAGATTTGTTGTCAGTTTTATGTTGGATTTTTTTTTTTTTTATCACTTTTCAATTTACATAAAAACAGAAAATAACTTGCATTACAAAAATGGTTAAAATTAAGTAATTGATTATTTTAGCGAATATTGACCATTCACCACATTTTCTTCTAAATCAATACTTCTATACATTTATAATTAAAATATAGCACTGTGATTGGTTAATAATAGACATGTGGGACAAAATAGAGCACTGTGATTGAGTAATAATAGACATGTGGGACAAAATAGAGCACTGTGATTGGTTAATAATAGACATGTGGGACAAAATAGAGCACTGTGATTGGGTAATAATAGACATGTGGGACAAGTATTAATTATAGATGTCACTAATGCATTATGTATACAATATGTATTCTTTAAAAATGTATAAAAATAAAACTTACTCATCAATACTAATGGTACATTATTGGATTAATTTTATTTCTGGGTCAGAACGTGTACACAAAAATAAATAAAAAGAATAAAGCATTGTTCTAACTGAAAGGAAACTATTTTTACTACACCATTATCACAATCAAAATATCTTTTCAATTATTTCATCAGTCATTACTCATACTGACAAACAAAATCTGAATCAATAAGGTTTCGCTGTGTCTTCACACAAAAAAAAAAGTAATTGCAAATAATCTACGATCAAATCAACAAACTACAACCATAGAGGAGTTTGACAAGTTAATCAAGTAATTGATGTCATATAACCTATTTGCATAAATTACTCATCAATAACATTTTTTTTTACCATACTTTCAAGGACAAGTTTGAGTATCTAATGACAACATGCTTAGTCATAAATATGACTAAACAAATAAAACTCATGAATATTCATGAGCATACTATAAACGAGTTCATTAGCCGTTGAAATATGAATAAGTCTAAAAATGCTTAAATTATTCTGTTAATAATCGTATTATTTATTTTGTAACAGCTGTCAATAATTTCATTTATAAGAAATTTCTATCAATTTCAATTATAATAAATTTCAACCACCAAAAAATGAAAAAATTAACAAGTAAACATTTTTTTATCATTGCCCCAGTTAAACTTTCAATTAGCTCACAGATGTACAATGTGTTAATATTTGAATAATAAATAATAGAAAATGTTGTCTTCCAATTAATTGCCAAAAATATTCTATCCCTAGTCTTTATTTGCATACTGTGAATATTATAATTTAAAAACAATTATTATTTTTTTTCAATTGCATTGCATATAATTGAACTACCTATTTGAGTCAATTTCAGCTAGCACCCTGTTCAGTGTTTTAGTAACTTAATTCAAAACATCAGAGATATTGGAAAAATTCTTCAGCTAATTATTAATTTTATAGTCCCATTACGACAACAGTATGGTATGCAAAACCACCCACCAGCATATGTATATTGTTGGCATTCATTTCACTAAACCCTGGAAAGACAACCTGTTGAATGAACTCCATAATTATGCAGCGACAGGTGCAAGCCCCCTTATCTTAATCAAAATAATCATAGCCATAGCAGCAAGTGACCCTAACTTCCTGTGTTATTGTAATACATCGGATATCATTGATGGGTATCTTAAGGGGTCACTGCAATGTCAGCCTGTTTCTGACATTCATACAGTTCCGTATTTGATGAATGGTAATTCTGTTCAATCAGAAAAAAAAAAAACTGCACAATACAAATCAGAATTCCTTAATACATTAAGCAAGGACATGCTTTAGTGAGTCAGAACGATATGACGCCATCCTGGATAACAAATTAGCTTTTCACACACATACATATAAGTTCAATGACCAGTCACCTTTTTTAAAAATTTATTTGGTAGCCATGGCAACTGAATCTCACAGCACAGGTAACTAACTAAATTATTACAGCTCAAATGTCAGATGCCACAGAGAGAAAGTAGAATCTACCAAATTTTTTGAAAACAAATTTTTAATAATTTTTTCTATTTTATTTTATTATATTATTGGTTAAAAATGGTTCACAGGTATAGGTTGCTAATATACACATACATATCAATCAGAACCAATATAGTAATTTTACGTTTTTCAAAAATTTATAATTTTTTTTTTATTTTTATTTTTTTCAATACTCAGATATGTTCATTATTCTATATACCCTGAAATAAATTATCATTTATTGAATATTTTTTCAAAATATATTGATCAAGACATCAGTGTGTTCATTTGGTCAAAAACTAACAGTAGAAAATACATAAAAAAACACAAAAATTTTACCAAATTATTGATACTTTTTTGTCAGTAGTCGCGACACTACTCATGGCAAATCCTTCTTTCTGAATACTAATTAAATTACTAAATAAATATTGTAAACGTTTTATAGATTCTTTTTTGGTAAAATCACAAATAATTTAAAATTTGATACTGATTAACCGAAAAAAACAACAATTTGAGTATCCTGTCAGCTGTTGAATAAATAGAAAATTGACAAAAAAAAAGGACAGAGTTGTTGACCTCTACACAATTGACCTTTCGCAGATTAAGCAATTAGTAAACAATGGATACCACTTTGTTGACATAACAGAAAATATTAACACACGATTATGGATTATGTGTCAATACACATGCATAGGACTATTAATTTTAGAAACATTTCCATTTTATTTCACTTAATCATAAAATGTCTTGCATTCATTTTTTTTTAACCCTTTTCCTACCAAATTGTTTATGTAACATTTTTACATATTTTTTTACATTTTTTTTGTAAATTTTGGACCAAATATACACAATTTTTTACTGATATATCAAAATGTTGAACAAAAAACACAACAAACAATTCAAAACAAAAATATTGAATTTTGTCAGGTCGCAAAACCATGTGCATAAAAGGTCTATTTTTCTTTTTAATTTGCCTTGAATGTTTACTTGGGTTGAGAAATTATAAACAAATTCAGAATTGTCGCCCACAGTATTCCAATCCATCACAGTGCGTTTAAAGAAGATACAATGTCATTTGATTTTTTTTTTTTTAAACAGAAAAAAATACTATTTCAAACAAGGCTCTAAAAACGAACGTGATATAAGCAGCACGAGACACGTTGCTGGAATTATAATAATATGAACACAAATTGTATAGTAATGTTATGCGTGAATCTTGGCTCTGTGCCAAAATGTCAGTGTTTAAATGTTATCCATTTCAGTTTGAACAATTACTACAACATTTGTGGTTTCACAGTGACTCATCCAGAGTGTGCAGGCTTATGTAAATTGCCATGGCAACCGTTTGTCACATACATTCGTATTATGTTGAAAATCAACCATCATGGGGCCGAAGAGATTTGGTCAATGAAATGACTAATCCATAATGCTGCGTATATCAGTTTATAATATATGAAAGGCAACTGTCTGCACGTAATTGAAAATGCTCATGGGACGTTTCATATTTCTAAATGACCTTACCTGTATGCGTGCGCTGGTGGGCTTTAAGATGTGAACTCTTTGTATACACTTTCCGGCAGCCATTAAACTGACACCGATGAATTCTGCGTTTGTTGTCAGGCGATTCAGCCCTCTTCCCAAAGGGTCTGGATGCAGTTACATTTCTCCCTCGTTGTGTACGCGTCGTTGAGGTCGCCGATGTGGTTGATGCCGCTGTTGAGGCTGCCACTGAATTACTCGCCAGTTGTGGCAGTGCTTTTACATTTTCGGGTGATGATGGAGGGGTCAAAGTCGATTCTGCAACCTTACTAAGATGTTTAAAGACAGACTTGAAAGGGTCCGGGGTCACAGGGGTCGAAGGTGAAAGTTCACCTGAGCTATCCCATGATGCAATACTAGACGTTGAACTTAGACTCAGTGTATCAAGCTGTTTGTCGCTACTATCGCTATCACTAAGATTCGCAGATTTCTCATCTCTGCTATACTGAAACGGCAGAATAAATTTGTTCCATGGGTTTTCAGGTTCTTCTATCTTTTGGTGGCAGTGTATATGTTTCGGCTCGGGTTTCAGATATCTCTCCATTTCCAGACATGTCTGTAAGGCCAAAGGAAACACAGTTGTAATAAAATATTGAGCATGATACAAATAGCAGATGAGAATATCAAATTACAATGACAATAACTATACACTACATAAAATTTCCTCCCAGTAGACCACAGGAGAACCCGATCCCTATCAGTCAATCAAAAATACTTAAGGCATTTATCATAAAGATTGATCGCTCTAATCTAAAGCAAGACATAACCCTCAAGTCTAACAAATTATTCATAGAAAGACAACCATATGTATACATACTATACACAACATACTCTCTTTCAGAAGGAAAGGAAGAGACAGACAGATTATACTTGGTTGCTAGGAAACATCGCTTTTGTTGTTAGCAACTTTATCCAATCCAAAAAGGTGACAGTGATGTATGTTTATTTTAATGAAGTTTTAACTGAAAAGCCAGTCTGATGAGAACACACATTGAGCACAGTCTCTCACAGTCTCATTTGTAATCAACATTTGCTTATAGGCATTAAATGACAATTTACGTTCGTCTGTTATTTCAATTCGTCATTTCAAAACCATAAACATTTTCGCTCAACTAACAATTTTCATATTTTTTTTTTTTTGAAATTGCAAAACGTTACGAAGCAATGAGAATGTAGTGACTCAAGGGCGATTTCCCAGTTTATACGAGAAATTGTATTTATAGTGATTAATAGCATCTCCGTGACTTGGTATGCGTCAGTGCTCACTTAAGATGAAAATCCCTGTGTAGCATCTTAATTAAAGTGCTATAAATGTCTTGTCCCATCTTATTAGCTATGGGTCATATGCATTTTTACAGAGTGCATAAAACACATTTGTTGTTTACACAAAATTCAAGCATCCAATTTAGCAATTAATTACCATGACAACAAGCTAAGATGTTACCATCTTATACCACCGTATACTAGATCATATAATAGAAGTCGTATTGGGATCATTCACACATCTCTCCTTTACGAAAGCACACGTACCACTAATAGAACAGATATACCGTACGTAGTACACTGTATTTTGCATGATGAAACCAATATACATGTACCTGAATGAAAATTAACATTCACAGAGGAGTTCAATTGGAATAAATTCCTAATAAGCAAATGTACATCCATAAACTCCTGGCCATCCTTGTGAGGAAAAATTGTATCAGGTTTTGTTTTTTTCATATTCCTTCACATGCACAAAATGTAGAGAATATTTAAGAGAAAAATATGGCAATGCTTGTTGCACTGATCAGAATACTTTTGAAAGTAGCCACTGATACAATAATACATCACTGAAAAACCACACTTAAAACTGTTTGTTGTAGTAGTTGTTACTTGATCAGGAGGTTTCACCTCTGTGACCTGTCAGTTACCGGACTATACCATTACAATATTGGCAAGGTTTAATGTGATATTAATTGAAAACTACACTAAAAGCTTTCACCCTCTTAAGTGTACCCTTCCCTCCCCTAAAGACAAAATGAACATTTTTTTTATAATGAATGATTTCATTGTCTAAGAGAGTGTAACCCTCCGAGATAGCAGTATCCCCAATAGAGAAACTTGTGTTAACACCTGCGCTACAGACAGAAATTTATCAATTTTTCAACTGTGCGATAACAGTCTTTAAAAGCCAGTGAAAATACTTAGATGAAACTCAATATTTGTTAAATTTCAGGAGACCAAAATTGTAAACAGGCACATGTTTTTTCGATAAACACTACAGAAAGCATGACAACAAGCACCTGTCAAGTTTCAGGATTAAACTCTAAGTATGTACAAACTTGACCCCCTAGGTTACTCTTTTTTTCTCTTTAGGATAGTGGTTTACAGTAAAGGCATTGCTTGCAGCATTGATTGGACTAGCATAGTAACTGTGCCAAGGCCCAACTAACAACATCATAAATAAAAAATTTCCGAGTCCAAGAGGTCAGGCCATAAAACTTCAAACAGCATATTTACTATGTTGTCTTCACATTAATTTGGAGTCTAAAGACAAATAAAATGCCTTCATATACAATGCCAAGCATTTTTAGAATTATTAGTTCCTCATTAAACCTGTATGAGGCGAGTACACTTAGAATCAACCGCACAAAGCGGTCAGACAATACACACTGCCATTCCCACATTCAATTGCACCTCCAGTGTTGCACACATACAGGAAGCTGCGACAGCTATTGCCTTTATTGGTATTATTGTTGCACCCAGAGAGACTTGGAGGCTGTCCAAACATAGTTGCATTACTCTACGCAATTAACATAACAAGGTGTCCAGTCATACCTGTGTGGACAGGAGTGTGATAGATTTCACGTAGACCAATCTGACAACGAAGTCATGCATACATGCTCGTTTCTACATTGAACGTGCTGTGCAAACTGAAGTGTTATTATCTCGTATCTGCTGGTACTTTGTTAACATGCTATATCTCACCTCAAGCCATATTTTTTTCAACACACTGGATTACAAGCTATTTGTACGATTTTGTTCAATGCTATTTTAGGCACCCCCCCCTATTTCTAAATAAATTCTTATCCTAGTCACTTTCATCCTGATGTATATTTTTATGAAATTGGACATCCCGTTGCATTTTTGTTAGTTGCATGCTCATGTTGCAGAGGGCATGCACGATGACCGGTAGGCCATAGCACCAATACCATCACAGCATGTGAAGCCAGCAGTTGTACCAATCGAAACAACAAAACAAAACTTTCAAAAAGAGTATAACTATGATAATCTAGATAGTGTTTCAGGATGTCCATGAGTATTTATAATCCTTGAACAGAAAAAAAAAATCTCAATGAGGAATTTTGCATAAGCCAAGGTCCCCAGATCTTCCCTGACCTTCGATCAAATTACACTTTGACAGTTGTAACATCCAACCATGGCTCCCACTATCAATTGATTAAATGGATGACATCTCCTGCCCTTAGCTGTCACACAACTATTCACATAAAATCCCAGCCACAGTTCTGATTACTCAAGCCTGACGGTGTGGTCTTTAAACCTATGCTAATAACAGCTATGTTCCAAATCACTGGAACAGGTTCTCTCTTTACCACAAAAACAATGTTTTTCTTTTCTTGCATCATAAGATGGCGGTAACCGGATTAAACCGATTTATTAAGTAATCTGATTTATTATCCAATTATTAGTCACCCCAATCCTATTAATTTTTTTTTGCCACTTTCAATATGATGAAATGTTTTCTTCTTGATTTTACAAATCAAGAGTCACTTCGCGCACAGGCGCACAGGTGCACAATAAAACAGGTGTATATTTTTATAGCTGACTAGAGTTTGGGGGACTGGGTACAAATTTATTTGAAAGTTTATTTTCTCTTTTTTAAAACTATCGATAAATTGGAGCTTACATGTTAACTGTTAGAGAATGAGGATATGCAAAGTTTTGGAATATAATCAATTAAACCTCCCAAATAAACTTGATTAAACTTAATTAAAGTAGACAAGATTACAACAGCTCTGCTTCCGGGCTGTATAAACCTTCAACTAGTGTGAAGTGTTTTTTTTTTTCACAACTGCGAAGGAGTTAGAAATGCTGTCAATGGCAGTTTGGATTGCTTGTAAACTTTGTTTCACAACATTTAAAAAGTGCAAGAAAACCATGTGACTAGTCTTTTTCTTTAAAAAAAAACAACTGACAGACTCCTTGAGTACCGCCAAGAAGTCAAGAAACTGTTCCAACACGTCTTGTTGTGTACACCGAATACAGAATTTCAATTGTACCTGCTCAGAAAGCATTATGTTTGAAGGGGTTCCCATTGTCGGTGCCTTGTATGGGAACCCAGTAGCTTTTTGCATATTGAAAAACTTTGAGCTTCAGTTCATTCTGTGTATGCAGAGTTTGAGCAATGGAATGCTATTGGTGTATACATGAGATTGAATCAAGGACAAGAGGCCATTGTGACAAAACACACTAAAGATACAATACATGTTTGGTATGCAGTTTCTTCACTGTTAAATATATAATGTGGGAACTGGAATTGATTCACAGACTCTTGACTTTATGCGTTTAAATTCCAGCAAATCTACCGGAGTTAAATCATGCCGAGATCGACAGCGGTATTATGAGTGCGTTTGAAATTATTACGGTACCCTGGCGCCCGTGGTGCCTGAGAAATATACAAATAAAACATAATGACCTGTTTATCCATATATGGGCATTTGTTTATGGGGTCAGCAAGGAAGCTGTTTGAACACACACACGCACGCACCAAACGTTCACATAAGAAGAACAACTTTGATCGCGAATGCCAACTTTGCTGGACATGTATGTCTATTTCAGTGATGTAGGACAAGGGATTGTGTTTTACTAACTCCCGGGAGCAGACTTCGGGAAATGTCATTGAGCTCCGACAGCTTGTTCTGTCGTGCAAACTGAAACCTCCGCTTCCGGGTCAGTCGACGTTTAGACATCGCAGTCTCGTCATTAAGATTCGGAAAACAAGTCAGACATCGGGCAAAGCCATTCACAAAATATCAATTCTCAACACGTAGAGGTTTGTTTGAAGACTGGTAATAAATAAAACATTCGATATACTGCCCGCACAGCGAATAATTCAAAGTCAACTGACAGGACTGACAGGGATGTAATAATAAGGAAGCCACGCAAACGCTCAGAAGACGGGTTTCGCATGTAGAGCCATTATTTTGATTATCGAAACCATTAAAAATAGGGAAATGGCGGTACTTCCGCCAAGTACAAAACAAGTCACGTACAGACGTTGTCGATCCGTCCATACTTATAATAATAATTGCGATGACAGTCATGGCATAACAGCCTTCAGATCGTAGTTGGCACTCGCACAGCATGATCCGATGCAGACATGATATACGTTCAGTCTGCACCGCGCATGCTAAAATTACAACCATAGGAAGTGAGTAAAAATCACGCGAATTGCGTGGTTTTCCCACACCGGAACGCGACAAAAACCACTTCCACAACACCAAATATGGCCTGCAACAATTTTTGATCATTTTGCATGATCGGATGCCAAATAAAAATCAAATAGTCTGGAAAACTGACAGCATAATAATATCGTACTTACTTGATGCCAGTGCTCTTCGAGCGATGGCAATGCCGAGAAGTAACCAGTACTATGAACCACTTCAAGTTCATTGAAGATTGCAGAACTTGGTAGTATGTCCATCTCTACTGCTAGGAAAACTCCACAAAAATGTGGACTACAATAGGGAATGTTTTGTAGACTTGTACAGTTTGTCAAAAACACGTACTCGTTGCAGGTTGAGTATGAACACAAGAGCAGAGCTTCGCGGTGATCACGAGTGCGAGTAAACCTAGGACTATATTATGTAAATGAGGTTAGATGACATGAACATCCCTTGTTTTGAAAACCAACCAATGACGAGCAGACTATTGTCAACCAAATGGCGCCTAATGGACCGTTAGCCAATTGAAATATCGATTACATCTCGCGCCAAGATTCCCATTAATGGAACTTATAACAACGTATATGTGATTGGCACAGACGCGATATGGCGTGACCATATATGGCAAGTGGAGAATGTTAATAAGGCAGTCTATTTTTAGCCTCCTATATAAAGCCGTGCAACGATGTCGCGAACAGTTCTCATTTGCCGTACGTGAGTCACCCAGTAAACATGCTCGTACTCAATTCGGACAAGGTGAATGTTCTTTTAACCCAGAATTTTATTTTCTCAAAAAAGAATTAAATCTATGGTTACACGAAAATAAGCTACATGGAAAACGTTAGTCACCGTGTAGCACATTTCGTGACTTGTAATCAGTTTGTGCCAACCCCCTGACCTCTCGTAGTGGTGCCGAGTAAGTTAACTTTCGTAACTTCCAAACGTCTGCGGTGCACAATCTTTAGTTATTTTGTCGATACAAGTAACTTTGATTTATCGCCGATATAGTATTATATGATACATGTTCCTATAGTAGCGAACAATTGTATTTAATCTTTGAGTTCCTCCATTGTCCCTATGGTATACGGATCCTCTGAATAACGATACCCGGACGATACGACGGCAACTCATCCCCCATTGGGGCTACACTGACCTACAAACCATGGTCTCTACCGGTACGTCCCGCGATGTCTTTCACACCATGGAAGCGTTGGTACTGTTAGTTCCTTGCATGTTCATACCAACCTCACTACATTAACGCCTCTTTTGATCCTCATCAAATTACCACCCCCCCCCCCCCCGCCTTGCTAAATCAAACCAGCTTTCACAACACACAATTTCGGGGTACAAAACCAGAGGGACGTTATACATTACAGGGAATACCGAAACAAACAGAATAATTCCCCCATGTTGCGATGTCAATACAGCCCACGTTTAACAACTGTGCAAGCCTATGCAAGTTTGATCAAGCACTGAAACACGTTTGTTTCAAGGCCAAACAAACATGTGTGCCCATATTTTATGCATCTAAACACAATTATTTGCTGTAATCAATCTGCCGGATTATTATATTTCAAACGTATCACATTTCCACCAAATGAACCGAGGCCTACTCCAACACCACCCGTTCACGGGGCTGCTGCTTTGCGGGCGTATAAAGGGCGCCACCATGGTCAAATATGAGTTTTTCTCCAAATCGCCGTTGTGTATAAGGGTAAACTAGAAACGTTCTTCCACTAAAATTTGTTAATAAAAAAAACACAAATATTCATGTAGATGTCCACATGTAAACAACGTAATATAATTTCTTTACAGCAATTAAACAAAGAAGAAACATTCAGTAGGTTTAATTTCATATTGACTGGTGTTTTGATTTAGCAAAATAATGCCATTTTTGCATTTTTTTTAGCAACAGAACATAATATTAAACAAAATGCGAATCATTTCAAAGACAGTATTCCATTTATTTCGACTGAAGAATATTCTTTTACTCTCAGGGTTCTAATTTCCGAGACAAAAAAAATGTGCATTTGCTATTATCATGCAAATTAGCGTCTTTTTTTAAACGTGAGACGATCAAAATACAGTGAATGGCAGAAATTTTATATACATATTTATAAAAAAAATATTAATACAGATCCTTAGCTTTTGTTCATTTTCAAATATTTGAATTGACTGTTGTTCGCTGAGATAGCCGGGTTGGTGATTGCTCAGGAGTGATCAACATTGTCTCAACTAGCTAAAAGTGACATAGTAAAAGCGACTGCTCAACCCTAATTCAAATAAAGTATTTCCTGATTGGAAAATGATTAATCAAAACTCATGTTGATGACAAAATGCCATTTGTGCATTGATCCATGGTGTCAACCATCGCATTTTTTCGTTTTGAAATGTCTTTTTTTTAAAACATTTTTCGTTGTCTTGCATTTTTTGGCTCAGAACCCCCGCCCCCACTGTTTCAAATGATCGACCACTAACAGTCATTTTGATTTATGAAAATCATATTTATAAAAACGTTTATAACATCCCCCAGGTTTCTGACATTCACTGTGGTCATTTTACAAGTATTTTGTTCTTTTGTATAATACCATCATGTACTGAGTTTCTGTTTTCTGGTTATCTGATTACCCATAACACCTCGCGTTTACGCAGGACTCGCTTCAAACATAAACTTTGAAATTCACTAACCTGAAATTCAAATTATGACACGTTTCACAAACATCATAATAGTTCCATTTTTTTTAAATATCAAGACCTTGTAGCATTCTTTTAGTCAAACATTAACAACTTGAACGAAATTTATTTAAAAAACTGTGCACAAAATTGTATCTTTTTCTAGAATAGTTTTGACAGTTTACAAACTGTGCCAAAGTATGTTTCAGTTCTCGGGGGGGGGGGTAGCTCCACGAAAATGGCAGATTTAAAGGGCGGTGGTCGTCGAGCAGCCCATGTTAGAATTTCATGTAAACAAACAATGTATTTTACACGCGTTGAGTACGCCGCTATGAGTCACATATCGAACAGGACGCGACGCGGCGACCACCCACTTTAAGTGTCTCTCTATAGTGTTTACAGAGATCTCAAACATACATCCATCCCGTTCAGAAACTTAATAAAGCTTTGAAAAATTGACGTGGCAAATTCAATAAATATTTTGTTCCGACTTTATTTTCACCACTATTTCGTCCTCGGATAAGGAGAAACTATGACAGACTCGCTAAGGTAGAGGCATCTTGCTAGGCATGAGATTAAAACAAGCGTGTGATTCAAAGCTATGAACACTGGGAAATAAAATGAGCACTGTGTAATTTATACGTGCAATTTTAGTTATCAGTTTTCGCCACATTGTGACGACATATCAATGACCGAATAAACAAAATCAAATTTCAATCACACTGTAGATGGCGCTAGACTAAAAAATACCGGAACTCCAGGAAACTGCTCCATCAATACCAGGTTCATCGACCTTATACTTCAAGCCTTTGTTTGTGTGATTCGTATTTTTTCATTCCAAAAATCGAAGTGTATACATTTCAGAGAAAGATGTCGGTTCGTACTATAGTTCCTGTCTTACGTATACCGGTTATATTGTTGGCGTAACACATTCCGATATCACATGTGGGCAGTGTTATTTTTAGTTCGAGTCCTTCCAATATCAAAAACTCGTGCTTTTAGTTGCTGTAACTCGGAGTAATAAACAAACCCGTTAGTTTAGAATTGACTGTGTTAACTTTAAATTTCATCATTTCTGAACGTCGGATCTACGATAAAAATAGCGCAAAACGAGAGTTGTTTGTCCCATGCGACCACACCCACATGGAAGGCGGTCATATTATATACAATGTATATGTACGCCGAGTTGGCTTCCGTAAAGACGTCCAACTTTACCCTTTTCTGAATCATACTATGCAATTATCCCCAAGACACAATTTTAAACTACTTGTCAAGACAAATTAAAATAATACCTGCGGAATTGTCGACCACACCCATTGAATCACATCGTTTCCCCCCGATCAATGTGCGTCGTGTGTTGTCGTTGGTATGCTTCTAAGACGGTGTTTCATAATATATGGACGTACAAGACGAGTGACTCACGTCTTCGGCCAGCCTCATCTCATTGGCTATCCAGGATCTGGTAATCGTAAGACACACGCACGCATTCCCGGTGGGTAACGGGGCCAGAACGCGGCCCAACGCCGGGTCCACCTGCTATATAGAGGGTCCCAATGGTACATAGTGCAGGCATGCATACACGAACAATCAACCGCGAAAAACTCGTCAAAATACAGCACGCAAGACCGTTACATGGTAAGCATCGGCCTGGGAGAGAGTTGTGCAAATCAACGTTGCCTCTCTCTGTCCTAAATTTCACACATTCGAATCCATAATCCATCGTACACGCCATCACGGCGAACAAAAGCCCAAATTGTTCGACTAACGCGTTAGTTAGGTGTGGTATACATACACAGTTCATACACACAACGGTCACTGCGTATGCATGCATAATTAATTTCGTCCGGCGTTTGAAGAATACTGTCGCCTGCTTTTCTAATGAGTCTTTACATTTAAAGTCTGATCACGAACACAATTATGGTTAATTCGATTTATAATGGCGTGTTCATCATTTAGTTGGACGCACGGAACGAGCCTGTTGACGTAAGCCGGTGACCGGGCCACCATGAACTTCTTGACCCAGTCGGTACTTGTACACATTGTACCAGTTATTTTATCGAGTGTTTCGAAACGAATAACATCGTAATATATCAGATTAAATTGGCGTTTCGCGTACTAGGGCATTGACACACGCACCCGGTATTGGTACGGATCATGTGGGGTTAATCCCCCCCCCCCCACCAATAAACAGTTTATTTTGAACAGCCTGAAATGTACAAGGTAATATATTCACAGTGATAGAATGGGAAAAAAACGCTGCATTACTAGCCGGAAGTCGTAACGACTTAATGACATCATTTAGCGGCTAACGGCATAATATCTTCGTCAGCCAATGTGGACGGCCATGGATTCCCATGGCTTCGACGAAACCAGGCGAATAGGACGATGACGTTGTAAGTACGTACCGACTGCTAATTCATCTTCCAGATGATTTTAGTTCTACCAAACACATGTTCAATATACGACTCTGGTCGCGGCGGAGAATACTGGCATAATTTGTAATGAGAAACACGTTTGAATTGTTATTGAGTACAAATAATGAACAATACCGAGCATAATGTCAAACGATTTGTTGTATGATAAATTGAAAATCGGCGCAAAAAAGTGCTACAAATATGGATATCAAGTACATCTACAGCAAGACCGCTTGGGTATTCCCCGCCTTTTCCGAAACAGTCGAAATAAGAAAATGGGAAACCCTTTTCACAAAATTTTGAGAAAAACGTACCCCCTTTATCAGTTGACATGATTCGTTTTTTTAACATGAGTTTCTAGTGCGACCAACTCAAAAAAGATATTTTCACGAAAACCGTTTTTGTCACCCACAGAAATAGCGATATTTTATTCTTGGGAAAGAAGTTTTGACGATTGTCACGAACTAACCACAGCTGGCCACGAACTTGGAGCCCAGACTGAACACATACAATGTAGACTACTTTAAAAGATTCTCCACTTTTGACGATTAAAAAAAAAACAGTCTCAATTTCAGTTTTCAGCACACTGTTATGTATTTACCAAATGGAAGTAACTCCCGGAGAAAAAACACCGCATTTGATTTAAGTTGATAAATGCTCTGGCTAAAATTGAAAAAAAAAAAATCATGGTACTGCGTACAAACATTGCCGTATATCACGTGGTCGTATATTTTGTAAAAATGACAATCTCAAGAAATTGTTGTTCATTGCATCCATCATCATGGCGTCATTGCCACAAGAGGGCGCGGTAAACGACGATGCATGGCGTCTCGCATTTTCAGTACGATTGATGATATCAGAATATTATGAGGATACTGCAAAGTATGCACGCAGACAACCGGGAGTATCGGTCGCGTACTGTAAAATGCGTACTTTGCAGTATCCTCGTATTAACCTTATTAGTATACATCATGGGAATGCCGAAATCAAAACAAGTTTAGAACATATTTAGTAAACTTCTGTGTAAGGGGTCCGATAAAACCTCTGGGGCAGCCATGTTTTTTTTTTTTATTATTAGAGGACTTGACTTGACTCCCCGTACTTTCACGCGAGGTTGGCTGTTCAGCCGACCACGAACTTCGTTAATACTGGATTGGTAAAATTTGATCAATATAGTTCAGGACCAAAAGCAACTGAAAAAGTTGTCAATGACCTAGTCAGTGTTTGTATTGTAGTTGCGTAATAGATATATATGACTTAATGTGTAATGTACGTTACAAGTTTAAACTTGATTGGTTCAGGCATGTATGAGATATGGCTATGTTGAACTGCATTCGTTTAAACAAAATGACCGCCAGAAAGCCATATGATTTTGAATTTGATCGTTACAAAATACATGTGCGTTCCTAACATGTAGTGGTGAATGTGTGCCACATGAACTTGGTCGATTAAGGCATATCAAACATATGAATCAGGAATTGCATTCTTTGAAACAAAGTGGCAACCAGTCGGCTGTTCAACGTTCAAGTTTGAATAGAATCCATCTATGTATGCTGGAGATTGGGTTCCGAAAAGCCGTTCATGCCTTAGTGAAATTCATTCGCACAAATTTTCAGCCGGATTATTCTGAAAAATAATCTAACATCTAATCGTATATAATATATCCAACCTGGGAAAGCAAGCAACTATTTATCGTTATGTGAATCATGAAATGAAGAGTTGACGAGTCATGTAATGTGTGGAAAGGGTTCGGTATACACCTTCCCTGGACGGCGCGCCCTCTAGCGACGAATCGATCTATGACAAAGACCTCGATATCGTTTTGATCTGTAGTCGTCCATGAACAATGATTATGTTTTTCAAAGTTCCTATAATTTGATGACGAACGACAACACGTTTTGAAAACAAATGCCTTCATCCACTTCACAGAAGCGTCACAGCACCAGAGGGCGCAACTTATAGGAATGTTGTATTTCTTGTTTTGATGCGCATTTGAAAATTGATTTGTATTTGTGAACTCCCAATCACGTATAAATATGCCAGAATTTGCGATAGGTGACAATTAATAATTAGCAGACAATTTCAAAATAAGAAAATCATAATTAATGTAGAACTTCCATATTTTTTAGCAGACACTCCTAATTAGGCACAAATTACAATAAAAATAGTGAGTGTGCACTCATGAGGTATGAGATATACATGTATTGACTAACATTTGAAATAGGTGACATTTAATAATTATCAGACAATTTTAAAATAAAGAAATCATAATTATGGTAGAACTTCCATATTTTCTAGCAGTCACTAATTAAGACACTAAATACATTGAAAATACTGAGTATACTCCTAAACCACTCATGTGGTATGAAATATACATGTACTGACTACATTTTGTGATAAGTGACATTTAATAATTAGCAAACAATTTCAGAATATAGAAGTAATATTGATATTTTTCTTGTGTACCAGCAGCCACTCGGTAAATATGACAGTACTTACAGTAAAAGTATTAGTAAAACCAAAGAAACACTTTGAAGGTCTTCCGGTTAATCTTGCCTTCCTTAAACAAGCCAAAACGTCCTGTACAATATGTACATGCTCCCATGATTTTGAATAAATTAAAATCTCAACTTTAAGACCTATCAACAAAATATGCACCATAAAAGAAAAAAGAAAAAGAGACTAGTGCGTTAACAAGGCCGAAAAGCATTCGCCGAAAATTGAAATAAACCATCAGGTGTGAGTAAGGCTATGTTCCAATCACTCGTTTCTTCACAATGACGTCATATGCAGGCACTAGATTGAGGATTCCAAAGCGTCCAGCCATCGATGGTTTGGGACGATCAGTTGGGAATCTGAATTCAAACTCCTGAATCATTCTGCTCAAAAACAGAAATATTTCCATACGTGCCAAGTCTGAACCAATACAATCTCGTTGGCCTGAAACAAAATAAAGCAATGTCACATTTTTTTCGAACAAGGGTCAATAAAACAAAACAAAAACAAATAGATGAATATTCCAAGAATTGATTTAAACCATTTGTCTATAATGCAAATTTCTATAACTTTGTGATTCCAGGCCAAATAGTAGTAGTACCACTCACCTATTCCAAATGGGAAAATCAAATCTCTGTTTACTACGTCACCAGACTCATTTAAGAATCGTTGTGGGTTAAACTCTTCTGGATTCGCCCAAGTCTTCTCATCATAATGGACAGACCACCAGTTAGCAAAAACCATTGTGCCCTTTGGAACTGTATAAGCACATAATTGTGTATCGTCAGATGTTGATTTTATATCGACATACAATATTGTGGAAACACGAAGTGTCTCTAAGATAAATGCATCAAGATATGGAAGAATGTCCTGTCTCACCAACACGGTGCCGTATAATTTTCCATTCTTGAACTGATCTCATCAAAATAACACTGCTGAATATCTTCAAATAAGCTCAAGTAGAGCACCGCCCATAGTAGAGCCTGCGTAGAAGTGTCCGTACCTGCAATCATTATGTTGATACAATTACATGGGAATTGTTCAGAATCATCAAAGATGTACTCTTTTCGTTCAGCAACGGGCGTTTTCAAATATTTCCATTCTTCTTTGAGATAAATGTCAAACATCGATGTTGGCTCCTCCTCACCAGGTTTGAATATCTGTCGATGGTGAGCTAAACACTGTGTATACTATTGTTTTAATTTATTGTAATTACTTTGTAACTCGCGACGTTGCTTTGATGGTAGAGCCCAAAGGAGAGGAATAAAGGTTGCCAAACTTGAATCCATTAATTGGGTACCGATATCTCTCGTCATCTTTAGACGATCCTTAAATTCTTGATTGTCATAGTCAAATCGTGTCCCATGTAACATCCGACAGATGATATTTGCCACAGCACGAGTTAAAGTACCATTGATGTCTGTTGGAATACCACTTGTCTGTCGAAGGGCCTCTATCAGAAAATCGCATTCTTCTTGAATCAACAGTTCTCCCTTTGTCTTTCCCATTCCCATTTTCTGAAGAGCAAGAATTGTAAACTTCCTCACATATTGCCACATCGGTGTGGGTGCATCAAATACTCCTATCATAGAGAATAAAATTGTGTACAAATATATAAATATCACAATAATATTATATCACCTAAGTATAACCTATAATAGCAAAAAATGCATGTCTCATTGTAGGATTAACACGCCATTGTTAGCTTGGGCACCTTCATGTACAGCCATAAACAGTTCATTAGGATTATCATAAAAACAAAAAGTGTTGGCGCTAGTAAGTCAAAGAAACTCTTATTAGCTTTTCAATAAAGCAGAATAATAAGCATATATACAGTGACAAATCCTTGACCTGTTACTAAGTAAACAAGAATAATAAACAATTGCATTGTCACTGTTTTTCGTTCTATAATATGTCATCCAACTGAAACTTCTTATTTTGGACCTATAGTTTAATACTAATTTATAACAGTGTTTGGGTGGTTGACAGAACCAAACATCCACCCGCCAATGAGTGAGATTGTATACTGGACACGTACATACAACATAGTTCAATATTGGTGACCTTGTCCTTTGTTATATAATAGTATTTCCTAGTTATAAATAATAGTTTGGTCCAATATGAATATGCATTATCACAATTAATTTTTAATGTTTTAGAATTGAAAAAAGCATTGTGAAAACGGTCTACCTTGATTGATGTAATTAACTTTACAAACACATTGATAATCAAGGACATAATTTCCAGTTGGGGGACCAGGAGGAAAAAATTGTAGATTCATTGTTTTATTCTATTATAGCCCATCTTGTTAACATAATATATGTGAGGGGGTATAATTCATTACATATATTGGGGGAAAAATATCGCTTTACAAGGGAAATATTATTCATTGTTTTTGAGGGGTATACTTCACATCACTTCACATCACATATTGAAAACCTGTTCAGGGAGATATAATTAAGAATAACTACATATATTGGGGTAATATTAGCACATCTCTGTGTGAGGGGGATATAATTCAGGCACATATTGGGGTAGCACATTTGCATGCAAGAGGATATAATTTATGGTTCACGTTGAGGGCGGAATAACTCTTTGAGGAACGGGATTAAAGTCATGGCAGAATATATTTTCAAGTTTGAACTACAGTGTGAATGACATATTGGTGTACTTTTTGGAAAACATGTATTAATTCAAGTATAGCAAAAATATTTGCAGAGGGCTATACATGGTATGGTTTTCATAAACTCGCTCTCGAATCACAAATATATGCCAACTTGCATTCAACTGAGGTGCAACACGTCGAAAAAAACCATTACAAGCTCAGAATGAATGTAAATAGAATGTAAATTGAACAGATATGGAATTATTTTTGATTTGATAACTTTAAACTAAACAGGCATAATTTTCTATTACCCACAGATCTTGATCAAAAGCCTGGCATATAAAATGGGATATTCATTGGATTATCTGACATCATATTTTCTGTTAGGATAGTTTATGTATTTTATTGGTATGTTTACAAATGTGTATTAGACTGTGCAACAATTCGCTGAGTTGAGTTGACATTGAAACCCAGTCTAATATTCCCATTGAATTTGGAAGAAACACTGATTATAACATTGGTTACAAGATAAATAATTTACTTAATTGAACACATACAGCAATTTATATTCCCTCTGGGGTGTATACTTGATATCACATGAATGGTTTGGTGCACACTGTCCTGTAGTTGGCTGCTGGTACATAAGTGAAATACACCATGAATATGATTTCCATATTTTGAAATTGTCTGCTAATTATTAAATGTGGCCTATCGTAAATTGTAGATAGTTTTATATTCTATAAATTGTAAAGGTGCCCATTTAATATTTTTACTGTAATTAGTGTTAGAGTGTCTGCTATTGAATAGGAATATTCAGCTATAATTATGATTTCCATATTTTAAAATTGTCTGATAACTATAAAATGTCACCTATCACAAATTGTAGTCCCTGCATGTATGTTTCATACAAAGGGTATAGATGCACAATCAATATTTTTGATAAAAATATTAGGAATAGTCTTTATATGCACGTACATAGAAATACACTCTCAGAGAGAGTGAATAGATTTGTTAGAATTGCTCTGATAAAATGAACATCATCCATTCACATTAATATATTGAACTATTAATTAACGATAACTTATGGAGTTCATTACAATTGGCGACAAGATGTTGTTTTTAAAGATCGCAGAGAAATCGAGCACTCTTCACGGACATCTTGCATCGGTTGCGATGTCATTATGTCACCATAGTCTACGCTACTAAATCATCATTACATTTATGTAAGACGAAACTGACCTTTTTAAAGCAAGCAATAAACATCACGGATGAGTATCCAAGCGTAACAGTACCGTGATACTGATGAAAGGCCTGGGAAGAACACTACTGAATGTAACTAAAAATATATGCGACTGTCATTACATATGTATTATCTCAAACCAATAATCATTACTACATTACCTTTCCGGTTGCTGATTTTTGCCAGAGTCCAATTTGGTGGTCTTCCGGCGAGAGAATCTTCAGAGAAAGACTTCTTTATAACTTCTGCGTTGTTTAAAACAATGACTAGCTCAGTACCCAGTCGACAACTATAAATGTCTCCATACTTTTTATACCATCGATGATATGCCTGGTGTGGCGTCTCACCAAGGGAAAGTAGCCTTCCTAAAATAGGCAACCCAATTGGTCCCGGTGGAAGCTTGTGAGCTCGACTCAGGAATACATAGAGTAGTAGTAGTAGTTCTTCTGTGATTTTTTCGGCTTGGCCGATTTCGCTCAAACGCAACAGGTAGGTCACACCTTCGCCCTAGTTATTGGGAAAAATCTGAAAAAAAAACAGTTGACCAGATAAAAATAAACATATTTTCAAACATTATGCACGTACATTTTTATGACATTTTGGTGTAGATTTGATCCTTCTTTTGTGGTCATTTTCGTTTTATTTCGCTTTTTCTTACTCAGACAGTCTTGGCTAGATAGTGTTTAAGTGCTTTGTCAATGCTGGAACATACTCAACAAACGATTTTGATATATAGGAAGCCGACCAACGCGTTTACGTTGCTTCTTGATTGACAAGTTACTATTGCTGACCTGTGAACGGTGCGGCGGTATGCGACTTCCTGTCCCAACTCCCTGTTTACATACCTCAAGTGCGATCAACCAGCCTCGCAAATCTACAAAAAAGCAAACAAGACTTAGACGCTTCCAGCATGCCAAGCGGAATAAAAAATACAATTGTAAATAATAAATAAACCTTTTCACCTTTATCTCACAAACATGTCGACTTCATGTCAACCTCTGGCCTCGCAGCTTCCACTGACATGACGTACTGCTAAATATTTTTTTTGTATTTATTTTTTGGGTCATAATTCTTTTGTTGACTTTTGTTGACAGATTTCATTGTTTTTTCGCATTGTTGACGAACAAAAAACGTTTTAACACAACACTTGTTTTACTTCAAAGGCATTTTGACAGTGAAGCAAACAATTTTTGTTGCTCCATACAGTAATGATAACCATAGCATTGCCAGTGATAGTACAAATGTCATCGATGCATTGGATGACCGTGCTCAATAATGGAGGTCCACTTCATTTTCATCCGCCTCTCGCCTGTAGTTAAATGAATCCTGCGCAGATTTACAGCAGTGTTTTTTTATAACAATGCGATTTCACCTCCGGCAAGGCAATCAATGTGTTTAGAGACTACATATTTACAAAACTTCTGAAATGAAGTGACTTTTAGATTTGACTATCAAAATATGCTGAACTCGCTACCCCATATTTATGCTGGTATTTACACAATGACGTTTGATATGAATCAGTTCCTTATTAACAGTATGATTACTCTTCATGATATGTTATTACATAAGGCGGCAATCAAAATATTATTAATCTTATATGTAATGTGAATTAACCTTCCCGCTAAAACAATTGACAAGTCCTTTTCCCGTCACGAATTAATTAAGTACTTTTCACTCCCAATATGTTTTATTAACCCATGATAATAGTTGAAATGTGCATATATTTCATATCAAACCATAATTATATCCAATGCTAAGGTTGATCGTGTATGCACGGGTCCAGTCTACAGTCTTAATCATTTAGTCCATCACCCAAAGTTAGTGTTAAACTATAAGAAATTTAAGTTGGATGACACTTGTGTATTATTCTTGTAACTGGTGTAGGATTTTTCACTGTATATCTGCTTATTATTCTGGTGTATTTGAAAGCTAGTATGCGTTTCTATGACTTTTTTGTTTTTATGATAATCCTAATGAAGTGTGTATGGCTGTACATGAAAGTGCCCAAGCTACCAATAACGTGTTAGCCTGACAACCACGAAATACACTTGAAAATGAATTATGAATGAATTGATGCACCCACACCGATGTGGCAATCTGTGAGGAAGTTTACAATTGTTGCTCTTCAGAGAATGGGAATGGGAAAGACTAAGGGAGAACTGTTGATTCAAGAAGAATGCGATTTCCTGATAGAGGCCCTTCGACAGACAAGTGGTATTCCAACAGACATCAATGGTACTTTAACTCGTGCTGTGGCAAATATCATCTGTCGGATGTTACATGGGACACGATTTGACTATGACAATCTAGAATATCAGGAACATCTAAATTTGATGAGAGATATTGATACCCAATTTATGGATTCCAGTTTGGCAACTTTCATTCCTCTCCTTTGGGCTCTACTGTTACAAAGTAGTTACAATAAATTAAAACAATATTATACACAGTGTTTAGCTCACCATCGACAGATATTCAAACTTGGTGAAGATGAGCCAACATCGATTTTTGACATTTATATCAAAGAAGAGCGGAAATATTTGAAAACGCCTGTTGCTGAACGAAGGAGTGCATTTTTGATGATTCTGAGCAATACTCATGTAATTGTATCAACATAATGATTGCAGGTACGGACACTTCTACGCATGCTCTACTATGGGCGGTGCTGTATTTGAGCTTATTGGAAGATATTCAGCAGTGTTATTTTGATGAGATCAGTTCAAGAATGGTAAATTATACGGCACCATGTTGGAGAGACAGGACCATTCTTCCATATCTTGATGCATTTATCTTAGAGACACTTCTTTTTCTACAATAGTGTATGTAGATTTGAAAGCAGTGTCAGAAGATACACAATTATGTGGTTATACAGTTCCAAAGGGCACAATGTTTGTTTCTAACTGGTGGTTTGTCCATTATGATGAGAAGACTTTGTGAATCCAGAAGAGTTTAACCCACAACGATTCTTAAATGAATCTGGTCACGTAGTAAACAGAGATTTAATTTTTCCATTTGGAATAGGTGAGTGCAACTACTACTATTTGGCCTGGAATCACAAAGTGCCTTATAGAATTTGGCATTATAGACAAATGGTTTAAATCAATGCTTGGAATGTCAAATGTTGTGCGACTGTCCTGGCATGTCAATGCCGATTTAACATCGCTCATGGTGGGTTACTGAAGCAAGTCGTTTTGTTTCACAATTTAATTACAAATTGTTGAAAAAAGTATATATACCTTCAAAGATTTTGTTTTGCATGTTTTTTTCAAATTTGTTTTAATTTTGATGAAATTAAGCCGACTGTCGGCGATGCTTGTATAAAATCACTACATTTCATCTGTTTCTCAAACTTGGGATACAAACATACACGAGTTACTGATGTATATTGATATGTTTTAAATTTTATTTTAAATCACCGACTTTGTCACTGATTTAGTAGATAGAAAGAAAAACCTGTGATATATATATACATATATAAATGTTTATTTCATTAGAAAAAAAATGAAAATACAAGTAGTTATATAGATAAAAATAAAATAAAAAATACTCATTGAATTGTTCAGCAACATCGATTTTTTATTTGTTTTACTTACCATTGACTGACAGGTGGCCAGTGTATTTTTTATTTTTATTTGATTACATTTCTTGTATTCGTTATATTTGCATGGCTGATTCTGTTCGAATAGAATGTGACATTGTTTTATTTTGTTTCAGGCCAACGTGATTGTATTGGTTCAGATTTGGCACGTATGGAAATATTTCTGTTTTTGAGCAGAATGATTCAAGAGTTTGAATTCAGATTCCCAACTGATCGTCACAAGACATCGATGACTTGACGCTTTGGAATCCTCAATCTACCATATGCATATGACGTCATCGTGAAGAAACGAGTGATTGGAACGATGTAATCCATTGGCTACACCTACAACAATAATAACTGTAACAATGCTAATAACGTGGATAATAAGATACATTTTATAATGAAATATTATCAAACAATATTGCTGGTCGCTAAAAGTAAACTTAACAACCATAATATGCCAACTCGACAGCAGCTCTCAGAAAAGATGCTGAGCTTTGCTATATTTGTACATTATCCATATCAACACTCATCTTCTCACTGAACGCATTATCTTCTTCATTTGCACATCATATTTCATTAAAACTTGTGAGTACGATTACTCTAACACATAAAAATTACTAGACAAAATATGAATTAGTTATTATCAGTGTATGTATATTGGGTCGAGTCTGGTATCTCTAAGTGCGAGGGTTATCAGCTAAGTTGCCAGACATGCGTCTGTAATCCAGAGTTATGGGGGAACCAGAATTTCAAATTACAGCGCATGACATGGTGGGAGCGTGTGAAAATCCTTTGCAATCTGAGTAGTCGCTGGATTGGTGTGGCTTGCTAGCTTGTGTATATATCTGGTAGCGCCGCTTATGTGTGGGCTTCGAATACGAACACAGCGTTCAGCACCATCAATGTGGTTTGATTGACAAACGGTGCTAAATGTTACTTTGCCTAAAACGTAAATTTCAATTGACGTCACTGTGATGACGCATGCGTTGTGGAATACGGGAAAAAAAGCCCCGAAGCATGCGCACACAATATGCTAATAACTTTAACGAGGTTATGATGAAGACATATCCCATGAATATGAGTGCATTTGTTAATAGAAAATATTGTCAGGGAATTATTTAGCTACTCGGACATTCGTATAATTTCGTGTATATTCGAGAAACGTCTCTCGTCCTAGGAACCTACATTTCGCGGAAACATTGCAATCCATATATGGAAATAGTACGCGTATAATTTCTGTTAGCCTATTACGTACTGATTTTGAAGTCACGTGATCAAACAATGAGGCCATCTTGTTATTTCCCTGGGATTTTTAGTGAGCGTGTCTTGTAATTCGGAGTGTTACGATGAAGAATACAGTTCTTGGTGTTTTATTCCCGAATGGTGTGTGTGTTTTCATTAATTTCGCCCCCGTTTACCATTCCTCGACGGATGGGAGTGCACTGGTTGCTTGTGGTCGTCTAAGTGAGATTTATGTTAGTGTTGAACCGGTGTTGTCCGTGAGAGTCGATATCGTCAACCATTGATTGGCGCGAACATCGACAGTTTCTTACAGGGTGATATAAATTGTGAGAGATAGTCCCTGAAATACTCAAATATTGCTCTTACAACATGTACTATGAAACGCTGAATTACGTATATTCGGTCTTGACCCACTCTGCTTATTATTTGAAGACGCTTTCTATCACACTAAACTGGTCACCAAATTTAACAAGTGTCTCCCCTTTTTACACTGTCATCCGGCGCGAGCGTTGGCAAGCCTAAATAGATTTCGATTGTGCACAGCGCCACCAGTGGCTGTCCCGGCTCCAAGCGACCAGTTAATTTGCTTTGGATGATTAAACCAGTTTAAGTGCATATATGATGTGAGACGTATATGTAAAGTTTTGATGTGATCGGTCCAGTCAGTAAGAGATATGGCCTTGGGACCACATTTTTACAGCAGATAGGCCGTCACTCGACGGTCATTTTTAAACCGATCTGAAAAATGTGAACAATATTTCTCCATGCCCGACCCAAATCTTGTTATGGAATGGCAGAAAATTGGGCTAAGCATACTTGAGATACCAGGACAAACGGACACAGGAAGACGCGGGCGAACTGACTCACATAGTGTGAAACTTTAGGTACACGTTTTTGGACAAATTAGGCCATCACTATACCAGCACTCTGTGAAGAGCATAAGTGTGAGATGGAGAACAATGCTAACAAAGGACAGATTAATAATAATATTTTTTTTATTAGCACTTACACATTACCCCGAGAGATTGGCAATGGTTGCAAATGTATAATAAGAGTGCGAAACTAAGCTTATACTGACATTAAAAAAATATTGAAACTAAATTATTATACTACAAAAGATAGCAGACAAAATGCAAAACGTAACTGTAAAATTGTCACTGACCTTGCTGTCTTATTTTAACACACTTAGGCACTTCGATACAGAGATGGTTGGATCACAGTAGTTTTGCAGGGCCATGAATTATGTCTTTGGAGACACATTTTGGTTTTTGCCTTTTCAAATAAAACATTTTTTCGGGGGTATATTTCTTGCATTACATCATTAGGTGATACCCATCTTCTACTTCGCACCTATCTTAATTTTCAAGTCATGTATACTGAGACGGAATTTTGTGAAGTTTTCGCACATCTCATTATGTTGCAGGGTAACAACGTAGAATTCAAAAACAAAATGTTATCTATGTGTATGTTCTTAATTTATTTTTTTAATTTTGTTTTGATATGAATGATGTATGTATATTTTTTATAAATTTGTCTTAATTGCTTTGTTGTTAGATTGCATTGCCGTCGACCAGGTTGTTAATTTCTTTATTTTCTTCGAAAGGTTGTTTCAATATTGTATTTTCCCAGTTCTTTACACGATTAAAAAAATTAATCATTTGTTTTCCGATAAAAGTTCAGTGTTCTCCCCAGCATTTTTGGGTCGAGTAGTGGGTAATTTGCATACTCATTTGCATAAATTAGCATATAAATATTCAGCATCTCAAATTGAAAACACAACACATGAAATTCTTTTTAACAAGCAAGTTTATTGCACTTTGCTACAAATTACGAATGTGATATAGCTTTAAATAACGTTTAGCCGTCTATTCTGTTTCTTTGCCCACAAATCTGCTGCTTTGTCAAAATCAAATGATATTTCAGGTGGCCCTTCTAGTGTTATATACAACAGGTGGTTTAGTGTATCTTCTTTCATCCTGTTTCTCAGAGTGGTCTTTACCCTATTTAAGGCAGAGAAGCCTCTCTCACAATCTAAAATGTAAAATATAATTGGATAAGTAAAATTGATAAATGCTTCTCATGAATGATATCTTTTTAGCTGTTACTTATTCACTGTCAATCCAGTAAATGGTGAATGTTTTACTTAAACATAAAATTGAAACTCACCAGCAGTACCTTTTGGTAAGATCATGGCAATACATGCCAACTTCTAAAGATTTGGGTAGACAGGCTGGTATAGTTTTATTATCTTTTTCACCACATCAATATATTTACTATCAGTCATCTTCACCATCTCTGGCTTTATACTATCCCATTCAATAATTAAATCATCTTTATTTGGAATTATTTCTAGATAATGCTCACCAAGAATCTGAAGAAAAAAATGAAGATAATCAGTGTACATTGTGTTTACCTGGAAGTTGTACATCTAAATAAATAGATGAGTAGATCTAATATGAAACAATTTATAATAAAAACCTTTCTTATTACCTGTAGTTGTTGCTGTTGTATTGTATCATCCACAATATCATCCATCTCCTCCAAAGTGCTGGGGTCAAATACATTGAATGCTTGTAGTAATTCAATATCAGGAAATCTTTCCTTTAAATTTGTTGTTATATTATCTATGTATTTGTCATAAATCTTTAAAAAAAACAGAACATAAATTAACATTATACCATTTATACAATATTCAGTTTTGCACTAGATCAGTAGGTCTACTTGTAATACAATTTTGTAAGTAAATGTGACATACCTGACTCTTGAATGATACTATCTTGTGTTCTGTGGCATTGATGTTGTGCATTGACAGATCACCAGTCAACCTTGTTTCAAGCTGTTGCATATATGTACCCGGGACATCTTTGAGGTGATTGATGGCCATTATTGTACTATGTAATACTGGCTCAATTATTGAAAGGTTGACATTTTTTTTCTACAAATAAAATAAAATAATCAGCTTTACAGAATTAAAGAATGAGGAGAGTATGATCAAATAAATAAAATATAAAATGCAAGCTTGTAAATTTTAATATTAAATATAATGTAAAAGAACATGGAATACCTGGAAGACCAAGGACAATCTTGTAAGATGTGGCAGTATGTCACTAAGCATATGGATACTTGCAATAAAGTCATATGACTTAATGAACATTGCCAGACCTTGTGCCGTAGCATCACCTCGTTCTTCACTCTCCCTCTCTAGACTCGTGATGACAGCAGATAGCGTTCTTCGAACAGCATCAACTGCCCTTTGATGTGATAGCCACCTAACACTTTTTGCTTCCTTCATTTTAATCTGAGGCTCAGATAATATGGCCTGAAATAAAGCATTTACAAGTAATAATTATCCCCACACTTGTTTGATAAATATCTATATAAAGCTATTACAAACTTAGTAATTCAGAAAGGGATGTGAAGCTCACCTCAATTTGTTTCAATCCAGACATTTGCACTGCTGAGTTTTGATAAAAATAATAAAGTTGTTGTAGAATGCTTGAAAATCGCTTTAAATATTTAATCCCATTCATTGCTTGGGCTGCTGCCAAAGCCAATCTGTGCGCTACACAGTGAATATTTACAAGCATTGGATTTCTTTCTCTCAATCGAGTTGCAACCTAAAGAGATAAATCAAATGAAATGCTGGTTACAATAAATTTACATCATTGTATTATAGCTGTGTCTAGGAAGTTCAGGATTGTGTACACAGGATTCTTAAAATATACTCACCCCTGTTCTTCTTCCCACCATAACTGAAGCACCATCTGATCCTAAAGCAGCCATCTTGGGTTTTATTTCGAGTGACTCATCTTCAGAGAAAGTTACAGTTGCTTCTTCAATGGTCTCTGCTCTCCCATCTTTGATATCCTGGATATTGATGAATGAAGTTCTTAGCTGAAAGTGATCAATACCATATTTGGGTAAAACATATACAATGGCAAATAAATAATCATTACATTACAGAAACAATGTCTGTTTTATAGTTTTGTACTGAACTACTTCACTGATTGACATTATTATTTATGAGCATAGAGAAGCAGTGACATTGTGTTAAATATGTTTGCTTTCCTGTCTGAGATCACCCATTAAGAGGTGGTAAAAATAAACAAAGGGAGATTGCATGCAACAAACACTGTGTAAAAGTCTGTAAAACAATATACTCACCTCGGCATTCTTGTCAATAAACCTTGCATACATTATAAGTTGTTTCAAAATATAAATATCAGTAGTTTCATCCAACATCATAGCATAGAAAGGACTATCTCTGAGCTGCTGCATAATGTTTTGTTTCACTACAGTACCAAGGACTTCAACCATTTCATGTATTGTACGTTCGGAAGTATAACACGCATTTGCTCAATAAAAAAAATAACTAAGTCACTGAACAAATAGAATAAGTGAATAAATATTTTCACAATGAATGAATGAAATTCAGATGCTCAAAGTATGTGCATCCCAATGATTGAACAAGTTCCACCAGACTCTTGAACTTCGCGCAGAGTTATGGGTAAATCAAGTGCGCATACTCATTTTCAGCCAATCAGGCGTGCCGTAACAGCGAGTATTTCCTTGATTTACCCAGGACTCTATGCGAAACTCCCTTGATTCTGGCTGCTGGCCATTTTCGTTCATGAAATCGTCGGATATCGTCAGATAACGCGGGATTTGTGCAGTTTTGAATAAAACCAAGTTAGCGATTATGAACAATGGTTATTAACGTAACACCTGATCCCCTCTAAAATTTTTGTTTCGCATTTTAAGGTAAGAAATCGACATTTGAAACCGACAGGGTGTCGATTTACTCGGTGCCGTGTTTCACAACTTGTTTATTTATATACGTATAGCGGATGATTTTTATTGAAAATTAGTATTTATTGATTTTCAGCCCCCAAGTGACTGTGGTCTCGGACTTTAAGTGTTTCGTTATACTATAATTCTCCAACGTAGTGCACGGTGTTTTCACCCAAACATCTGTTCCATTTTTTGACCTTACTGCATGCCTTCCACAAAGAAAACAAAACAATCCTAAAAAAAGAGGAAAACATGACTTAAAAATTAAGTTGAAACGATCGTGTACAGGGATTCAAGAAAACATGGCGGTTGACCTAGATTGTCTTCCGGGTCAAATGTCGGATCATGTTTTGCGTATTTTTCTCGAAATAGCATATTGATATAAAAATCTATGATAATAAGTGCCAATACTTGTAAATAAAAATAGGGCAAACACATACAAATTGAAATGAAATGAAACAGTTAATAATATGTCCGCCCGAGGTCGGGATCACATGGTCACGTTTACCATGGTACGTCCATGCGTTACGAAAATTATAAATGGGAGGAGGAATAAAGTTCTTTACCTTTTTCATCTGGAGTTTGACGTAACCATTCGTAGTTTCCAAGCCATGTTTTATCAATTCCAGTTTTTCTTTTCTTTGAATGTATCACTTCTACAGCGGGTAGCACGTTTTCATTATTGGTAGGTGCCTTGCGTTTTCTCTGGATCGCCGTTGTTGAAAAAAATGACAGCACGGAGCTTTGGTTTTCACGTGGCATGTTGACGATATGGTAGTCGACAAAATAATGTATTTGATCTTGCTTGAATGACTCATATTTATATCCAAAACTGCTAACAATTATTTTAACGTGTCAATTTTGACACTTGTCTCCCTTTCATGGGACAGGAAACACCACAGCTGTGTATAGTGCCCAGTTACCTTTCATTACGCGACTACTTTACTTGTCGTTCACGCATTGTTTTAGGTGTAAACAAACAATAGCAGTACTGCAAAGACATCCATTATAGGGCGGATTATAGGATCGCGGGTGCTAAATACCGCATTGCGGGGGTAAAATGCCACGTCGGGGGCCGCGACGCTGTTTAGGCCTGGGGAGATTACTGGGAAGTTTCCAAAAGTTTTTGGATGTTCCCATGAGAAAACGGACAAAATTTACATGTACATTTTCAATTGATGATTTCAGTGCAATTTTATTTTAAGCTTTGTACGTCTTCCTTGAATTTCCCACTAGCACTTACCATTAATCTTGAATAATTACAGGTAACTGTTTTACGGCATTTAATTCACAACCAAGAAGAAAATATAATTTTCTAGAAGTCGGTCGCAAGGTCTGACGCTTCTGCCGCAGGACCTCGGGCCGAAAACGCCGTATCCAGTCCATAACAAATGACCACGACGGGCATCACCGAGACTGAGACCTACAATGCTACAGTTTTGTATACTTTTTTAAAGAAATAAATAGATTTTTCTATTGTGAAATCTTTAAAAATCGGCAACCTTTAACCTGCCTTGCATCATGTAACCTGCATGAGCATGCTGTCAAGTTTGATATCTTTATGTCAGTATGCAGCTCCGCAGAATGTCAACGAAGGTCACCAACGTAGATGTACAGCAAATAGCTATGACGCTGTGACAGTTTTTTTCTCAAGAAAATCCGCTCAATACATCAAACCAGTCAAAAAGTTTAAACATACTGTAAACACATAAACAACTCTATATCAGCACTTCCTAAATAAATATCCGCGATTTACCAGTCGTTGTTTACAAGAGGTTATATATTTATATTCTTTTTTTATATTTTTCTAACATATTTTTGTTATTGTCCAACTTTTGTTTTTCATATAATGGTAAAACAGAGCGGGACAAATATGGGAACTTAATAAAAAAAAACAATATATGTTTTAATGTATAATACATTTATTTTCTATGATTTCGGCTGATATTATCATTAGCTAAATAATTGTATTGATCACAACGGTAGTAATTGATGAATCAACATCGAATAGCAACATCTTCAAATGTTTTCTATGTGAAAGATTAAATGTAGTGTGATTAACCCTTCACTTTAGAGGTACCAAGTTCGGGGAATTCTCCACCTTTCTATCGAACAAAGACACACAGAGAATCAAATCGTGTCACATTTGGTCTCATCCGCGCTGTTATCCCACGACCGCCTCAAGACTGCGCCTCGTCGAGAGCTTGCCACAACTAACTGAGATCGGCTTTATTCACATTCCAACTGTTAACCAATTACAGTGAAGTAAAAAGACTCTGAGGCATGGCCTTCACACATATAGCCACGCCATAATGTCAGATTAATTGCCCCCGATTCGGGACATAACTCTCATACTTATAGGCGCCACGTTGACTTAACCAACTTCCATAGTCAATTATATCATCCAGTTGTTCCAATCGCTAATTCCCTAACATACGAATGAACCTGATCATGACAAATTACGAGCAGGTGTGGATCATCCAGGGGTCGTCAGTGAAAGTCGTTATAACTTCAAAAAGCGGCCTCACCGAATTACATGAAAATATAAATCATCACATCTATAACAGCTATTTGAGAGTTGGATATAGAAAAGAGTATAGAAGAATTATAGATAAAAAAATTACCTATCAGACGCTCGTCGATAGAGAAACCAATATCATCCATAGTTACGTAACTCCTCATATTTCCTGTTACACGATGTGTTTCAGAAAAACTTATAGATGCTAACATATACTGATTCAAAATTATTTTCATTCTAGTATGTTCTCACTTGACCCTTGTATCTGTTACCTATTATTGGGAATTAATCGTTAGTTAAAACCTAGTTTGGTTAGTTATTTTAGTCGAATGGTTAGTGTGTGCGTCCGCAGTGACGAGGCACTACGCTGTGTGCACGGGTTGCGTGTTGTAAATATTCGTTTGCTTGTAATTGTTTACAGTAAATTAAAAGCATATTATACAGAGTGCCTGAATCACCATCGACGGATATTGAATACTGATGAAAGGTCATCATCTTTGTTTGACATTTATCCCTTAGAAGAGATAAAATCGTTGAAAACATTTAAATACTATGACCATTCACAATACGGAACCACGAGAAAATGTGAAATGGCAAAGACCTTCCAATTTATAAGCTTGTGAACCGCTAAAGGTCAAAGTTCACTTTATGTATGTATGTATGTTTTCATTATACGTTATGTATGTATTTCATATATATGTATGTGTGTATACGATCTCGACTTTGAATGTTATAAATACTATTTCTAATATTTAACTAACTGTCTGCCAGTACTACGGCATTGCCGTACTGCAGCCGCGGGCGAATGATACGAACGTACTTTGACACCGAACGTCCGTTGCTACCTTCTAAGTAGGGCTAATATTGAATTACTGTTAAAATCTTGCAAATTGAAGAATAGCATACACTTGATTCATAATACAGACCCGCATGTACTAGCAAACCAACTCGTATACTAGTACTAGTATAATACCAAACAGACCGGTTGAGGTCTTCTTTGTTTTCTGTAAGCTACTCACTCAACTTTGTAAGATTTATATTTCACAGTAAAATGTTCAAAATTTACCACGAGAAATAATAAATCGTATCAACAATTTGAGAGTGTTTAAACATATTTCAACAAAATGAAATACTATGTGATACTAATCTCGATAATCTGATTGGTCCATGCAAGCAGATTGAACTTTTGACGCTATGACTGACTAGCTCACACTACGTCACTATCTGAACAACGACCTTTTATGCATATACACGCTGATCACTGATCCAGGCAAGTTTACATCAGTCAATAACAGCTGCATGTAGGAATTCTTATTGTTTTATCATCTTGGTTACCGCCCGGGTTACCTACATCGCATATATATTCTTGCGAAATGATTGCACATTTCACTGCCATCTAATCTCGAAAGGAAAGGAAAGGGACATATATATGTTAATTATCATTAGGAAAAAGCAAGAGCCAAACGTATAATGAGTACAATAAGATTCACACGTGTGAAGCACCAATTTAGGGCTCCAAAGCCAGGTCGTTGACACGTTGAACGGAAATCATATCCCATGTTTTGAGACTACGTGACGGGAACTATTTTTCTACCATAGTATCAGATGAATACGTTACCCTGGCGTCAAACAATTGAACACATGTACCTGCAAATCTTAACCAAAGTTTCCCCAAAGTCGCACCTGTTATGAAAAGATTTACGAAAGTTTATGACCAACCAGACACATGGGAATGTTGTTTTTAATCATTTAATTTACAATTTATTGCACAAATTGACTGCAGTATGTCGCAAGTTGATCTAGTTAGATATAATTCACGATCATAGTATCATGCATAGTGTATATTGTGTAGAGAATGGTTTCATCAAAAAGTGAAAATCTCTTTTGTTTATTGTACATGTATTGTATCAACTTGTACGTATATTGGGAGCTCAATGTTATATAAGGGATTGGCAAGTTTAACTATAGGGGGGTTATTTGTATTTACATACTAGAATGGTTTAAATGGAAGAAAATATTAATGTATTTTTTTTAAAATTTGAGGTCCAAGTGAGAGTAGCCCCCCCCCCCCAAGCCGATCGTTAAGCATCACCCAAGCATTTTACAAATCTATAAAGTAGACTTTTAATTGAATGCCTGGCAAAAGCCGTCCAGTTGGCAAGTGTAAATCATGAGGTCCTGCATATAGAATGTATCAACGTTTATCATTGAAACTCTGCGGACAATACTTATTATTGAGTCTGTGGTACTGTGGGTAGGGGGACGACCGTTTCTGGTGTTCAAATCTAGGTAGGACTGGAACTCTAGTCCGATGCAACAATCACTACGATACCATTGGTACGTTGAACTTTGTTCGTGACAGTATGATCACGTGATTCCGTGACACGCTATGTAGTACGAGGTAGTGTACTTAACCAGCAGACCGATAACGTGGTTTTATTATCCAATTTGAGAACCAAGTCAGCCTTTGGTCTACTTCTGTCAAAAAATACAACAGCATCATGTTAGTGACAAAGATTCAAATGTGTCATACTATTTAAATTATCAGAACACAATTATTTAATTTGATAAAGCTGCATAATATAAGCTTGAAGGAAATGTAGAGATGCGTCAGGAAAATTATTTATGTAATAACTCAAGCCAAGACAGTACCGCATGTACTAGCATGAACTGATGACTGGGCACTCCTGTTAATTGATTTGTTGACCTGTTACTACACGAGTGAGTAGTAAACAAGGTCAAAGTACGGAAGCCTATCTGATAACAACTGGTCGTATTTTGGAACAGTCTATCGGCCGATCTCTTTCCAACCGCTAGGCTGTAGTGTGTGCTCCCGACTTTATCTACTCCACAGGTTTCTTGTAAGTATCCGCTCTTGTTTTTGAGATCGTGGGTGTATCTTGAGATTTAATTAACGTATTAATTTGAAAGGTTTATATGAATACTTCCGGTTAATTTGAAAGTGGCCAATGACAAAACATCCATTTATTGACATTGCTCAAACTTCGCTCTAAATTCAACATCTGTGTTCTGACATGGATATATTTCTTGAGGTATTCCTCGGGAGTTTCAATCGCACATGACCTCCGGGTTTAGACGTAATTGTAGTACCCCGTCAGCATGTAATATACAGTAGCTGATTCAATTACTCGGAGGTGTAAGTAATAATTAACATAACACTGCAGTGTACATGCGGTCCCAGACGATTTGACCCATGACCTCTTAGATTCGATATCAGCTGAGGACGATCTGCGGCAGATGGCCGTGATTTATTTTTTGCGAAACTCGGTAAATACGAGTTGTTTATAATGAATGTTAAACTTCGTTGTATGAAGTTATGAACGCCTTTAATAGAAATGTATGAAACAATTACACCGCCTCGTGCTTCTTTCAAATTAAAAAAAAACACACTTTTTACCCATTACCTGCGAATTTCCTTCAACTATTGAATGTTTTACTGACTCGTACGCGAAAGATATTCTAAACGGTCGGTACGCATCCACCAAGGCGTTTTCATTTATCAAGTTGTTTTTAATTATCATTTGAAATGTATAAATCATCTATAAACTAATTCAATGATTACGATAATTATTCTATTTCTTATATAATTTTAAATCTCAAAGTTAAAATTAAAATTAAGATATATATCAATACCACATGGTCACAGTACATATCATCGCAGTTGTTACCTTTACGGTACGTGATACATCGCATTAAGTGGGTTAGAACAGTGCGCGATGAAGAACAAATCATAGGGCGGTTTTTATTGCAGTTTAAACTGGATAACAGCAACTACTCGAATGGTGCAATGATGCTGTCTTGTAATAATATTGGCGGAAAGTTTATGTAGAAAAAGATACCGATAGAACGGTAATATTTTTGCAGATTGTTGATCATTGACAACGGTCGTAACTACGAATGCACATCTACGACACGCTTAGAAACCATGCTTTATTAGCCTGCGTTTCGTACGCGTTTATAGTGGCGGCGGCACGGCGCGGGGGGGGGGGGGGGTTGTCGCCCCTCGAAACAAATGTTGGGGCATCGCCCTTTCAAAATCAAGCTGAAACCCTTTGTGTCAGCAAAATTTGCCCCCCCCCCAAAGCAGGAAATAGCGTTTCAGAGGGTCTAGATTTCAATTTTTCTAAGCGGGAGTATGCCCCTACATGGTAAGGTCGCGCAGGTTGGTGAGCAGATATCCCCCCATGCCGCCGCCAATGGTTTACGATTCCTCTGTTTTGTTGGCACTCGAAGTTGGTATTGTGATTAAAATGTGGGCTAGTACTGAATTGTGAGCTTATAATACAATACATGAAGATATTCACGTCCAACAGCTCTACGCATGCTGTGATTGGTTGAGACTCGGTCACATGATATGGAATAAAAATGGATATTACCCGCCAAGTGGATATTACATGGGTATATCACATAGATGACGTCACTGAAACTACTGCGCAACGATACTGCGCATAACAAATTGTCGTTCGCTGCACTGGTGATGCTCTGGCCGCTGCTGCTTTCGGGGTTGCTTTCAGGGTTTCGAAGGAACTTTAGCCATCCGAAATAGACAGTAAACGTGTCAGAATGGATATTAAGTAAGATACTCTGTTTTGATGTATAGGGTATTTTTTATATGGAGCAAAAATGTACGGCAAAGCCGCCACTGAAACGTCGCAGCCGGGGTTGCCGCAGCGCACTCTACGCTGTAAGCATTTCTACGCGTTCCACGCCGATGCTAACCGAAAACGCTCTAAACAAAGCTGTGTGGCTTGTAGGTGTGGTACGTTCGTAAGAAGGTAATTTCAGTCATTTCCACGGCACTCCGACAATTTTATCTGTAGAGTGATCAAATAACTTGCGTTTGGGAATTTCTCAATTCATTTCAAAAATGTTATTCTCGATCATTTGAGTGATTCTAACTGCTGAAACACTTTTCAACTAAAAAGAGTATCCATGGCTGAAAATAACATTTACTGAGTGTATTTCGTTGTTTTTTCAGCAAACATTGTATGTATGTTATTGAGTAATGTGAAACTTGTTATACCGGTAATAGATAAAATAAAATATTTAATACTTCAAATATAAGTGTTGTTATTTTGTGGGAGAGCGGGTGTGAGTGATGTATGATATCTGTGATTGTCATGGTGGATGTCTGTTCGATGTGATAAAATAAATAACACATGGTTATTCGGGCAATATCACGATTTGTTGTCTGCCCTCGGGCTGTTGGTCATGACCATAATATTGATGATGCCCTCGCTTTCGGCTCTGGCATCATCAATATTATGGTCATGACCACCATCCCTTGGGCAGGCAACAACACGTGATATTACCCTCACAAGCATGTGTTATTATTTAAATGTCACCTTGCTTAACAAAACTAGATATGAGGAGATACCCTCGTGATAGTACGATTGATAAATGTGTCCATAGTTCTAGAAGCTAGTATGTTTTTGTCTGTCAAAGATGCAAATTGATAATAAATGTGTATCATTGTTCTGGCGTCAGTGTTATATTTGAAGGCCATATTTACTACAGTGAAAATAGTCGGGTAGACTGTGGGACGCCATGGCCTCGCTCTGACGTGTGTGGAGTATGGAAGTTATTTTCACTCAAAATGCGGTGAATCTCATGATGTATTTTCAATTGTTCGGGTCGTGGAAGTACGAACATGAAATACACCGCATCACTCGTCTGACTCTCGGAAACATATCCCACAAGGCGAGGCTATGGCGCTCTGTCAAAATATTAAATGGTCACGTGACTGATTTGCATAGTTATACGCATGCATTTATGTATTTATATTTAAGGTCACTAAATTGTTGTTGTAATTCCCTTTAGCACAAAGGGCCGGAGGCCTAGGGTGCATACTGAATAAATTATTATTATTATTATTATTATTATTGTTATTATTGTTATTGTTATTATTATTATTGTTATTATTGTTATTATTATTATTATTATAATTTGCATATTTATCTGGTGGCTCAACTTACTTTTGTTTGGATAATAATGTAAATTTCCACGTTTTATTATTCAAATTACTTAACCATAACACTCAGCAATAATTACAATAATTGCATATCAGTTGTAGACGGCGCCAATGTCATTCCATTGAAAATAATCTACAGTACACATGTTATGAAATATATACATACAGCTGAATTTCATTATAATAGAACTATTTTATTATTTTAATAGATCTTGATCAAGTCATATCTACAAATATGACGACTAAAATAAGTGACGCCGAAGTAAAGGCGATAGCTGTGGATGTGGTTCGTAAATTCACATCCCTGTATAATGTTGGTAAATTAAGACAACTAGTTGAGTTATATACCACGGACTGTAAGCAGATGGCACCTGGCAATGAGGTTAAACATGGAAGAGAAGGTATGTTTAAAGCGGGAGGGTCGTGACCTGCGCACGCGCGGGAATTGATCCCCAAGCGACGATAACAACACACGCTAGAACGCAAAGGCTCATGGGTAGACGCTTGTTTCTAAACAATGACACGCTATGGCCATCTGACGCATGCGAAGGTGATGACTTCCCACTTTAATTGTTCACCTCTAATCACTACATCATGTCAAATGTATGGATTATGGTGTCTGGCATTAGTGTATATGTCTTGTATTCATTCCTACGCCACACCCAAGAACTTACACCGTTCATGTTCACATTAATATACAAATTCCCCCCAATCCCCTATTTTGTTCATCATTATATATATATTCATTCCAACCACCGATTGTGTTCATCTATATACGTTCTATTTTTGTTAAAGATACTTTATTCTTTCACTGAACTGCCAAAGATTGACCTCAATATCCAATATCCAATATCAGTGTTGTTGATTACGGAACCCAGTAATCTTTGGTATACTGTATGTTATATATATTTTTTTCTTTTGATTTATTTGTAAATGATCATGAGAATTAAATTGTATCAGGACACAATTGAACATGATAGTCTTCAATGTATATTGAATATTGTCGATAAATGTGCAGTTCCGGCATTAATGCAATCTGCGCCAAAAATAAAAGTTGAATTCAATGAGAATTTAGCGGTTTTGTATAAATCCCACTTGGACCCAACAACGAAATTCTGACCACTTCGATTAAAAATACAGTCACAGATCCATTCTTGTCGCAAAAAACAAACCCTAACATAATAAAATAAAGACACCATCCTCATACACCAGGGACATTATTGTGACACGCTAAACCTCACTGACGCCCTCACCTCCATGTAATAGTTTTAGTATTAAAAACACATGACCAATAAAACCT
Source organism: Saccoglossus kowalevskii (assembly GCF_978046115.1). NCBI lineage: Eukaryota > Metazoa > Hemichordata > Enteropneusta > Harrimaniidae > Saccoglossus > Saccoglossus kowalevskii. Next base: position 13,215,184 of record NC_140662.1, read on the forward strand.
TAGCTACAATAAAGAGAGCCCCATGCATATCATAAAGGTAACTTAATAATTTATCCAAATCACCTATTGTGTCCATCAATATAAATATTCACCCCCAAATACCTATTATATTCATTGTCAGTAGTCGATGTAATTTGTCATTACTGCATCGAAGGCAACCTTCGTAACCCATAGATCAGTTTTTATATTTGATATTTTATATATCTGTGTCGTATTTCAATGTATCTCACAGGTATGCATAGGTGATACGAAAAGTCCATCAGCATCTATATTTAAAGTGAATGTCCTTTCTGCTATCTAAGGTCATCCCGACTTGGCTTATGTTCTCAGTTTCTGCTCGAAAAACCGTCCAGTTCTGTGCCCTGTTTCTTCAACTATGATTCCAGTTCATTATTGTCTCATGACTTTCATCCCGGATTTTACTGATTCTGTGCTGATAAATATAATACATTGTTTTTTAGGGGCCATGGAGGGACTTGTCCGTATGCGGAAATACGTTGCTTCTTACCACCCTCATGAACCAGATCGGTATGGAACCATTAAAAATAACGAATTGTACTATGCCTCCGCTGGATTCACGTGCTATAATGCTGATGGCGAACCTCTGTACCCTGGGAAAGTAGTCATCCTGATAAAGAAAGTAGACGGAGAGTATCTGATTTACACCGATTGCTTCAACTACAATACGACTCCCACAAAATAAATAAATTGTTTTCAAGCGTGGGAAAATGAAACTAGAATGCTTGTAGTTGCTGGACTTACATTGCTCCTGAATTTATTACGTCGTCTAATAATTTGCTATTTTAGACATTGGGACAAGCATTAGTATCCAGAGACTAAAGAATTTTACAAAAAATCAGTAAATGTTATGCAAAACAAGAAAGTAATGACATAGAATGCGTAGAATGTGTTATGTAATTATTTTTTTTATTTCTAATGATGCAAAATTGTAACTCATTGTAATTGTCATTTTGTCAATAAATTCCATAAGATAAAACTATATATAAAGAGACGATTTTAATTTTATTATCCCACGAACTGAAATATATGTATTTCAAAAAGAAAGTATGATTTGATGGAATGTTGTATTCATCATTTAGTGGGCTCTCGTTTGCAAGACTATCTCCAGCACAACAGTGAAGTGGAGAACACTGAAGAGTTTTGTAGGAATGACTGTTTTCGTGGTACTTAAGTGGTCCTTTGAGTATACCCTTTTTAGGAACTAGTACTGCAAGACAAAATAAAGAAGGTCAACTCTTTGTCGAACGTAGCATAGACTTCGAAAAACCTAGCCAACTGCAAGTGCTGGAAGGACTTATAAAACATATGGTGTGATTTGCAGATTGATTCATACTTCAATCTGTAATCCTGATCAAGCAGATGTAAGTCCATAAGTGAACGTTAGTACACTTTCTGTATGAGATTCAGAACAAAAGGTTCTAGTTTACTTTGACAACTTAAAGGTAGTGAGGACGAGATTCTAAGCACAAAGAAAGCTGGCGGAACAGATGCTTCTCTGGTTCAGCAAAAGGAATTATTAAAAAGATTACCAGGGGTCAGATGTATCAATTCAAACGCGCATGTACTTGAACAATGGCAGATTTCATCAGTTATTGTTTCATATCAGTTATTCGACCTAGGAGACACAAGGTCTGAAATATGGCCAGCGTGTTTTCGTGTGTGAAAGAGAAATAACCTGAAAAGCAGAAGAAACAGTGTTGGGTTCTAAGGGCCTAGTAACGATATTTTAAGTGCAGAAACATGACGTGTTTGGGCGTACAACTGTTTACTTTGCGTTAATTTCTCATGTGTGATGGAGATAGGTGCCCCCCCCAAAAAAACGTTCTCAGATTTAACGTATTTTTATTCAACACAAAATAATAGTTCCGAACCTATTAGCCTTCACATTTAGAGGAGTAAAAACAAACATTTTGTTAATATTTGTTAATATTTGTTAATATTTTGTTAATATTTGAACCATCATCTAATAATTTATTAATGTCAGTAATTTTGCGCCCCGGATCAGCATTTGTTCTTTAGCATTTTCAATACTCTGTCAAATTACAATTAAATATCAACATGTGATATATGAAATGAAAGGGCTTGATGCGTAGAACGTGGGTGAAATATTGAATATGTCATTGATATTCAGATCTTAATGACAAAAATAAATTTGTAGCCTGGTTACAGTGGTCCATATCTTTCAATATACTACACACAAGATTATTTTGATTATTGATATAACTTCCCCAAGGTTCTACATATTTTGGTTCGGAGATATTTGTTTTCACGATGTTATATATACAGAAACAAACATATGATATATCACATGATCTGTTCGACATTTTGTAGCTGAAAATGTTTGTTTTCCGAAGTTGAAATAAAAGGTATGGCAGATGTTTGTTGGCTGGCTTGTGTATTTAGTGTGGTAGTGATATCAGCCAGACCTTCACAGATTTCTGTCTTTGTGGTTACAAACAAATCAAAATGTTACTTGGCCATGATATGCATATTTTTGTGAGTTTGTAAAATGGGTGTACCACGTAAGTTCATCGTCTCTCATGCACGTATGTGTTGTAAAATAGGGGTAATGTTGTGTTTAACCCCACAGCCTCGTCGAAGTGTAAATCTTCGAACCCCTGTGGCAACTATATCCTCAACATGCAGAGTAAACAAACTACAACGTTCTTTCCCTATGTCACGTTGTCTCAACCCCGTCACCTTTCCTGGATAATGCCAGTCTATGGCGTCATGCGAGTCACCCGCCTCTACGGAAATGTAATATCTGATGATAATCTTTTTATCACATGACCGACTTCGGGTGACACAAAAAGATAGAGAAGTTGGACGCTTATGAACCTTATCTGTATAAGGACGGCAGGTTTTGTTTTCATATATTTTGTAGAACGACATGTTTACAGATGACGAGAATGTTCCCACGTTTGGTTTCAGCAAATTAGGATTATATATTGGTCTTTGAAAGACCAAAATGTTCACATAAAAGATTCATTTTTTTTCTATTCTACAAATCATAAAAAAAAAACGTTTGCCAAACTTGTATTTCTTATTCATGGATGTTGATATTAAATTGCGTCAATGTTGTATTAATCTGAACTTTAAAATTTTACTCGAGTTAACATAATAATGATATGATATCATGTAAAAAATAAATTAACGCAAATGATTGACTGCTAAGGGTGATTTGATGTTCCCGAAACGACAACAAATAAGACACGTTGTGACAACATATATGCAACTGCTATGAATCCAGAAGCCAACAACTCACCGATGAAAACACAATAGCAGGTCCACCTGGCGCTTTTTAATATAATATTTTAGAAAACAATAGTTGTGGAATCAGATTGAATTGCCTGCCGTATACTCGTCGAATGATACCAATCTAGAAAATACATAAAATAAAATGAAATACAACTTAATCTAACTTTCCTTATCAATAAAATCATATCATATCACCCCTTCTTCATTACGAGTACCAATATTGGAGGTCCTAAAATATAGAATTTATGTTATTGTTAATGTTATTGATTACCCACAATCCTTAGTGGTTTGTACTAACATTCACTGGTAATAAGCGTCTGCACTCACATGCATCTGTGGATATGCTTCATGCATTTTTTTAAATGTTTTTTTTTCTTTCTCGCAAAAAGTTTATTTCGTCAACAGTAAACCAAGCTACACTGTACTATACTTTATAACTAAAGAAAGCTTCCAGTCTAATGTTTTTCGTCAACAAACTTGTTTTTTTAAGATAGGGCTGAAGCATAATGTCAATTCCACGGTTACATTCATCAGAGGGATTGGACATTATTTCAGTTGCCCTTATATTTCTCAGCTACAAATTATCTCAATATGGTCACAGAAAAGCACAAATTGCAATTTACTTCCAAACCCTAAATACCAACAAAAATATATTACATAACAATGTGTGATATCCGTAACGTGACAGATGTTACAGTTTGTCCATTGCATTTCAAGGCTATAATTACTCTTATCTCGAAAGGCTTGAAAACATGTAACATATATTTGAATTGACAATTTTCACGTATGTCTCTCCTCTGCTGTGGAATTTCCCATAAATATAATGAGTGCCACTAAGCTAAACAAAAAAATAAGCCTATGCTCACAATACAAGCTTAACGATACTTATATATCGTTTATATATATTAATAGCACGCCTAGACTGACAGACGAGTATATTCTTATATTACTACAGAAGGACACGTTCAACTAACACCAAGCATTGTGACTGATGACTGTTAACATCAGACAAGTGATGAGTAACCGAGAACAACTTGGATGACAAGTATGGAACGCAGACACTACTACTTCATCAATATTATATGATTGTTGTTGGCATGTCATGACGAGATATAGACTAATGGCATACACCGAACACGTGTCTACAGACATAACATTGCATCTTAGGTGAGTATCATATACATTGTTGTTGGAAGACGACGTTTATCGCTGATTATCATTCCAAAACTAGCAGTTTAAATATATACTAATCACATTTCATGTAAATTTTCATATACACAACTTTTAATCCATTTCCTTTTGTAATTTTTAACTAACCCGGATTACACTTAATCCCTAGAATGTAATTACACACATCTCATGCATAGACAATATTTAATCAAGTAATTACATATTAGCCATTTCATAGTAAGTCTGACACCTTAGAATCATATAATATTTCATAATTAGAATAATTCATACAATACCAGTAGAGCATTCCATGTAGTGATTTATGTGGACGTGTATTATGCATTAACAATACTAACAGGAACAGTTATATATGTTAGAGATATCAAAATCCATATGTTTAAAGTTGTTTAACATGTAGGCATTACGGTACAAGTCACTCATATTGATGTTGTGAGCTTTGTTGAAAGAGGGCGCAGTACGACTTATTGACAGGATAACACCCGATGTTACATTATTTGACCTGATAAACTTATATAGCAAGAGACTACATAACAAAAAGAAAACCAACAGACTAGAGGAAAAGTTAAACGAATAAGTATAGCGAATAGGTGGTATACTTAAATCAGCTATGGCCTGGGGAATTCAGATGTTATGAGACATCTTGTAAACCGGGTAATATTCATCTGGTATATTCCTTAATACTTCAAAGATTCAAAAGACGGTTTTGTGAGTATATCAATTGAATTTAATGATTAGAAACGATTTGAATTTCGTCCATGGCCTAATTTGTTTAATTCGACTGGCACTTTATTACGTGCAAGGAGAATGATATGTGCGACTAAACAATCAACGGTTCTTATTTTTTATTCTTTTGTAAAGCAACTTGAAACCTTTGTGCATGAGCACCACTAGCAATATAATGTCACAAACTTTCAATTTGAGTCAAATGGATGTTTATTTCAATGCTGTTGGGATATGAACAGTGTCGTCACCGGTGACCTTTGACCTTGGTGTGGTAAGCCGGGTCAAATTATCTGTGTGACTTTTTTGTGAACGTATTTAAAATCACGGGTAAAATGGTAGACCTCGTTCATCAATTGTATACAAACTTTAGGGTGAAACAAGTAATTGTCAGTTAAGTCATGCACAGGGTGAGAACATTTCATGTTATTATTACAATGTTAGGGTATATATTTTAAATCATGCGTTGCAGTCTGCTTTGGATGAAGTTTCATTTGTCATGTTTTGAAAGCATATTGGCTTATGTAATTTACCAGATGGCACTCACTGGAAGAAATTGGGTAATTATAGATATTATCGAAGTGTTCGTGGGGCACTCTTGCAGGTATAGAGGTTTTTAAAGTCAGCAAACTCTTGGGTATTGGTTGTTATGTAGTTACTATATGCAGACTGTTGATCTTATCTCAGTTACACAAGTTTTTGCTTTATTTTTTTTTCAATTTTTGAATACTTTTCATCCTAAGTTAGTTATATGAGCATAGAGTTTCTGCTTGAATATACAATGTTGCATACTGTTGATCCTAACTCAGTTATGGAAGTATGGAGTTTCTGCTTTTAATTATAATAATGTAGCAGACAGTTGATTCGCCATCTTGTTTATGTGAGAAGGAAAGTTTCTGCTTTTAATTTTAATCTTCATTCTGCAGTCAGTTAATCCACCTGCACTTTTATTGGTGTAAATTCATGGGATAAGTTTTACGGTAATGCTGATACTTAGTCACTTTATCATAGATTATGTAACGTGCATGGCAGTGTAACGCACTGACAAAAAATGTGTCACCGTCATCGAAATGTACCATACTGATGTTACTGCGCAAGTGGGTCATTCAAGCACCAGCTCTTATTCAACAGTCTACTTTAGCATTACGCAAGGATATTGGGACGTTTGTCAACCTAGCATTCCAGCAACTACAACGGTGGTTGCTAACACTGTTTTTGATACAGTTAAAACAATAGCAGGTTCCTGTCCACAATATTCTGTGAAGAATCAGGTAGAAGGAGAGACAGTTATCCATTTTACAAGTGTAACTGTTCCACTGGCTGCTAGCGTGCCAGACGAAGTTAAAAACAAAACTTGGTCTAATGAGTTTGTTAATTCGGGTTTTCAAAATATCACCAGAAACAGTATATACATTATGAACCCTTCTCAGAGTGACAGTCCACCTTTCCACCAGAATCCTTCTGAAAAACAGACCCATTGACCCAATTGCAAAATGGTCATCTGCTTTCAAATTTGCATAGCAATTTATTCAGCTAAGTTTAATTCTGATACACCTGGTCTGACTGGACAATCAAAGCAGGCAGGAGCAGTTTTACATATTGTGAGTGATTTTTTGTAAATAAAATGATTTTTTTCTAGCCTATGAAATGAATTGGAAGCCCATTAAGTCGAAAAGCGACTGAAGGCCGTTCTACTGTTCTTCTCTTCCATTTGAAAACAAATCGTTGCATATCTCTAGTTCAGTAGTTTCGCAAAAAGCAACCCTTGAAGAAAATCAGTGATTCGTTAGAACGATTAATTTCACTTGTACTGTTGTCAACTCAGGAAGAGCTATTTTAAGGCACCTAATTGATTTGATTTTGGGCTTAACTCAACCTCAGACTCTTCACCCCAGCGCTGCAGCTTTATATACTGGTTTTGTCGCATTGTTTGGTTCACATTGGTTTTTAGAAACTGGCCAAATAATGTTTTACACGACATAACATATTTAGAACTCTTTCTCACTGGTAATTGAAGTCTGGGGTGAGGTCATGTCAAACTAGCCAATTTTCATTCTGTCAGACAATGCTGCAATGGTACATATAACAAACAAACAAAAACAAGGACATTATGGGTCATGTTAGAAGAATGTCAGATTAAACACAAAAATATTCCGAGAAAATTTAATGAATTGGCAGATTCTCTTTCCGGACTTCAGATTAATAAATTTCAACAGCTGGTACCATGGGCGAATCAGTGGCCAACCCTTATTCCAATGGATACATGATATATCACGGAATTACTGACATCAGCACGGTGTTTAGCGGTATATCACGGAATTACCGACGTCAGCACAGTGTTCAGTGGTATATCACGGAATCACTGACGTCAGCACAGTGTTCTTACAAACGAGTTTCTACCTCAAGCATTACACAGGAATTTACACAGTTTTTAACAGACATGCACGGGTTCACAGCAAATACGATCACCGCCACTGCGTCAGCAATTAGTTATTTACATGAGCTACATGGGTATAGGAATCTATTGTTGTCAACAAATTACCTACAGCCAACAAACGCTTGCAATAGATTTAAGCTCCATTTTGCATGCCCTTAATGACCCTTACATTGTCGGATCAAATTACTCTTACTGTTTATGTTTAATTCCTGTTCGCGCATAAGGGTGTTAACTTTTACGACCAAAGATAATGTTTCACATATCTTGTAATTACATGACATTGCCATTTTGTACCCGGGTGTTCAAGTACAAACATGCCTATGCCCGTCAGTTTGTTTTTATGGGTTGCCAACAGGTTCCTTACTGTCCGATTGGTCCCTGTTTTGTATAGCAGATAACAGGTTATAAAACGTGATTACGGGCATGTCTACATGCATGGGCAGCCCTTACCTTACCTCTGTGTTAGATAACCTTTCACATTTGCAGAAATCTGTTCGTAGTTTTTGTGTGGGGCTGATACAATGCGTTTCTGGTTGCATGATTTGGCCTTACACTCAGTGACGATAACTTTGTCAATCGTTCACGAAACTTGGGTTGCTACTTTTAGTCAAGAGTTTTATTGTTTATTCATTTATTATTGTTTATTATATTTATTTTATTGTTTATTCAATTAATTGGATATATTTCACTGCATTCAATTTCGTTCGGCCGAGTACAGGTGTAAACCAAGGCGTCACTAAATTCCATTTTGTTGGTTGATGCTGTAAAGAGAAGTCAACGGCAAGGATGCGCCGGTATAGCTTACTACTAATCAAGGAAATTTGACGTCCAACACTTTTTAAATTAACTCCAGGCCGTTCTCTGTTGGTCAACAGTGAATTGATGCCAGATTTAATTATTTTTCTATGTAAGTCTATGGGACTTCCACGTGCTGAGGAAAGCTCGGCAAAACCCGTGGGTGAAACACAAACAGGTAATTTATTTTAGTCTGCAGTAACGTTTTCCATTAAAATTTAGGGACACAGATAGTTGTTTCCATTGTTTAATAAAGTTATGGTCTGAAATGAACGTGATTTCGACGAGAAAGTCACCACTAACATTCCATTGTTTAGTTGTTCGTTGTACGATACCCGGGTGCCTCCGAATACTGTTGGTGGTTACGCCTACGCTACTTGAGAACTACTTGTGTACTGTACCAATTCGGTTCGTCGACGCCATTACTTCCTTATTAACTCCGTGGCGTCCAGCACTATGTGGTTCTCTACATGTGTTCTTCTATTTGGTCTATTTGTGGTATCTATTACAGAAGAATCATGTAAATACCTCTTTTTCTATAATATAATATAATATGATTGTCTCCTTCAGTTGCCGAATGATATTCTATTTATAACGAGGAATATTGGCTGATTCATAGCAATATATGACCAATAGTGCAGTCATACCAATCAATGAGCGAGCATATTGTTTGTTTTTTGTAACCATGCATTTGTCCCCGGGACATATAGTTGTTAGAATGTCAGGGTTATTGCTATGGAAGACTGTGTACGTTAATGGAATAGAGTACTTCAATCCACCCCAACCACTCTTTTTCTCAGACAACTGATAAACATACTGGCAGCACGGGTATTTCTTTTAACGTGTGTCTCGGTAAAAGTCGTTCGTTTTTCTTAATTATACTTTAATAAAAGTTACTATGAAGATAGTCTATACATTCAAATAATCGTCACTTTCCTAAAATATAATCAATTTTGGCTAAAAAATATATTATTCTGCAACCCGAAGTAAAATTCTCTCGTTTCCGGGTGGTCTGATCTGAAGTGAATACAGAGAATGACTTCTATGCACACGAGACCGAGAATTCCCGATGTGTGTACTCGCCATTCGGCAAAATTTGGCAAAGCGTGAGCCACCAGCGCAGCCAAAACACACGTTCGCCGATAAACACCTCTAAACAATAGCGTTGCCAGTCTGTTTATTAGTTGCCTGGGACTAAGTGTACCTCTCACAACTCAGTAAGTCGCGATTTCTTAAACCAAAGTGCAAACAATGCATTTTGATATAGACGAATCCGAGAAGCAGATGAATTACCCCTTCGCCGTAGGCGGCGCGCTCACGGCCGCCATTACCGGGGGGCAGCGTGAATCGATAATCAAGTGGAAATTTTTCGTCAGTGTAATGTTGTTTTGATCAAAATTTTATACCATAATTTTAACTAGTGTTATAGTTTCAATGTTTTTATGATCATGGGAGGGTCAGAAAAAAACTGTAAGTTTCTAGGATGCACGAAACTTTACAAAATGGAAACAAACTACGTGCCAAATCCATTCACCAAAGACACATGTTGAGTGCGAATGCAGGCAACCCCCGGGAGGGGGGGTACTTGCAAAAATACTGACAGAGGTGTGTAGCTGGTTGAAACACCTACCCCTTATCAGAAATAAATAAACTCAAATTGCCTACCCCTTTTCAGACAAACTGTGGATATTTGACATCCCTTTCCAGACAGTACGCATAAATGGTAAATAGCGAATCAGAGGATCTAAATCCGTTTCAGGTTTATTTATTCCGGGAAATGGGGGTGGGTGGTCAGCTATTTTTATTTACCTAGATGGACTCCCGGGGATATAAAAAAAGTTGACGACCGAAATGAAGTTACAGAAAGAAAAAATCAGCTTAATTTTCCTGATTTTTGGATCACTCAAGCTCTAGAGACAGTCTTTGGAAAATATGGTCCTTTTTTCAGACAGAAATAATGACAAAAAGATACAGACAGGGTAAAATAACATACCCCTTTTCAGACAGAAGTGGTAAATTTGGGACCCCTTTTGGCGGCACATATACATATAGCACTTTAATGTGAGTAACCCCCCCCCTCCCCGGGAGCCAACTTTACCAAATGCACCGGTCTCCAAACGAAAAAACACACACAGAGTCTGCCAAGCTTCTGATGAAATGGAAGCAGATTATACAAATTAGTTAATTTGTTACTACAAGTAAACTTTGAATAGTTCTCACAGTTTTTTATCATTTTTTTTTATTTATTTCTTATTAATGGAAATAATAACATGTTGAGTTGCATGCTGAGTCAGTGTTTATAATTACTGTACATGATGTCAAGACCTTGTCCCTTAATGTATTTTTCAGGGCTCAAATTAAAACTTTTGTATAGCGGTTTTTAGCTAATTTATCACAAGTTATCAACATGGTGTGCTTTTATATTTCAGCGCATGGTAAATCTAGTGAAACATCAGCAATCGCATAGTCATTAGGACCCCAAACAAGAAACATGCACCTTGTTCTTTCTGAGCAAAACATTGCAATTTCCACCTGGGTATACTAGTAGTAAATACTGGCTGCGGTTGTTGCTGCATTACCTGTGAAGCGTGGGTGAACATGGTTGCGAATCCATTTTGCGGGATCGGTGTTCAGTTTCTTTAGGACGCTTGCAGCTGCACTACTTGTGATACGTAGCTTTCTCTGAGATGTCCAAAGGGCAGAGTTTCAGTTTTTATTTATTTTTTCTACATCAGCATTTATTATTAACATTCAAATGCCTAAATATTTTGAATAGTTATGAAATTGCTTGTGCTGCCATGTTATTTTACGAGTGTTCATCAGTGTAGTTACAATGATCTTCTTGGCGATCAATGCCCATCATTTTCTACAAAGAATGACTATCCACTAACCCTAGTAAGTCTCTACAACAAAAATTAAATCGTACTATATGAACAAACTACAATTCTGTACACCGACCGTGTTGGTAGGGGACTGCCCAGTTACTAACGAGAATAATTCTCTTACGTCTGTTCTCCATTGATCGTTTTGGAAAACAGCTTAACTCTGTACGTGCAAGTAGCGATTTGAACACACACAAACGAAACAAAATCATGTTTTACAACAATTTCTACACAAAGTCTGAATTTCCAGCTTTGGCCAGTCTCTAGCCCTGAGTACAGTCCTATAGGTTGGCCTCCTTCCGTTGATCATTCGGCCCCACATGTTAGCCAGCCAGTATTTGTAGGTGAGTTTGTAGTGGTGGCAATAGTACGAGTTCGCATGTAATTAATAAATATTATTATTATTTTTACGTAATTTGTTATGGGACGCCATGACTGTGAGTGGTATATGCCCCCCAGTAATGGCAACGGCGTATGAGGGCGCACTTTCGAGAAGCGCTCGTCGGATTACTCTATACGAGGACACTCTGAACTCTACGATCCGCCACGTTCGTTAATATCGTACCTTTAATAAATGTAATTTATTCAATATGCATAATAGTGCTGTTATGGATAAAATAACCCCAAAAATCTGGACGTTCCTTTAGTTTTTGTCTGTTCGTGTTTTTGTACTGTACAGTTTACCCACTTCCTTCGCCTTCATTCACGAGTGACTGGATGACATTACAATCACAGAAAGGTGTTAACTCTTTTATGAGTGTGCCACATAACCTCGGAGAATTGCCAGCCTACGTACAGGTGGGTTTGAATAAATTACGTTGTAACCAGAAATATTAATAACAAGGTGTCTTGTTACAATAGAGAGTATATTTCAGTAGTAGGCTATTGTTTTGATAACAGTATGTTTCGCAATAATTAAATGCATTATGTTTGTGAACACATACTTGCAATGTATTCAACAACTATGTAATTAGAATGTACGTCACTAAGCTTACAGTGATGTATTTCAACATTCAGGTAGTAACACGTGCAGTGGATGGTCCGCATTCTGGATTTCTGTTTAGAGGAACTGGATCTGCACAAATTGACGACGATTCTGGCTATCCTTATGGAGGTGTGATATACAGTTATAATGATTCAGTTGTAAGAGTGTGGGCACCGACTGTGAACAATGATCATGCATCTGGTTGTGCTGTTTACACAGGTAGTTGAATACAGACTTTACATACATCAAGCTCTAATGAATGGTACATGTGTGTCGCGTGGGATTAATAATTCTACAACATCCGGCAAAATGACGTCACGGGTAGTTAGTTGAGCTGGCTATTTGAATAATATCGACTATTATCTTACAATACATAATCCCATCTGTACAGTTCAAGCTGTCCATGTTCTGTTAGTTTAATGATACAATACTTGAACTACAAGATACCAGTTTAACATTTGACAGGGTTTATCATGCCAGCATTTAACTAATCTGCGTCTGTGTTTTATTTTATAAATATCAACGTTGCTGCTAATGAGAATTACCAGGATGAACCTCACAAATCCAAAATATATGTACGAATTTGCACTATTTCTCGCGGTATCTACAACTTTATTCAAACACGGTTGCAAATATTGGGTGCTACATTTCACTTTATAAAATTGTTTGCACGTCTCATAAATACATTTAAAATTAAATTGATGTAATCGGACATATATGTCTGAAATTGTGCAATATATCATGTTATACCAGACTGTGGCAATGGTTTATTTTATTAAAATACATTATTTAACAGTATACAGTTCAAAATATTTTAGCCATTGTCTAAGGAAATACATCGAGACAGTGTTTATTCATTTCGCAATCACCGAAAAACCTCTTAACATATATTTAACAGTAAGTACACTTGGTTCTATTTTTTACTAGGTGGTCCATTATGGGGAAATCCTAACTACCAATGCAGCCATGATGTTGAAGTTAAAATAACAGCGTGGAATAGCAACACGTTTCCAACACCTGCATACTCGACAGATTTTTTCGAATTCAGTGCTAGAAATGGTGATGATTCTTTTATTGAGATTCCACATGGTTTAAGTAGTGTACCAGACTTTGTTCATTTACAGTACACTAGTGTATACGCAACTGGACTTTGTGAAGGATTCTTCTATGATGGAATTGGTAAAGTTATTATAATTATATTAATCAGCACAGCTAGTACTTGTATTAAAATGTAAATACGATGAAGTTTAAAAGATAAATGATAAAACACATTTAGTATACTGACATATTAAACGTGACGGAAACTGGTTTCACCGCACGACGAATGAGTCTATTCGAACTACTACTAAAACTACTACTACTACTAAAAAAATTCTACTTCACCTTTGAATACTGTAGAATACTTTATTTTCGCTTGGAAATTATTTTCGCCTTTTTCGCTGAAGGGATGATTCCGTGACAATAAAATCCAGCGAATAAACTTTTTTTCCTATATTTCACATTAAACTCATCAAAAATCAGTGAAAATAAATTCCATACAAAACATCCAAAAAGCCTTTTCAGCGAAAATTAATTCCAGCGAAAATAAAGTATTCTTTAGTATTTTGGGGAATCACTGAACTGACGAATGCTTTTGGACTGAATTTAAAACATATTTAATTCCGATTAGTTTATTCTAAATAAAAAGAATGTTCATCAGATATTTAAATCTCTAAAGCTTTTTAAATTTAAATTAACGACAAAATATTATCCTTATTATAACTAATTCTCTTATTTTCCAATGCAGTAAGGTGTTCAGTAACTTTCTTGTGTTTAGATACATTTCTCAGGCAAATTTACAACACAAATATAGAATTATTTTACAAAATTGAATAATTACTTCGATGGTTACTATGTTCAGGAGCTGCACAAGCCGATGATGATGTTAATTGGAGGCTACATAGTGGGATAGTGTACGCTTATAATGAGATGACTGTTAGGCTATGGGCGCCAACAATGCATGACTTTACCGAAAACAAATATTATGGTGAGGGAAATAATTATGAATTTGGTTATTTAGTTTAGCAGAATTTAAACTACCAGTTTCAATGGAAAATGTATTTCCATATTGTTTGCTATATAATTGAGAGATGTAAACTGCAACTGAACTGAATTTGTACTGATGTCTATCATGACAAGGTCAATATTGTTAATATACAAATGTCTATTTTCTTTAAGGTTATTTATTTTCGGTTGAAGATGGATTGGGACTTCGCATGGATTTCCCATCCTGCCACTTTATCAGTGGTTTAGTGAAAATAACTTTATGGGAACAATCATTTCCGCTTCCTGATTTTCAAACTGACGGCCTTCTACAGATGGGATATAGATATGGTATCAACAATTATGAGATTATATCAATCCCAAGTGACGTCATTCCGGAGGTGTAGAGGTATGAAGTAATGATCATGGAAAAAAAGATTATGCAACTTTTTTCACTGAGATTTTGCAACGCATATAACCTGTGTATATGTAAACACAAGAACAGCAGCCACATGGCATAATCGCTTTGTTTCTAAAAATAAAATAAAATAAAATAGAATGGCAAAAATTAATGAAATGAAACTTTTTATTTATACTTTTAAATAATATTATATAACTATATCATAATTATCAGGTGATGTCAATAGAAAATCCAAACAACGGATTTACTTTTCATGGCATGTGTGTACAACAGGCGTATCCAAATCACAACTACGGTGGGCTGATTTTTGCATACGACTTTGACGAAGTGAGACTGTGGTCACCTGATACGTCCTATGGAGGCATCGTCAATGTTATCGATGGCTGGGGTGGTGAAATAAATGTTGAAACGTCCTTGATTGCCAACGTTACCGTGAAAATATGGCAAACTGCCGAGAATAGTGAGTAAAATGAGCTTAATCTTTTAATTTTCTTGCACATATATAACCAGACACACAAAAAAACTGTTTTGTTCTGAGAATATGAGTCAGTAAAAATAAATTGAATGAGGATCACATACCTTACATTGCACATGGAGCCGGGAACAGCCACTGGTGACGCTGTATACAATCGAATCCTATTTAAGCTTGCCAACGCTCAACCGGCGCACAGTGAAAAAGCACAGACACTAGTTAAATTTGGTGACCAGTTTAAATGATAAATAGCGTACACAGTCTTCAATAACCACAATAGACAGAGTTAGGTTCAGGACCGAATATATTAGATTCCGCTTTTCATAATAATTGTTTTCTAACAATAATTGTACTTTAAAATAATATTCATGAGCTATGTCTACGTCATAACCTCGTTTAAGTTATTACCATATTTTGTGCACAGTGTTCATGCTTCTTGTCGGTCTCACATATTCAACAACGCATGCGTGATAGTACCGTGGGAAAGATGGTACAAAATGTTCGTCGATCTGGGATAGGTAATCTTGTTGACATTGGCACACATATCCACTTTATTAGAAATTTTTTTGAATTTGATTCTCAGTGAATCCACTCACTACCAAAGTCAGACATCACCACTCACTCTTTCATCGGAACCATCTACATTGTCTCTTTCCTCAAAACCAAGACACAATCCTTTCTTCCCTTACAAACAATCAACATGTATTAAAAATAATCCATATACGAATTTAGTTAACGTCACCAATTTCTAGTTCTGGTTCTCATAAGTCTCTTTATTTTATAAGATCCTTGTTATAGCTATACTGAAATTGACAACATTTACCGGAGCTCCAAATTCAAGTCACACTATTCATTAAACTTGTCTGAACTGATATGGGATTTTGACATGGAAGAAGGTTGGTACAGATTTACAAGCGAGGCTGGCTGTGAAATACCATCATCGTGCATTGGTGTAGGCATGTGTGGTACAGTGTATCCAGCCTGGATCGATGATGTTATATCTGAAACATCGAGTATTTCAACTGTTAGAGTTTGCATAAACACATGTAAGATATTTTACATAAACCAACCTAATATGTTAGTGAAATTCAATATTTACTGGATAGTTTGAATAAACTGCATTTCTGTGTTTGTCAATAGGAGATCCTGGATGCTGCGGCAAAACAATAAATATACGAGTAAAGAAATGTCCTAATGATTATTCTGTTTATGAGTTAAAGCCTCTTATGAATTGTTGCATGGGATATTGTGCAGGTAGGCCTCATACATGAAAGACTTATGCGCCTAAAACCAATACTGGATACCTGTGTTAAGTAGTCATATAATTACAAAATCACAACTGAAATACTACACCAAAATTTCACCTGAAATGATAAGATTCAGTTTAAGATGATAGGAACACAACTATTTTTTCTTACAAACAAAACACACAACTGTTAATTGTGATGATCAGAAAACTTAAAATGGAATGACCATAAGTGTAAGGAAATAAAGGGTTACCGTGGGTCTATTTTACAGGAAACCGGAAACCATGTCCACCAGATCAACTATCACCAAATGGAGATTTTCCCGGGTGCTCAGGTAAATGATACGCTTTAAATAGATTATAATACATGTAACCCACTTTTCGTTCCTTACATTTTACATAACGACATTGAAATCGTGTCATTATAATATATATCACCGTAACGCCATAAATAACAGCGTGCCGTAATTTTGTAGTATTTTAAGGAGTATTTTATTCTACCATATTAGGAAATGCGAATTCCAAATATGGAATGATTATGCGCGTAACCGTCCTCTAACAATAAAAAAAGCTGTACTGTCTTCGTGCTTACTTTGAGGTATTCTCGTAATAACTTCATATTAATGTCCTTAGGTGCCATGTATAATTTTGTAATTTTCAGCCCCTTTCGATACAATTTATCTCGTTCATTTGTGGGTTTTATTTGGTATAATGATACAAAAGAATGAAGGTGTGCACACCGTGTTGGTGAAAATGACCTATTAAAATAAACAGAACTCTATGCCCACTTCTATCCGCGTGAAATTTGCATTGTATACCATCTCGGGCGGAACAAATAAATTTAATTAATTGAAAATGTTTGCCATGTAATGTGAATAATTTGAATTTTGTACATATTCTGTATTTCATGGTTATTGCGCAACCAAGCGCGATATTAGGTTACGTACAGTAAAATGAAACAACAGAATTAAATTATACATAGGTTATTACATGAAACAGATTCTGATATCAATAAAAACATAAAAATAAAATATAAAATATCAGCTGATTATTTTATTAGCCAGGAGAGGGTGGTGGAAAAGTAGAGAATTTTACACAATTCCAATTAAAGATCTCATCTTATCTTAATTTGTACTTCAATCTACCCATATAATTTATAAAAAAATCATCCATATTGAGACAGTCAGTGACGCCGTTCGGACCAAAATATACATGGTAAAAAAGGTTGCATGATGAGAATTCATGATCGATAGTATTTCCGTTAGGACATTCTCTTTTTATATATTTTTGATTTACCTCTTCTTATTTGTTATAGTGAATTGTTTTGAATAGTACCAGGGCAGGCTTTAGTAGCCTGGCGTAGTATTCGTTCGTATCATATCATTTTCTCAGATATAATCACAGTGTCATCAACCACAGTCCCTGCTGGCAATTATAATCGTACTACAGAAACAAGAGAAACACCGACAGACTGTTTATCATCAACAGAAACTCGTGGAAATGTATTGTTAGGTAGTTATATTCAACCCAACCCGTTTTTATTTATTTGTCTCGCAATTCGTGACTACCGTCTAAATGCGGCTTTGGTACGTGTTGGACAACATTTTTCAATTGCATTCAAATGTACCATTAAATGCTCTTTTTTAGGAATACTAGTTGCTGCATGTATGATATGTTTGTTTATTGGACTAGGTGTTGGTCTAACAGTAGGATACGTAAAACTACGGTAATAATTATCGTTGTTCAAATTTTCAAATCAATCAACTTGTTGTTGTTACAGTGAAATACAAGTTGCACTTTTTAATTTGTAGGCAATATACAAAGGCACAAGACCCTTCTGTTGGTCAGACGAATCTGGCAGACGAAGAAAACTACACAGAACTCAACCTGCGTGATATTGTAACAAACGTGTATGAAGGAGTCAACATACCCGAATCACGAAAAGTTACCAGCATGACTGACTTATGTTAGTGACGATAAGCATATAACAATAAGTCATGTTGTATTTTGTACAATTCCACCATAGTCTTAAGAATGACAACGTTATTTAATAACACGTATGTGTTATCACATGATACGATTTAGATATTCAAAACAACATCGATTTAGTTAACATATAATCTGAACGTACATGTATTTTACACTATATGATAATTATTACAAAATACTGGGACTTCTCTTGCAAGCAGTTGCATTAGATTGATATTTTTGTCTCATTTTTACCTCAGTATTGTATTTTGTATTATTAACTAGTAATGTAAAATATGCAATAAATATATGTCCACATTGAATCAACTGTTACGTTTTACCTGGATAAAAAAGAAAGGGGAAAACATTTCAGTAATTTACACAATGTCCCGTGAAGTCATGTGAATTGAAAATATCTTTTCAAATGCAATTATTATTCAATTATTTGAGTGTACAGCACTCATATCTGTGTATGTCCTGTATAGATATATTAACTTCCATACTTTATATCTCTATTGTTATAGCAATTTGAAATTAAAAATAAAAACTTCTTTAATACGCAACATATGTATTGATTTTGTTTTTTGAATTCCAATCTAAAAGTGTTTTATATTTAGTACGATTTCATTATTATCGTTGAAAAATTGAATTGAAAATGAAAATGAAAAAGGCCAGTTTTAGTTGAATCAAAATAAGAGGTAACCACGACGGTGAGTCGGAATATGGGTCATACCGGCTATCGCATTTACTTTATGTCGTTAACACTTATATATTACACGTTTGGAATGCAGGTGCAAGAATAAATAATTGAAATATTTTGAAAAAAAGATTAGACGTGCGGGAACGTAGGGCGTTAATATCGTAATGATGAATGATAATGAACACCGGATTTATGTAACAGTGAAAAGACACGATCAAAACGATCAGATTAATTATTTTCGTAATCAGGGAGGCGTAAGTTTAATGTCCTAGATAGTGGATGTACATTTCTTGAATCTGTAAATACGAGTAAAGACGAGTTAAGAGCGTATAAGGCAGCAATTTTGCACACTACACCGACGTGGTCGGTGTGACATCTTCACTAAATCTTTAGTCTGAAGACAAGTAATAATCAAAGCTCTCCAGTAATGTGGGTTTGTAAGTAGAGTGGTGAAATGAAACTTCGCCGTGAAATGATTGTTGCCAACTAATCACTAATGTAAAAAATCGCAATTCAGCATTTCGATATTATTGACTGAACACATCGCAATACAGTACTGTAACAGTAGTCTGTTTACAACTGCAAACCAGGAAAAGCTTACAAGTGTTGGGTTGCTTCGATTATCATCACCATATATTGACAAAGTCAAATTCAAGAGAAAGCCAACAGACGTATACGTTCATTGCATAAATTGTTCGCAAAGCCAAATTTTCGAAAGCAATATACGGCATTGTCACAGCAAATTAGGTTCATTGTGGAATTACGTTATTTCCGACTATTGTACATGTTATATAGAATAACATAAACTGTATCAATCAAGTCTCATTTAATCAATAATTTCAACTGTTCCCCGTTGTATAGTTCTAAGTGACAGATTCTCAATGTGTAATAATAAGCGGTTTTGTGTATTTTTTTTAAATGTTTATGTCAATTCTTACCGAATTATACCAGCACCAGTCTTTACAGTTTTTTTTGCTATGAACGGATGTCTGATTCACTGACAAAAGTTATTCTACCAATACTTTTTAAATGTACTCAACTTGATAAAGCTATGTTTGTATTGGAAACATGTCCTGTATGGATTATATCCTTTTGTCACCGGCATCATGCTAGGAATAGGCAAGATGTGAAATACCACTAAATATACTGGGTGCAATAACTAACGAATGCCTACAAAGGAATAAAGAAACCAAACATAGTTTCTAACAAAGTGTGCTGGCGAATGTCCCACTTTGCGCAGTGTTCACTTGTAAACAATCAGGGTGAATGGAATAAGTTGATTAGTGTAGATAGTGCAGATAGAGGGATTAGCCAGATAAACACAGTCGTAATCAAATGCAGACACTAATTGGTGCTCCATAGTTAATCTCGACCAGTGAATTGAATAAGAGTTGAAGAAACATTATGTGAATCGAATTTGAAATTTGTTTATTCGAATAGCAAAACTATCTATGCGATCCCAAAGAGTCCCCCGAATTTCATCAATGCACGCCTCAATCACAAGTCTAGATATTTCCTACCGTTTTACACGTGATATATAATTTTGTATCAGCGGCATACATCATGAAATTTAAAAAATGTTTCTTCGTGATAGCTTCCAGGTCAGCAAAATAGAGGACGATAAAAACAGATCAAAAGGAAAACTTTTGACTACATACCTCGTCCGTTATCGTTTGAGCAGTGTGGCGCGTTCAATCGTATCGAAGGCAAAACTCAGATCAGTTTGAAACTGGTATCAATTTGGATAGATAGTTCCTATCAACAGGAATAAACGAATAACCATTATCAATAAATTCACAATGGCTAGTTGTTAAATCAAATATTTTACATAGTCCAGAAACTTTGGCACAGAAATGTCCGGGTTGTTATGTTGCGGTAGTATTTTTGCGGTAGCCCTTTTTTTTCGATCATAATATCAATTACTGAAAACATATTTTTGGCTAGAGTTCTCAATTTCTTTTCGAAAATATGATGCTCTAATTGTATTCACAAGTCGGTTCTGCTCATCTCGTCATAAATAATCTAGTGAACTAGTTTTTCATTGCCGTGCAAGCCTTCTGACTTTCAGATGTCCCAAACTTCATCGGTGAACCATTGTGAACAAGGTTTATCAACAAAGACTTTATTTTTTCTGGACCAAGTGTATTTAACACTGTGTCATGGTGTCATTATAGTCATCCATAAGTTCATTGAGGTTCACACTATTAAAATAAATGAAAATATTTTCATTGAGAAATGCTGTAATCTGGTCACATTCAATTTTAACATGTTTTTGACTCTCACGTTTCATCTATCAGGAACGAGGGCGAGTTAGATTCGAGATGAAATTACAATGATCTGAGGGCAATATATTGTCAACCGACACGTGGTTCTGAAGATCAAGTGATGATCAGATCGAGTGTATGTCAGTGATGATTCATGGATAATTCTGAAAAACCCATGCTTACTAGACTGATATATCATGGGCAATCACAGGCATGTTTTTTTATTCGAGTAGATAAATAGAATCCTTGCCAGATTTCCCATCAACAGTTATGATGTAATAACTGCTGAATTAATACCAATGAATCAATATACCAACTTATTATGGCCCAGTCAAAGGAAACTATAGATGTGGTGTTCTGATTGTACTGGAAATCACTCTAAACATTAGAATGCTAATCCATTTGGTACAAAGCGCTTATACATATACAACTACTACCGGCACATGTACATGCAGCCGTTTCCTTGCAGCGTCAAGCAACAAGCATTTAGTAAATTCAGGGGCGCCTTTGTTTGTGCTATCTTGTTCAAATGTTTGTTTAATAACAATAAATATAAAATACTTTGCACAGTTGCTTCTTACGTTACATTGTAAGACTTGTCAAACCAATTAATAAGTTACAAATACAATGTGAAAGTAAAAATATGGACAATCACTTGGTGATGATCGTCAGCATCGTGAAAAATATTATGTTACAGAGAAAGCCATCGTAATTCATTGTATGATCAAGATATACCTAGCGTATTTTTGAATCCGATACTTGACAAGCGAACGGCATTTCCCACGAGATACCCCATCTGGAATCAAAGCAGTATCGCAAAGGGTTCCTCCAACACCACGGAAGATTTGCACCACTGTGTCAAGGACCCACTCGACAGTTTCGATGTAAAACGCTCATACTTTGAATTTGTAAGCCCCTATCTATACTCACTATATACATTCAATGACATTTGATAAGATATGATATTGATGTCACCACCACTGTAAATTCATTTCGTTGGATGAGAATGCAAGAGAAAGTCAGCGACTAACATGTACAGGTCATAAAATGTAAAGTTTACTACTAATGTGGGAAATATAGCGCCCACCACTATTTAAAAAAGCTGTAAGCCGGTCTCGAGTCTTCAATACTCAACTGCGAACTGACGCCACGTTTAACAACTTTACTCTGTAAGTCTATGGGACGTTCGCGTGCTTAGGAAAACCCAGAGAAACCCGCGGGTGAAACACGAACGTTTTGCCTTCAAACAAATGTAGTTTTTTCTATTGTTTGATAAAGTCGTGATATGAAATTTACGTGATTTCGACGAGAATGTCACCAATAACATTCCGTTGTTTAGTTGTTCGTTGTACGATACCCGGATGCCCCGACTACTGTGACGTCTATGCTACTTGTGTACTCTTGGGTACGTCATTACTTCCTTATATACTCCATGGCGACCAACACTATGCAGTTGTCTAGATGTGTTCTTCTGTTTGGTCTAATTATAGTATCCCATACAAAGACATCAGGTAAATAGGATACCATACTATAATATTGTATAATATGATCGTCTACTTGAGTTGCCGAATTTTATTCTATTTATAACGAGATTCAAAGCAGTAAATTGTCAATAGTGCAGTCGTTCTGACCAACAACCTAATTGTTTATTTTTGCAACCACGTATATGGGACATATAAGTTGCTCTGGGTAAATTGAGTAGTTAGAATGTTAAGACGTGATGCTTTGGACAACCGTACACTTTAGTGTGAACTAACCCTAAACTTCATTGGGATTTTATCAAACGTTAAAGTAGCATAGTTCAATTATTGTATAAATATTTCATCACAAATTTTGTTAAATAAACATAACATGGACAACTTTAACTTGACAGAGGGGATTGCTAAAGGCAGTAGATTTTATGTGAATACTGTGCGCATGTGTGTTGACCTGACACTTACATTAGTTTGTAATGAGCAATATCAATAATCTCCCGTAACCACACATATACCATTTATTAGATCTTGATGTGACGTGTAATGTGCTTTAATAAACTACCTGTGAAAAAAGCACAACCAGATGCAAAGCCATTGCTCACAGTCGGTGCCCACACTCTAACAACTGAATTATTATAGCTTACCGGAATCGTCGTCAATTTATGCAGATCCAGTTCCTCTAAACTGGAATCCAGAATGCGGACCATCCACTGCACGTGTTACTACCTGAACATTGAAATACTTCACCGTAAACTTATAGTCGTTATTTTCAGTACATACTTAAATACATTGCTAGTATTATAAATAACATCAATGCATGTAGACTTTCAATAAATCATCTGTTCACGGAACAACCAGTGTACATTCTGTTGCTATTATTTGTCTTGGTTACAAAGTTATTTTAGTTACAAACTCACCTGCACGTACACTGGCAATTCCCCGAGGTTATGTGGCACACTCATAAAAAAGTTGGCACCTTTCTGTGATTGTAAAGTCATCCATTCACTCGTAAATGACGGCGTAGGCAGTGGGTAGATTGTACAATACAAATACACAAACAAACAACGTACCGAAACGTCAAAATGTTTTGTTTTTATTTTTGTATATTGAAAATTTCAACTAAAACAAGGTGTTTTAAATTCATCGTAAATAAAGTACGTAATAACAGACGTTCCAAATCGTTAAGTTAAGAGTGTTCTAGTAAACCAAAATGCATTGTTTGTACTTGTTTGTACTTGTACCGTTGTGAATGGCATACTTGTGGGTGCGTGAGGTTGAGTACAAGTGCCCAATATTAAAGTATACGGTTGTCCAAAGCAACAAGCTTTAACATTCTAAATACTCTGTGTACCCAGGAACAACTTGATTGGTTTGGTATAACTACAATGTAACGTGCGAAGTAACTGCACACTGTCTTTTTTGTTTATTATTGTCACTAACACACATTTGAACACGTTTGCACAAACAAAGGCGCCCCACAAATTACAAAATGTTTTAGTGCGTTCAATATTTTTGCTTGACAATGCAAGGTAGCGGCTGCATGCACATGCCCTGTTACTTGTTGTGTGTGTATACTCGCTCTGTACTAAAACACATTATGCTAATTTAGTAGCTTGTTACCCTGTAAATTCTCAAATTAGTCATATACAAATACACTACTCATGTACGACATTACCACACACTGAAAGGCATTTTTCATATCATAGAAACAGTACTAAGAAATTAAAAACTTGTAAATCTACTCATATAAAAACATGTCTGTGATTTCCCATAAATTGTCAGTCCAGTAAGCATGGCTTTTTCGGAGTTATCCTAGAATCATCAATGACATACACTCGATCATGCTATCACTCACAACTTCAGAACCTTGGGTTAGTGTACAATATATTGCCCTCAGATCATTGTAATTTCAACTCGAATCGTCCTCGTCCCTGATAGATCAAATGTGCGAGTCGAAACAATTTTAGAATTGTTCAATTCTCAATGAAAATATGTTTAGTTCTTTTAACAGTGTGAATGTCAATGAATGCCATGAATGAATGACTATAATGACACTGTGTTAAATACACTTGGGCCAGAAAGAGCCTTTGTTAAACATCGGAAGGTCAGAATGCTTGAACGGCAATGGTGAACTACTCCACTTGAAATAGATTATTTGTGACGTGTTGAGCAGAAACGACTTGTGAATAAAATTAGAGCATCATATTTTCGAAGTAAAATTGAGAACTCTAGCCAACGAAATTTGTTTTCAGTAATTGATAATATGATTGGTGAAAAGAGGACTATCATCCAACAACTACCGCAACATAAGGACCCTGACTTTTCTGTGCCAAAGGTTCTAAACTACGTAAAATGTTAGATTTAACAACTTACCATTGTGAATTTATTGATAATGTTTATTCGTTTGATAATTTTATTCCTGTAGATAGGAACTATCTATCCAAATTGAGTTCTACCTTTGATACGATTGATCGTGTCATACTGGTTAAACTATTACAGACTAGGTATGTGGTCAAGAGTGCTGCTTTTAATTGGTTTTCATCGTCCTGTATTGTGCTGCATTGGAAACTATCACGAAGAAACATTTTTGAAAATGTCATATTGTATGCCAATTATATATAATGTGTGAAAACTGTCGGAAATGTCTTAACCTGTGATTGGGGTGTGCTTTGATGAAATAGTTTTGATAGTTTCGCTTTATCGCATAAACACATTTCAAATTCAATTCACATAAAGCTTCTTCAATTCTTATTTAATTCGCTAGTCGAGATTAACTATGAAGCACCAATATGGATTATTAGTGTCTGCATTTGATTGCGACAGTGTTTATTTGGCTTAACCTCCTATCTGCACTAATATACTTATACCACTTACCTTGTTTAAAGTAGACACTCAAGACTGCAAATTCGCCAGCACACTAATATAGAAACTATTTGGTTTAGACATATTCAGTAGTCTTTCACACCTTACCTAGTCCTAGCATGATGTCAATGACAGTAGTATGTAATCCATTCGCATTTCAAATATTCTGCCTGTCAGGGCATGTTCATTATACAAACATGGCGTTATCAAGTTTAGTACATTTAAAAAGTATTGGCAACTATTTTCAGTCAACTAGACAATCGTTCGTAACGAAAAAATACTGTAGAGACTGGTACTGTTATAATTAAAGAAAACACAAAACTGCCTATTGTCCCATTGAAATAGGGCATGTTCCACAGTTAAAATTATTGATTGAATACGACCGGATTGATACCTTTTATGTTAATCTATATATCATGTACAATAGTCGCAACTAAAGTAATTCTACAATGAAGCAAATTTGCTGAGACAATCCTGTATATCTGCTTTCACAAATTTGGATTTGCAAATAATTTATGCAATGAACGTGAATTTCTGTTGATTCCCATTTAATTTTGACTAACGTAAATATATTGATAATAATCGAATAAACCCAACACTTGTAAGTTTTTCCTGTTTTGCAGTTGTACACAGACAACTGTATTGCGATGTGATTAGTCATTTACATTATTGATTAAGTTATTAGTTGGCAACAATCATTTCACGGCGAAGTTTATACTGACCACCACTCTCATTAGTAACTCTGGCACGTTATAAACCCACTTTTCTAGAGAATTTTGATAATTACTCGCGATTGTCTTTATTCTAAAAGATTTCGAGCAGATCAGGTCAGGTCAGATCAAAATTGCTGCGTTATACGCTCTAAACCCGTTTTTTTTTAGAAATTCACCAAAAAAGCAACTAATATCTAAATTTACGCCTCTCTGATTACGGAAATAATTAGTCTGACAATATTTGTTCATGATCTTTCACTGTGAAATAATTCCGATGTTCATTATTATTCATGGCTACGATAGTAACGCCATATATTCCGACATGTGTAGTCTTTTTTTTCTTTATTTTTTCACAAATATTTCTTTTTTTTATTCCTGCACCTACACACCAAATGATCATTGCTATAGCAGGCATACCCTATACACCGATAAACTAATTACTTCATACGTTTTTTTTTCCATTTTAATTCAATTCTTTAACCAAAATAATGAAATCGTTCTAAATCTAAAACACTTTTAGATTGGGATTCGAAAAAACAAAATCAATAAATCGGCTGTCCATTAGTAATGTTTAGTTATTTGCTATACAGATATAAAGTATCGATGTTAATATATACAGGACATACACAAATGCGGGCTTGTACACTCAATTAATTGAATAATGATTGCATATATTATTTATTGCATATATTAACATTACTGGTTATTATGATAAAATACAATACTGAGAGAAATGAGACAAATCATATCATATCTAATGCAACTGGTTGCAGGGGAAGTCCCAGTATTTTAACTCCGGTATATTAGCGATCCGATTATCACCATACGGCCTATTGAAACAAATTAAGGGAAATAACAATTTATAAGTCTATTATTTGATAACATATAATAACGTTGTCATTTTTAAGATTATGTCACAGGGTTCGTCAGAAAATCTATCACAATTGGTCTGTTCTGTTTATCTATACATGTCCAGCCTCTAGACAGTGTGTTTAATACAGCCAGGTAGGAAGATTTGTGTGCATACGTACACTTTGCGGTCAGGACGTCACGATGCCACCTAGGCATGCTCCTGGCAGAACACTCTAGTTTATAGACGCGTGTTTATGGAAAACAGCGTATTTGCAAAAAACGTGAGAATTAATTACTACCGAACAGTATCACTGACTTGGCTGAAGGAAATTGTGAATCATTGCCAAATTGTATAGGAAACTAACTTGACTGAATTACTGCCAGATTGGAGACATGAGGTCACTGACCTGACTACTAGAACAAAAGGATAGAAATAACCTTTGTCCCCACTCCTGCACTCCTCCTGGAGAAACCCCAGTGGAATTGGGAGCACATGTAGAGGCAGTCTTCCCTTGGTGACCGAGGTGTGAGCAGGTTGTGGTCGTGGTCTCTCCCTGCAAGTTGTGAAGAGATTCGGGCCATGCTGCACGAAGACCGACCAAAGAGCTCTACTAGGCCGATAATGGAAGCCACCAATAGTGATGAGAACATACCAAGCCACTGAATATCATGCTGAATGAAGAAAAGGGAATCATCGATTTGATACCACCACGGACTGACTACAAAGACCATGGCATTTGTTACCGGTAACCCATACACACACTCACATTAGTATAGGGAATTCCAGAGGCTGTAGTATTGATTGTTATTACTATTATTATTGATTGTATTGTTTGGAGACACTTAGTTATTGTACGTGCTATTGCATAAGTGTATTAAATCTATCGAGTTTACCAATATTGTGTTTTCATTACATAAGAGTGACGTTATACCCTGCAATTACTATCTTACGATTCCAATCTGGTTATTTATCGAGAGGTCCCATGTGGCCCTGTTTGTTATGGGTAAAATAAAAGAACCCACAATCACGGGTATTGGGTGGTATCCTTCACGGACAGGATTGTTTGTGCCGAATATCATTCAACCTTGTGACAGTTAAGTTCAATTTACATTTACTATGTATCGTTACAAAAAAATA
The DNA here is from genome assembly GCF_978046115.1 of Saccoglossus kowalevskii. Classification (NCBI taxonomy): domain Eukaryota; kingdom Metazoa; phylum Hemichordata; class Enteropneusta; family Harrimaniidae; genus Saccoglossus; species Saccoglossus kowalevskii. The sequence goes on from NC_140662.1 coordinate 13,243,606, forward strand.
GCAAATTTCAATACTCAGTTAAAAACACATATGCACTGTGCAAACTACTGAAATGTCTATATTCATCTAAGACATTCAAAGGTTGGCTAATACAAATGAAATATGAGTGGTCAGTGACATTTTAACATTATATCTGTTGTTTGTGTCAAACATTTCATACCCTTGTATCGTAAAACGCTTTACAATGTATAACTATATATATTCGGTTTCTTACGCTCGCCCTGATTTGCCGTGTTATAGTTCCATACAAAATAGAAAGGTGAAATATTTGAGACTGTGAAATTTGATATACATTTCGAATATCTAAATCGTGTCATGCGCAAACTACGTTGATTTGTCATTGTTTTTTGTTTTGTTAGTCATGCACTTGCTTTGAAACTAAGAAGTGTCTTGCAATAACGGTCCCACAATCCCATATAGCTAGTCATTCTTGTGATTCTGGTAAGATGTCTTTCATACACGTTTGTTACAATGTTGCGCAAGTTGAGTTCCGTGCAGTTTTCTTCGTATGCCAGATTCTTCTGATCTACAGAAGGGTCTTGTGTCTTTTTATAATGTCTATAAATTAGGAAGTGTAATATTTATATAACTGTTACACCCAAATCGAAGAATGATTTGGCAAACAATAAAATACGACATCGATAATTATTACCGTAGTTTTACGTATCCTACTCTTAGACCAACACAGAGTCCAATAAATACTTATCACACATGCATCAACTAGTATTCCTAAAAAAAGCATTTAATGATACATTTGAATGCAATTGAAAAATGTTGTATAACATGAATTGTGCCAAAGCCGCATTTAGATATTAGTCACGAATTGCGAAACGAACAATTATAAATGGGTTGGTTTGAATTTAACTACCTAACAATACATTTCCATGAGTTTCTGTTGATGATGGACAGTATGTGGGTGTTTCTCTTGTTTCTGTAGTAGGATTATAATTGCCAGTAGAGGCTGCGGTTGATCACTGTGATCACATCTGAGAAAATGATATGATACGAACGAATGATACGTCAAGGCTACTGAAACCTGCTCTGATAGTGGTACTATTCAGAACAATTTACTACAACAAATAAGAGCTAAATCAAAAATATATAAAAAGAGAATGTCCTAACGGAAATACGTTCGATCATGAATTCTCATCATGCAACCTGTTGTACCATGTATATTTTGGTCCGAACGGCGTCACTGACTGTCTCAATATGTATGATTTTTTGTATAAACCAAAACGGTGTGCCTACCTTTATTTTTGTATTATTCCAAAACACAAATGAACGAGATGTATTTTATCGAAAAGGGCTGAAAATTACAACATTATGTGACCAAGTTGAAAATAAGTTGATACAACACAATGTATGGTAGAGAATCGCCAGGTTTACACATTCCAGGCTTTATTTCTATCCGAGAAATTCTTACAATTCATTCATCTTACAACTAAAGTAAGCGAGTGAACAAAACACAAAGAAAAACCTAACGACAAAGAAAATACAAAAAGGTTACAAATACATAATACACTCGGCATTTCAAGGAAGCATATTCAAGAAAAATATAATCGAGGTGCAATATACAGTTTAAATCAAATGAATGGTAACAACATTGTTATGACAAATAGCACTTGGTCGAACAATTCAGAATACAAAGAGTATTACTCACCCCGTCAATTAGCAAACCCTAAATTCGTTCCCGAAATACAGCGACAGTCTTCATAATTTACAGGAAGTGCCATTACAGCTTTTTTTAGGTGAAATTGCACACTGGAATAAGCCAAGCCAAGTACCTTCTCAATGAAAGTTCAGGAGTCCTCTACCACACCCAGCCCAACTGCTAACTTGCCACGCCCAGGTTATCTGGGTAGTAATTTATGCAAATGAACCATCTTCCTTTTAGTGATTCTATAGAGTTTATCCTTTCTTGATGCGTTCAGAAGTTACAAATATAAACATGAAATAGTTATTTATTTAGATCATTTGATATCATTTACACCACACCAAACAAAATGGTTCTGAGACAATTCATTTGCAAACAGTGGAGTAGGGTAGAGTTGCGCCCTCTGTGGCTAAAACAACCATCTCCTGTAGCTGGTGCTACCATAGAAATAGTTGGCCACAAAGGGGTCAACGGAAAATAAATATTACAATGCTCACAATTATATATGGCACCTAAGGTATCTTATATTGTATGAGATTAATATGAAGTTATTACGAGAATACCTCAAAGTACGCACGAAGACAGTACCAGCTAGAGTATCGACCGACGCGCAGCGGAGGTAGAGGTGCGGCGTACTGTCAGAGTGCATACTTTGAGATATTCTCGTAATAACCTTGTTATGTCTTTTCCTTCCAAGGATGCACCATGGGAATGCCGAAATCCAAAATGTTTAGAACAGAATCAGCGAACTTCTTTGTGTTGAATTCGGTCAAACTCTTGTAGCAGCCATGTTTGTTTTATGATTAAAGGATGCTTACGCGCATATTCATTCCATATTTGGAATTCCCATTTCCTAATATGGTAGGATAAAATACCCCGTAAAATACCGCAAAATTACGGCACGCTGTAATTTATGGCGTTATGGTGATATATGTATAACAATATATATTATAACGCGATTTCAATGTAGTTATGCATTTCTTTTGTTTTGTTGACCCAACAATGTAAAAGTATAATGGCATTATGGCATAATGTAATGTATATGTAATAGCATAGACATTGTAGGAATGATAAGTTGGTTACATGTATTATAATCTATTCAAGGCTTTTCACTCACCTGCGAATTCGGGATGAAAATTTCCATTGGGCGATAGTTGACCTGGTGGACATGGTTTCCGGTTCCCTGTAAAATAAACCAAATTAATCCTTTCTTTTCTAACACTTTTAGTCATTCCATTTTAAGTTTTCTGATCATGACAATTAACAGTTTTGTTTGTAAGAAGGAATAGTTGTGTTCCCATCATCTTCAACTAAATCCTATCATTTCAGGTGAAATGTTGGTGTGGTATTTCAGTTATGATATTTTTTATTATATATCTTACTACTTAACACAGATAACCAGATCTGGTTTTAAGCGCATAAGTCTTTCATGTATAAGGCCTACCAGCACAATATCCCATGCAACCATGCATAATAGGCTTTAACTCATAAACAGAATAATCATTAGGACATTTCTTTACTCGTATATTTATTGTTTTGCCGCAGCATCCAGGATCTCCTATTGACAAACGCAGAAATGCAGTTTATTCAAACTATCCCAAAAACATTGAATTTTAGTAACATTGCAAATAATATTTACTGATTTCTGTAAAATATCTCACCTGTGTTTATGCAAACTCTAACATTTGAAATACTCGATGTTTCAGATATAACATCATCAATCCAGGCTGGATATACTGTACCACACATGCCTACCCCAATGCACGATGATGGTATTTCACCGCCAGCCTCACTTGTAAATCTGTACCAACCTTCCTCCATGTCAAAATCCCATATCAGTTCAGACAAGTTTAATGAATAGTGTGACTTGAATTTGGAGCTCCGGTAAATGTTGTCAATTTCAGTATAACTATAACAAGGATCTTGTAAAAAAAAATCGAGTTATGAGAAACAGAACTAGAAATTGGCGAAGTTAACTAGAGTAGACATGGATTCTTTGTAATACATGTTGATTATTTGTAAGGGAAGAAAAGATTGTGCCTTGATGTTGAGGAAATAGACAATGTGGATGGTTGTGATGGGAGTTATGAAAGAATGGATGGTTACGTCAGACTTTGATAGTGATTGGATTCACTGAGCATGAAGTGCAAATGATCCTCTAAGTGGGTATATGTGTAGATGTAGAACCGTAGATTATTCAATGTCAACAACATAACCTATCTCTGATCGCATTGCCAGAAATAGACAATAGGATCTGGTCAAGTAGAGATTTCCTGTCTATCCAATTGCAGTGACTATAATTACATGCAAAATTATGCAAGACAATAGATGATGTCATAGACTTTAAAGGTCTATTGTTTAGCCTAATTGAGAGTCTATTATGTTAAGTAGTTCACAGCTTGGGGTTGGAAACAATAGTAAGCGAGGTAATCTTTTGTTTCATTTGTTCTGTGCCGACTTGCATTTGTCAGCTGATCATATGAAGCCATGTAATAAATTGTTGTGGTTACCAGAAGACAATATACCCTTAGATACACTCTTAAGATGGCATTGAAGTCAGTCACCTGTTATATACTTAATACAAAAATATGTGGAGACTAATCTTGTAAATATCATTGTGGTTGTCAACGGCGATTGGTATGTAAATTACGTTTGTCTGACGCATTACAAGACAAAAGTCGAGACTGTCGTGGAATAATACACAACTCACGGACAGTGTGATGAAACCCCTTCTTTATAAAGAGGAAAAACGGCCGATACAATATATTGATTTTGTGGTCTGACCTTCAGCCTCAAAAGCAGTATGGCGATAGTGGTTCACGTTCGAAAAGTGGGATAATTTTTAACATGAAATAACGGACATAAAATAAATCTTGATTCAGGTTACTTCCTGTTAATTGGATTAAAACAGTTATATTTGCTAACAACTGGATCGTACATCTGTGTAAAAAATGCATGAATTTTAACTCTAATTTGGGCAGCGAATACTGCGTCTACAACTGCGTCAGCTGCGTCGCCGTGTTCATTGAACCAGAGTATCCAGAACGAAGCAAACAAACTTGAACAGTCACATGCGTTACTGCATTTTCCTATTTTTAAAAATAGAGTCTGGCACACAATTACATATCGTCCATTGGTAATACACTGGGCCAGTGTAGAATTTATCATCAGGTTTTACGGCAAGTTGGGCATTTAATGGTGGAGTTTTAATGGAAACATCTATAACATATCGAAAGCTTGGAACGTCACCTGTCTATTACGAAGCACACAAAAGTGAAAAAATGAAAAATATAAACTCAAAATTAAATTTTGTTTTAATATATGTTTAGGCAATGCATTCTCTATGGCACATCCTGTGATGTTTATTTGACTGGGGAACACTGGCCAGGGCGGAAGTCGGCCATCTTGTCCACTCATTTCTGGCGATGACGAACATTTTGTACCATCTATTCCCCGGTACTATCATGCATAGTTGTTGAAGGACCTGAAGTATGCGCACTGAATATGGTAATAACCTAAATCAGGTTATGACGTAGACATATCTCATGAATATTATTTTAAAGTGCAATTATTAATAGAAAACAATTATTATGGAATACAGGATTCACGTATATTCGGTCTTGACCCCGACGCTGTCTATTTAGGTTATTTGAAGACTGTGTACATACTATACTGGTCACCAAATTTTACAAGTGTCTGTTTTTTTTTCACTGTTCCAACTGAGTGTTGGCAATCCTAAATATGATTTGATTGCACACAGCGCCTCTAGTAGCTGTTCCCGGCTCAATGTGTCGGGCAATGTAGGGTATTTGATCCTCATTCAATATATTTTCACTGAAATGTATTCACGTCTGATTATATATGTGCAAGATAATTTAAAAGATCATCATCTCAAGTAAACTTAGTCTCTCATTTTACTCGCTATTCTCGGAAGTTTGCCACATTTTCAAGGTAACGTTGGCAATCAAGGACGTTTCAACATATATTTCACCACCCCAGCCATCGATAACATAGATGATTCCTCCATAGGACGTATCAGGCGACCACAGTCTCACTTCGTCAGAGTCGTATGCATAAATCAGCCCACCGAAGTTGTGATTTGGATACGCCTGTTGCACACCCATGCCATGGAAGGTAAATCCGTTGTTTGGATTTTCTATTGACAACACCTGGTAAGGAGGATATAGTTGAATAATATTAAATAAAAGTATAGATAAAGAGTTTCATTTCATTATTTTTTGTCATTTTATTTTATTTTTAGAAACAAGACTATTATGCCATGTGGCTGCTGTGTTAGTGTTTACATTTACGTTTATACACAGGTTATATGCGTTGCAAAATCTCAGTGAAATGAGTTGCATAATCCTTCTTTCCATGATAATTACTTCATACCTCTACATAAACTAAATCCGGAATGAAGTCATTGGGGATTGATATAATCTCATAGTTGTTGATACCATGTCCATATCCCATTTGCAGAAGGCCGTCAGTTTGAAAATCCGGAATCGGAAATGATTGTTCCCATAAAGTAATTGTTACTAAACCGCTGATAAAGTGGCAGGATAGTAAATCTATGCCCCATCTATCTTCAACCGAAACATTTCTAGCAATGAAAGTTAAATAGTATACAGTATTTTATACTATTCGATATTGATTGACAACTTTTTATTAACTGATGTTGCTGTATGTAGGGTGAATACATTTTTAATAATAAACCATACTGTGTTACTAAGAAATAGTATTTGTAGGCATTTGCACTAAACTGCATTGTTTACCGCTTTAGCTTCAACACAGTCGCATTATTATTAAAGATTCTGGGCCGGCCCCGGGATCATAGTGCTAGTGACAGGTTTATATCTTGTAGCATTTATATTCGCCTATACCTTAAAAACAAAATCAAAACAGAACTATGTGATTTTCCCAGGGAAACAAATAATTTCATAATATCATAAATTCTGGTAATATGGTTATTGCTGGGAAAGGATTGACCATCTTTGTTATTAGTCCAAGAGAAGTTTTCGCTGGGTCTGAACCCCTCATTCAATATACAAAAATGTAGAAATGTACCAAAAAAATTGTTTTTCTGGAGTAAATTGTAGTATATTTTTCTTATTAATGGTCAAAAAGTGCAGGGAGACTTTATGAAAATGTCTGGATGTTAACATAATGATGTCGTTTGGTCACAGTTGTGCAATAAATAATGGCTATTTTGGGCGTAGCTATAAAATGTGTCGCCGAAAAAATAAGTATTGTGTAATTTGTAGTGAGAATGTATTCAAATAGATTTATGTTTATGAATCATGTTCCTTTTCAAAGTGTATATATATAATGAAAATTGTTAATGACAATGTTTTTTTATACGTTTTCGAAGGATTGAATTTACAAATGATGAGTTATTTTGTTATACCATCGAATTACGTGTTGCGAATTTCTGATAGTTTAGGCTTTGTGTTCTGTGGGCTGTTCTGTGTCCATGTTCACTGTACACCAGTAAATGTCTTCCCGTTCGCAAGCGATTTTTGTTAGTTTTGCAGGGGAGCTGTTTTCAGTTGCAACTGCTGAAATCAAGGTCGTGCTGTTTTTCTTCGTCGTGTTTGTTGTTCTTACCTGGGAAGAATATTGGTAGTCGACGTATTTTCTTTCATATGTTGATTTATTCTGTAGTGAAACAGGGGGCAATGTCATGGGCCTTTTGGGGAACCATTGATGTACATTCGGGTTGTTGATGGTTGTTAAAAAAAAGTTTGTGAAAGTTCCTTGTTTGGTGTGAATTCGTTCATGCATTGAACGTCTATAATTTATCGATAAAAGCGAACGTTTTTCGAAAGTTGTGAAATCATAGTACTGTTGGATGGTTTGTGTGTGATTGGCCGTGGTGTTTGTACTCATTAGCAACTCATTTAAATACTTTTGTGCCTCAATGAGAACTGAAAAGTCCATTTACTTCGTCTGTTATAAATCAACTGTATTAGCTTCCTTCCTACTTCTTATTGCCATCGGTAGTATAACTACTACACTCGACGGTATAGTGCGTATCGATCTTCTTGTATATATATATATATATATATTATATGAAACATACCCGAACCCGGAATTCGACGACAAATCGGGTTGGTCTCGTCACGTAATTTCTTACCTTGTTCTTAACCGCAGTACGCTTGGCTATGAACTTCCACATACCCACGCTTATTGGAATAGTGCATCGTGGGTAATACTATATTAATCGAGGTGAAACAAACATGGCTGCCGTAATGCCTGTTGTTCGACTACTTCGCCCGCGTTTCTCTTCCTGTCTTAGAGTTCTCTGTTTTCTTTGATTTTTTCATTTCAATTAAACAGCGATTTGGCTGTGGCCATGCAACTAGTCATTGTCGACTGGTTGATTGTCATCTGATACTTCCTCAGCTTTCTTTGCTTTTCTGTCTGTTTACCAATCCATTGCTCCAAAACACATCTTTTCCCAGCATCGAGATGGCTCTGCCAATTCTCGTTATATCTGGGTTAATGCATTAGTCGTGTTACCATTTCTCCAAGATGCATTACACGTGTTGGGTGTATCCACCCGAGTACACTTTGCAGAGGTAGAATAAGTGAAATAGTAAACCCGCACATTTATTTTGCGCGAATGTTGACCGAATATTGTGTGTTCTTTCACAGGTTAACTAGTCATAAATCCCAGAGTAAACAATGTTCAGGATACAATCAGTGCAATCATTGAATAAGACATGTCGAAGAATTAATTGATAAACATCATATTTCCCTAATGACCATCATAAGAGATTGCTAAGCCTTTCGCTCAAAAATATTCTAAAGCGCAGTGGTCGTCGCGCAGCGCGTGTTCAAATTTCATGTATATAAACAATGTTTTTTACACGCGTTGTATATGTCGCTATGAGTCCCATATCGAACAGGGCGCGGTACGACGACTGCCGCCCTTTAAAGTAATACTCATGCTTTTTAACAAGTGAAAAGAAAAAGCTTCTTGCCCCATACTCGAATACTCCTAACACGATACAAAGGCAAATTAAGTTCTACAACTGATCCAAAAGTCCAACAAAAAGTTATCTATATTCTGTTTATTTCATCTACCAAAAAAGGTCAACATGTATGTCATGTTAATTATATCTTCATTCCCGTATATGTATCATTGTAAACAGGAAATCAGGGACATAAAGTCACTCTACGTTTGATGCTGATATTTATATACTGTTCCATTGTCTGCACAATATGAAGAAACTAGTGTTGCTTCTGATCATGTTACTTATTGTGACTTCGTTTGTTGATGGTGATAGTTATATACGACGACGAATGGTGAAACACCACGTGTGAGTAACTGTGATTTTCCATTCACTTTATTTTTCTAAAAACAGTTAAAAGCCTTTTCTGTAATATTATTACAATCTAAAAGCAGTTTTTTATACGTTAAATATTTCAATGATAAGACAATTATTCAATATTCAAAAATATTATGATGTAGGATACCATTCTTTATATTCATTCAGTAATTCGCCAATAATCTCAACGATTTAGACATGGTCTGCAAATGACTCTGTTCACAAAGATGATTTTTTGAAACGTCTGTGTAAGCATCACATTTTTATCATATCGCCAAGTAAATGCTAATTAGATACATAGAAGGACAAGTCATTTCAACACGCTTCTCTGACCTGCACACGACTCTAAGGTTAACGAAGCATGTGTAGTCCCTTTTTTTAATTTATTGTTATTTCACAAAATAATAGAATACAAGACACACACAAATAATGGAAAAACACGGAAAACGAAAAAACATAAAAGAATAAATAAATATATGTTCACAGTAGTTGATCTAATGAACTCCAATATAATCTGAAAGACTTCGATTTTACATTGTATGTCCTTAATTTGTACAAATCTATTTTCTTTTGGTATGCTAAATAATTTTACAAAAGATGGCCTTACATTCTTGTATCTATAATTGAAAATATATTTTTTCATCAACAGTAAAAGGTAATTTAAACAAAGAATGCAGTCTGGATTTAAATTAGAATCATGTACTTTTAATCCAAAGGTGACATCTTTTGATGAAAAATTTACTGAAATATTACAATTATTGTCAAGGGCCAATTCAATATCTCGATACACTGAGGAGACATGAATACAATTATAAAGCATTGTATGTCCTTAATTTGTACAAATCTATTTTCTTTTGGTATGCTAAATAAATTTACAAAAGATGGCCTTACATTCTTGTATCTATAATTGAAAATATATTTTTTCATCAACAGTAAAAGGTAATTTAAACAAAGAATGCAGTCTGGATTTAAATTAGAATCATGTACTTTTAATCCAAAGGTGACATCTTTTGATGAAAAATTTACTGAAATATTACAATTATTGTCAAGGGCCAATTCAATATCTCGATACACTGAGGAGACATGAATACAATTATAAAGCATTGTATGTCCTTAATTTGTACAAATCTATTTTCTTTTGGTATGCTAAATAAATTTACAAAAGATGGCCTTACATTCTTGTATCTATAATTGAAAATATATTTTTTCATCAACAGTAAAAGGTAATTTAAACAAAGAATGCAGTCTGGATTTAAATTAGAATCATGTACTTTTAATCCAAAGGTGACATCTTTTGATGAAAAATTTACTGAAATATTACAATTATTGTCAAGGGCCAATTCAATATCTCGATACACTGAGGAGACATGAATACAATTATAAAACAAATGAAGCAGTGTTTCAGGTTATTTTTAAAAAAGTACATTTATCAGTATCGACTGGTAGTTCTATTAATCAGTCTGTATTGAAAATTCCTGAGTGATACATCATCAGTAGTAATAAAAGTTAGTTTGAAATAATATTCAAAATTTTGATTTGTGCCAAATAATCTCTCCCACTTTTCAACAGTTTTGAGTTTTTAGGTTTAACATATACACTCTCTCCACGATTGCTGAGTAAGCTCTTTTAATATGGATCAGGCTAGATTCATTTTCATTATTTCTGCTCTGCTGTTCAAGGAAAATAACCAATTTCCAGGAATAGCATCAATAAGACCAACATATTTTAACAATTGATTTGATAATATGTTATATTTGACCGAGAAAGTTTTAAAAATGAGGAAATTGCCACTACCATTCAGTACATCTGAAAGAAATACAATACCACTCTGGTACCAACCTCTATAGAAAATAGTTCGCTTAATAATTGAGATATCTGGGTTAAACCAAATGCATTGCTATGAGCAAGGGATTGTACATATAATTGTTTTAGGATAACTCTAAAAAGCATGGTACCAAAAAAGGGTTTGACTTGAGCCTTTTTTCAGCAAAGTCGACGGCTTGTTTCTAACTGAAAACTTTAAAACATGAGCAATCCATACAAATATAAGCTTGAAATAGCCGTTTCCAGCCACTTTCATCATACTGGCTAGATAGCAGCTTGTCTACATGAAGAGATTCAATGAATGATGGTAAATGATTTAGACTCGAACCGCCATTGTGATATTCACAATATGTAGTTCCTTCTTGACACACGTCTGAATGACAATCATAGTCCCACAGGTGCAGAAACAGCCACGTGTAAAGAGGCCACAACAGATGGAGTTTCAATAAGTCAGTTGTCATTGTGTCAATAACAACAGCATATTTTACATACACTGAGATCAGGAACAATTTACAGGACCAACAGCTTTACGTCCCATCCAAAAGTACGCTATTCCCCCAAAATACGAATCCTGTGAGCCTGGCAAATGTACAGCTTACTCTTTTTCGGTAATGATGAGTGTGCAGTCGACCATACGAGTCTAACCCAAAATCTCCGTAATGATGGGCCAATACGCTTACCATTTTGACACACGTATACAATTTTACCCATTCTATAAATATAATAAGGATTTATAAAGAAAGTATAATATAATATAAATAAAAAGTATTTATAAAAACCACGTATTACAATAAATGGGGTTGTTATCTAAATGACATGAATGTATTAATGGGTGGGGTGGAATGAGGGGTGACAGACCGAGACGACCAGGTTTGGTCAACGTTGTGAGTAAGATCACAACTCATAACACAAGTTACACGTTAGTAGTGTACATGCACAGTGAATGACAAAAAGATAAGTGTCCCAGGTGCGCGAATAGTTAAATTGCAGTAAATACCGGAATACTTGGCAATTAAATCAAACTACAACAATCACTAAAATATCGATATCGTGGTTCAATATATTAATTAAATATCGTATGACAAAATAACGTCATTTGGTGAATTTATTGAATATAAGTGTCATGTCAACACGAATTGGTCAAATTAATTATGCAAATATAACAATATAAGTCTATAAAATATGTTCACATAAGGCAACATACCTTCCGTAACAATTCCTAGTGTGCTTAATTTTGAGATAGCACATATAATTTTATTCTGCGATTTGTTGTAGAATTTGATAGTACATACAGTAATATAAATACAGTCCGCCACTAATCATTAATACTTGCATTTTCAGAAACAAAATCCCAAAAGACAAAAAGGTTTTGGAAGAAAGAATAAAAGAAATACAAGGTCGAGAAAATGGATGACACTATGTCAATCAAGAAATGGAAACACCAATTTATGTTGCTGTTGATTTACACATCTTGTTTAGGTGGTAGATTATGTAAATAAAAATATGGCTGCATATTGAATTTCATGTTGGAAATCTTTTGATAGATGGAATACACTATTCTAATATGTCACACCTTCTACCAATGAAGCATTTATGTTAAGCAGGTAGTAAAGTAGTACAGTTGTTTAAATATACAATAATGTTTGGTTGTGTAGTCGTTATATGGTTGCATTATACCAAATAAACCACGATGAAAACAGTTTAGACACTCTGATCTTACACAAATTTATGTGAAAAGAAGATTCTTCGCTAGAGGGCGCATTCTATAGGGACGTTGTGTGACATATGTTTGGAGTTAAACGCATTTTTGTGATTTGCATTTCACGAAGGTGCCAGTGTAAGCGTGTAAATATTAAATGGTGGTGTAAAACATTGCGACAAACAAACTGAATTTAGGTCAGAAGAGTTATGAGAACAACTATTTATACTGATACACTTCCGATTTCCAATACCCGAAAATTCCATATTATCTGTTTTTCTGAAAGTCTTCTAATTCTTGGGAATCAGTCCAGGTTAAATTATAAGAATCCACAGAAGGCAAACCTTCGCAAACTCTGCAAAGCATCAATTTTTACATTTACCTTGCCTGGATATATTGAACATTTTGCATTACCATTGTATTCACACCAATTCGACAAAAAGTTCGGCAATCATTATTTTCACTTCACTCCTATATTTTTGTAATACGAAGCAGTGAGGTTTACACTCGTGGTAATGCAATGTACGACAACTGCTGAGCAATGGTTATTGTTGAAAGACAAAAGTTGTATTCTTTGCGATTAATTAACAGTTGGGTACTACCTAATACTATGAGAATTCTCTGATTAAAATAAGTCAATATCTTGACACATTACAAGTTTTGCAAAACAGCATTCCGTACCCCCTGTGCTAGTCAAATCGCGTCAAATTTGTGACTGTTGTCCTCATAAATTACCTAAGTGACTAAAATAAATGTTGAAAAGGGATATAACTTTAATGAAAACCTTGTAAATAATTAAGTAATAATGAACATATCAAATTTCTTTCTCAATATTTCCAATATTTGACAGCGGGGTTACGTGCAAAGGACTGTGGTTATGATGAACGCTAGGAAACTTCCAATCACTTTTTAAACACAACTGACGTTTCGATTACAGTGAGATATTCTCTATTGGAACCAATGAACGCCGAGATCGAACGTACACAATTTACCATGGTTTTGGGAGATGGTAGGATGGGAAGTTTGATTCAGTTCGGTGGATTAGTTAAAAGGTTAACAATTATACAAATTTGACTATGAGAATAAATATAACACTTGCGTGTGATAATACTCATGACAAATTTTTCCAGGCATGCACTAGAAATGACTGACAGAAGGATGCACGTGACAGTTAAAAGTCAGCAATTTTTTATCAACTTTTTAAAAACTTCAGCAGTCACGCATCAGATGTGATGCTCATATGCTCAGTAGACATGCTCGACAAATGATACAGACAAACAGGAACTGTTTGGAAAACAAAATTGGTTAAAACTTGTGTGGGCATGATAGAAAAAGTTTGTAATACACGCGGGGAGGGAGTCCTGAGAAAAAACATCTAACACCCCATTACGAGGAAAACGTGAAATCTCGACGGAGTTTTTGTGTTTTTACATGTTATATGCGTTAGAGACATACCTAAGCAGAATTTGATTTGCCAGTATTTAATCCATTTAAGCACCTTAGCTACCCTATGAATTTGACACTTAGACGGATAGATGTAAATGTGCAGAACACGAAATGAGTATAGACTGACTGATAAAATCAGTCATAAGCAGAAATTATCATATAAAGTTGTTTCATCGATCATGGCAACTTTCATAAAATTAGATTACATGAGGATAAAAGCTGCACGGATGTACAAAATAGACGTACAGCACCAACAGTTCAGTTCTGAGTGACGTGTTTTCAGTCGACAAATTTTACAACTTTACGACTTGCAGAATTTCAAAAACAGTCGTGCCGGTTCTCCAAATACATAGTTTCATCCTCGTTGCGAAATATGTCGTGGTCAGTGGTAAGGTAGAAGCGATAGACAAATGTTAGACCGATACAATGTGCATGCGCGAACAACAAGAGCTGTAAATATGCTAATAAGACAAGTATACTATAGTGACTGAAATTACGACTTGCAGAATTTCAAAAACAGTCGTGCCGGTTCTCTAAATACATAGTTTCATCCTCGTTGCGAAATATGTCGTGGTCAGTGGTAAGGTAGAAGCGATAGACAAATGTTAGACAGATACAATGTGCATGCGCGAACAAGAGCTGGAAATATGCTAATAAGACAAGTATACTATAGTGACTGAAGTAAGAACGACTTGTTGAAAAAGGATTTGACTTAATGAAAACCTTGCAAATAGTTAAGTAACAATGATGACATGTGATTCCGTGAGGTGGCACGGCAAAGTTGTTTCATCATCAAACGTGGCAACTTTCATAAAATTAGATTATATGAGGATAAAAGCTGCACTTTCATATTTAACCAATAGCAATCCGTGTTACATACAGAGGACCTGCTATGATATCCCATAGTGCTAATAATAAATGAACACTGTAAATCATGAATATAATGTTCACCTGAGGCAAACGATGCGAGACTTGCTGTTTAAAAACTAGAAGCATGTAATTAGCAAAATAATAAAAATTGCAACCTATCAAAAAAATTAGTTAAATGTAGCTTAAAATAGTACAGTACAGTACAGACTAGTGATAATCCCTTAAGATGACGTTGTAGGGAAAATGCATTTAGGAGTGAGATTTAACTTTTCAACTTTTTATACAACAGAAAACGTCCTTATTCTTGTGTGAACATTTCAAAATTCTATTGTGAGTTGAACACCCAATAAACTAGGTTTAAATTATTGTCTTAATTTAAATACGTCTTGCATAATTACTGTTTGGGGAAGACGAGTTTAGTTTCCTGTGTATTTCATTTCACAAACGCCGTTCATATGCACATCGCCTTATTTATAATACACAACAATGCCACGCGGAGAGAAAGGGAGAAGAGGTTCGAAAAAAAGACGGACACTATGTCAGAAGAATCATACCGTGGTTCCTATCATAACCAAAGAGAAGACCATTTTTGGTGCATATTATACCGAAAATGACAGCTCTACAATAGAGTCCGACTCGCAGTATGAAACAGACACAGGATCATACATCGGTACAGTAGAGGAAACAGATATGCCAATTTCTGCCTCGGCAAACAAAGTGGGCCGTAATGACAATGTAATGGAAGAAGATTTTGAAGTTCTGAAAATAATCGAGGTTATGTCCCTGAACGAATGTTTGAACTGTGCCCTCTGTGGGAAAGGAACTTAGATGAAAAATCGCGACTGGAGGAGTTTTCTCGAGTTGAGATGTTTGAATGGCGACTGTCGTCGAGCTGTCGAGATGACTTCTTCAAAACAAAATGAAAAACATTTCGAGATTAACAGGAAGAAAATTCTGGGAATGAGAGCAATCAGCAAAAGAAGTTTTGTTGGACTTCCGCCACCAATTTTCGCTCACCCACACAAAAACACCGCCATTTTGGCATTCCAGGGTATAGTGATGAATTACAGTTAATGGCTTCTGCACAACAACAATGAATAAAAACAGGAGTCTTGCTTGCAGAGGAATGGTGTTATTCTGGAGAGCACCGGTGAAAGCAGGGGATCGCAGATCAGTTCATACAAGTCTCACAGAATGATGGTTGATGCCTGTATCAATTGTCTCACAATATTGCAGCAGCAACATACAGGGTACTCAGTGAAATGAAAGACCACAATGTCCTCAGTCTAGTCTATTTATAGGCAAATTTAGGTACACCAGCTAGGTTTCCATATGAGCTAATTAGAATGTGGTCTTGCTAGCAGCTGTCTCACGTAGGCAAGTCAGTAGATTGTAAACATCTTTTGTTATGTAAATCACAAGCACACCTGGTAGACTCCAAATGTCCTCACAGGGTTGAAAACAAGTATGACCTGTCAATCACCTTTAAGACAGTTATCACGATGCATACTGTTTCTTCCCATGATTCCATGCACATATTTTAGTTGTAGGGTTTGAGGTAATATGACAAAAAACATTGAATAAAGGATGCTAACAACCTGTTTGAAATACAAAATTGGTTAAAACCCGACCAAAGGCAGTTGAAAGCAAATGGATGTGAATGTGAACAACAGTCTAATTGCTCATTTTAGTCCAAGGTATGACACTTGGTTTTAGCATATCAAAGAAACGATACTGACAGACAAGACCCTGGTCACAAGTACTCATTCCATTGTTCAATCCAATGGTTATAAAGGCTTCACCCGTGTACTTGCATTCACAATGCATTTCATCTACCAAGTACATTTTACCCAACACGTAATATATCTGAATTTGCATTATTATTCATAATAGATTTGCCTGGTTTACTTGACAAGTATGAAATTGCATCAACAAAACTCTTATTTGATTTACTAGCAATAGTAATACTTTGGTAATTAAAACTATTTGCTGTTTTGATATGCTAGTAATAATGTTTATTCTGTCATTGTATTGCATGATATTTTCAACACTGTGTTTCACGTCACTTGAGTTATTATGCATTCAAACCACATTACAACAGTTCATGTATTCAGGTCACTTTACATCAGTTTGTATCATTTGAGTTCATGCATACAGGTTATATTACAACAGTTCACGCAATCAGGTCACATTACAACAGTTCATGTATTCAGGTCACTTTACATCAGTTTGTATCATTTGAGTTCATGCATACAGGTTATATTACAACAGTTCACGCAATCAGGTCACATTACAACAGTTCATGTATTCAGGTCACTTTACAACAATTCATGTATTCGGCAAAATTACGATGAAAACGAAAAATAAATGAAAACAACATGTAACCCATTATACCTAGCCTTTGTACAAAATTCAACCCAAATCTGTACAATCATCTCTGTAAAATGAGACGAACACTTGGAAAAACAAAATCCACCAGTCCGCCATTTTGAATCGAATCACGAAAAAAATTACGTGCATCAGTAACCCACCATAACAGATGTTAATGCCAAGTTTGAATGAAATCCAATGTCCAAGAAACAGTTGATGACATGTATAAATGCTGATTTTTGGTGTTTTTTAGGACAAAATGGCCACCAGTCTGTCAAAGATCCACCAAATCAAAAATAAATCGATGTGCACATGTCTCCCATTATGACTTGTCGTTGTACCAGCTTTGAAGAAAATCTGTCCAGGCCAGGCGACTCTGAGAAATGACGATGAACACGGACGGACGCACGGTCGGACGAAACCCATAACATAGGTCCCCGTTTTGGATTACTTAAAATTTATTCTAGATTGATTGACCCTGAATTAAAAATTACCTTTGCAATGCAATAATCGTCGAGCATTTTTTACGTTCGGTTGACAAAATGTATGACACGGTTGTACTGATCGGACCTGAGTATTAATTAATATAATATAATATTGTTTTTGTTGTTATTTTGTTCGTTTTTCCGATAATAAATTATCAACAGAACGTAGCAGTTACAATTTGTAAATCGTCGTTTAATTGTCGTTCTGGTTTTCACAGGCGCTAAAGTTAAATATTTTCAGTTTTAACTATCCATTTCTTACCTTACAATGAAAAAAAAAATCATGAGTATTCCGACATAAAAATTATTGAAAATGTGTTTGTGGTTTTCAGATTGTGATCCAAGCAGGTTGTTGTACCATTCAATCACCCTTGTACTAATTCACTTGTTCTTAGTGCTGTGATGTTCGACTGAGATTCATATTTCGGTATATTTCGACAAAAGAGAAGGATATGACCTCAGTTCAAAAAAATAGACTGAGATACATTAGTGTAGTACATGGCGAATACGTTTATTTGCAAATTGTGAAAATGAAGACAACCAGACTATGTTTTTTTTCAAACTGTTCATCGACCGACCACCAAATATTTACGGCTACATCTAAATTTAGCAATTTGTTTATTCCTGGAGCCCAATAAATTATTTATACATGTCATGTCGCTCGTTTTTACTTGCTTGGTTGTGAGAATGCCTTGACAACACTGATAGTTGCCTAATTTTGATGTCAAAATTTACCAGACCGACGTGGCATTGGATTTGTTATTTTTAGGGAGAACACATCACTATTTTCCTAGTTTTCTTTTGAAACACGGTCCACTCACTAACGTCTTGTTAAAAATTGTAATAATAGTTGTATCTTCAAATTTTACCATTCAAACCAAAATTTGGACCAATCATGTGCCAGAGAATAATGTTCGGGCGAGCGGTCGGTGTTTTTAATGAGCAAGAAAAGAAAGCGATACAAATGTGTTTTTTTCGGTTGGAAGAGACCGCGCAGTCGAAAATTAGGACATACCTATACAGAATTTGATTTGCCAGTAATTAATCCATTTTTAAAACCTTGTCTACTCTATTGACATTGGCTGTTTATCCTATTGATTTAGTTAGCACTTGAGTTGATAACAAATAAGTTGTAAGCACAATTGTTCATATGAAGTCATGTGATTCCGTGAGGTGGCATGGCAAAGTTGTTTCATCCATCGTAACTCATAAAAACAGAATATATGAGGATAAATGTTGCACTTTCGTATTCAACCAAAAGCAATCTGTGTTACATGGACAGGATCCTATCCTATGGTGCATTTTAATAATAAATCAACTCGACATAACCCTTCGACAGGTAAGCACTAAAACATTGATCCGTAGATTTATTCCTATATGATAACTGTTTTTCATTAAATGTGCATTTGTCCGCCTATATTGTGTTCTGCATTATCTGCAATTTGCTACTGTACACTTAGTATTGCATGTGAAATGTCACTTAACAATTTGGGCATACGGCATTGTAAATAATCATCAAAGCTTATTCAGTTTAAGGATGATAATTCACATTTCAGATTGTACCATATTGTGTCATATTGATTCGTTTGCCGAAGTTGTAATATAGTGCTTGTTTGTAATGTATCGTTAATTGTCATTATATACCTATAATAAAACAATAATTCGTAGCTGCGATTGACTGTGTATACTTGCCTTTTTTTGTTTGCACGTTGACTGATACACACACTCCTCTGAGCTGGTTCCATCTTTTTATATAATCGTGTATTCACAGAGGCCTGCTGATAAACCTGTATAAATCACGTATATATTGCTCACTTTGGGCAAACAATATGGGAATTAAAATAAAATACGTCAAAAATTACTCCTGAAAAACTAGCCGCATTTAAATATCAAAATAATAAAAATTGCCGAAAAACAACCCGTCACATGATAACGTATCTTAAAATAGCACAGTACAGAATAATATGTCATAAAATCAACAACAAAAAAGTTCATGGCCTCAGAATATAATCAGTGCAATCATTCAATAAGATATGTTGAAGAATTAATGGATAATTAAATAATAACACATGCTGTAAGGGTAATATCAAAATTGTTTGCCTGCCCAAAGGATGGTCGTGACCAACATTTATCATATCGAACAGACATCAACCATTCACAAACACATCTACCATACATCACTCACATCCGCTCTCCCACAAAATAACATTTATATTTGAAGTAGGCAATATTTTATCTATTATAACAAGTTTCACACTACTTAATAACATAGATACATTGTTTGCTAAAAAAAAATGAAATACACTCAGTATGTTATTTTCAGCCACGGATACATCATATAGTAACCGTGTTTCAGCAGTGTGAATCATATATTACATAACAGAATCACATCCCTGTGATGAATAATCACAATATGGTCCAAATAGTGCTCATAATAGTCGTCAAGGCTCACTCAGTTTCTGAACAGTCACAGTTTCCGGACATTTGAATTTTGGGTTGTTTTTCCATCTTCGATAGTTTTAAGTAATAGATTTAACGTGGGCACTATGATATAGGGCTTGTTGGAATACAATTTTAATTTGAAAATTATTTTGACATTTATCGTAAATTGTCATTATATACCTCTATATATTGTTCACCAGAATCAGATTTGGGTGGAAAATACATGATATTATCATTACTCTTGAAAAAATAGGCGTATGTGCATATAAACATAATAACAACCCGTCAAATTAATTAGTTAAACATGTCTCAAAATAAAACAGTAGAGTAAAGGCTAGTAAAAATTCCATACTACTATAACTCGATTGTGAACCACAAATAAAAAATGCTTCTGGCGAGTTGTTTTGTTTTTTGCTGAAATATTATACAGATTTTACAGGTTACACCAATCCGCATACCGAGTGTACTATGCAGCAGTGGAATAAGTAAAAAAATAGACCTGCGCATGTGGACTGAATTTATTCGTCCGGTCACAGCCTAATTAGTGATAAATCCCATGGAAAGCAATATTCATAAACCTCAGAATAAAATCAGTTTTATCATGAGATAAAATATGTTGGGAAATAATATAAATACCATACATATTTTCCTAATGATCACGATAAGAAACTACATAGCTCATTTAGCAAGAATTTTTTAAAGTGATACTCAAGTAATTTCAAGAAGTGAAAGGAAAGATTGCTCGCTCCATACTCGAATACTCCTGACACAATAGAAAGAAAACTAAGTTCTGCAGTTGATCAGAATTTCCAACAAGAAGTTATCTATATTTAGCATTTTTGTTCTATCAAATTGGGCCAACATGTATGTTATGTTAATTATGTCTTCTTTTCCGTATAAGTATTATTTTATTCTGGTATGCAGGGACTCTTATTCATACATCGTGCCATTGTCCAATATGAAGAAACTAGTGTTGATTCTGATCATGTTACTTATTGTGACTTCGTTTATTGATAATGGTGGTACCACTCGTCGACAACGATTATTGAACAAAAAACACCTCACGTAAGTTCCTGTAATTGTCCATGCAGTAAATACCAAAAAAATGGTCGAATAAATCTAAACTGCAAAAAACACTATCATGCCATGGTTTTACATATTAATTAAATGTCGCATGACAAAATCACATTATTTAGTAAATTCATTGAATCTAAGTGTCATGTTAACACGAATTCGTCAAATTAATTTTACAAATGTAAGAATACAAGGGTGTAAAAAAGTTACCTAAAACAGCACACCTACCTGTATTAAACAATTCCTAGTGTACTTAAATTTACAGATTGAACAGATGATTTTAATCTGAGATTGTTGGTAGAATTTGATTGCACATACTATAATATAAATATAATTCGTCACTATCAATTAATACCTTTACTTTCAGTGACAACATACAAGAAGTCGTGGATTTGGAAGAAAGGGTAAAAGAATTACAAGGTCGAGAAAGCGGAAGATACTATCTCAATCAAGAAATGGAAACACCATGTTGCTGTTGGCTTATACATACTATCTTGTTTAGATGGTAGATTATGTCAATAAAAATATGGCCTTATAACTTGCATATCATGTTATGACTTTTTATAGTGGGATTGCGTTTTGGGAATGTTTTGATATATGCTAATATGCCACACCCTCTATAGAAGCGTTTCTCTAAAGAAGGAGGTTGTCAGTAAAACTGTTTAAATATGTTTAGCTATGTTTGGTTGTGAAGCTGTGGTTATACATTACACCACATAAACCATGATGAAAACAGTATAGACACTCTGACCTCAGAGAAAATATATGTAAAAGAGGAGAGTTTCGGTAGAGGGTGCTATATATAGGGCAGTTGTTTGACATGTGTTTAGAGTGAATGCACAATTGTGGTTTAAATTCCACGAAGGTTACAATGCTAGTATATTACTTTCCATCAAGACATTTTGGATAACATTGTCAGTGCATACCCTGGTGGTTTGAAACATTGTGACAAATAAACTAAAGTTAAAGACAGAAGAGTTCCGAGAACAACAATTTATTCTGATCAACTTCTGATTCTGACATCGAATCGGCATCATTCTTTTTTTCTAAAAGTATTTAAATTGTCATAATGAGTCCAGATTAAACTATAGGACATCCACAAAAGGCTAACTTTTGCAAATTCAGCAAAGATCTGTTCTTTTGTTTATTTGTCTTGTTATTTGGACATTTGTCATTGTTATCACTATATTCACTCCAATTCACTGGAACATTATGTAGATATCACCATCAAACTTAGAGTGACTTTATGTCCCTGATTTCATGTTTACAATGATACATATACGGGAATGAAAACATAATTAACATGACATACAAGTTGACCTTTTTTGGTAGATGAAATTAACTGAATATATAAAACATTTTGTTGGACCTTTGGATGAGTTGTAGAATTTAATTTGCCTTTGTATCGTGTTAGGAGTATTCGAGTATGGGGCGAGGAGCTTTTCCTTTTCACTTATTGAAAAGCATGAGTATTACTTTAAACCATTTTTGAGCGAAAGGCTAAGCAATCTCTTATGATGATCATTAGGATATATGAATGTTTATCTATACATTTTTCAACATATCTTATTCAATGAGTGCACTGATTTTATTCTGAGGCCATGAACATTGTTTTTTCTAGGATTTATGACTAGTTAACCTGGGAAAGAAACACACAATATTCTGTCAACATTCGCGCCAAACAAATGTGCGGGTTTACTTTTTTCCCGTATTCTACCACTGCAAAGTGTTCTTGGTTGGCGCATTGATGTACCAATGCAATTTGCATAATATTTCATCAAAAAACAAATAGTCGCATGATTTTGGGAAAAAAATCTGAGCAGATCTGTTGTGAGATCGAATGTCGTCATTATTCTATATTGTACTGTGCTATTTTGAGATACGTTATAATGTGGCGGGTTGTTTGTCAGCAATTGTTATTATTTTGATATTTAGATGCGGCTAGTTTTTCAAAAGTAATTTTTGACAATTTGTATTTTGTAAATCGTTTGCCCCAGATTAAACTATAGGATACCCACAAAAGGCAAACTTTTGCAAATTCAGCAATGATTTGCTCTTATGTTTACTTTGTCTGGCTATTTGGACATTTGTAATTGTTATCACTATATTCACTCCAATTCGATCAAAAATTAGGCAATCATTATTTCCTCTTAGTATGTATAATATTGTAACTTGTAACCTTGAGGTTTACGCTCATGGTATTGCAATGTGCGACAACTGCTGGACATCAATTCCCGATACTAAATTACCGTCAGACATGTTATAATTCAATATGTCTATGCTAAGGACAACAATATAAAATGTCAAAAGACACCGGTATATATGCATCCCGGTAGTCAGCTGCATATTTAAAGATAGCGGAGTAAGTGTGGTTGGGTACAAACAAAGGAAGCTAGAAGAAATATTTAAGACAACTGAGAAACTTTGATTTCCATTTGAAAAACAGATGATTTTTCAGAGAAAATGAACTGAAATAGAAATGGTACGTGTGTGTTACGTGTTTAATGTGTCAATAGCAACTGCATCTTTCACATACACTGAGCGTCATGAAATATGCCAATAAGATCATTATATTACATTTTTCTACCCTTAGCTAAAACTTACATTTTGTTTCTCAAAATTATTTTTTTATAACACCATTCAGAATTAAACGTCTAACAGTCAATTTTAACAAGACTGTACGTATAACAAGCAACATTTGTGTAAATACTTTTTGTTTGTATCTATTAATACAACATTCTTAAATCTTTCTGGTATTTTTATCTCGCTTCTTGATCTACTCACTGAAATACTATCTTTCTCACACGCCTCTATATTTCAGTGAAAAATTGGAAATAGACCCCTGTGTTGAGTTATTGTAAGAAGTGTTTTAGACTCTTCATCTAAAAATAATTAATTGCCAGCATCGGACAAATCATGTTTTGTAAATCTTTCACCACCTGCCAGTTGTGACATCAAATACTCGAAAGGAGGAATAGGATATTGTTCAACAGATGATGCTTTGTTGTATATCCACCAGAATTTGAATTGCTAGACTTCCCAAGTAGTTGATCGGATAGGCAGTGCCCAAAAACATTGTCATATATTATGGTTGGGTATCACTGCTCGCTCCTTCTGATTCAGTCATGTGATCGGCAGCCTTAAATCGCTTAAGCTTTTCACATGCAACTTTAATGTGTCCACTTCTCTTATAATAGTGAAAAATTTCATTTTAAAATTTGCAAACATTTTGTAGATGCTTTTTATTAGTGCCCACATTTCTTTTCCGATATGGTGCTTGCTTGCCAGGCTTTCGTTTCTATTTTTACGTCTTGAACGCATTCACACTGCCAGAAGGAGGAATATAGTCTACATAGCTCATGCCATGTCACCCATGGTGCTGTGTAGTAATAAATGAACACCGTAAATCATGAATATATTTTTCATCTGAGGCAAACGATGTGGGACTTACTGTTTAAAAACTAGATGCATGTAATAAGCAAAATAATAAAAATTTCTGGTAAACAAGCCGCAAAGGATTTAGTTAAATGTATCTTTAAATAGTACAGTACAGTACTGTACAGAATAGTGATAATCCCCTAGGCTGGCGGTACAGGAAAAATGCATTTAGATATGAAATTTCATTTTTTCAACTTTATATATAGCACACAACGTCTTTGTTCCTGATTGAACATTTCAAAATTCTATTGTGACACGTAATAAACCAGGTTTAAATTTTTTACAAACATATTTTCTTACTTTAACAGTTTAATTTGCATACAAATTTCATAATTAATGTTGATTGATTGCTGGAGTTTAACAGTAATATGCAAATCATGTTTCGGGAAGACCAGTTTTGTTTTCTGTGTACTTCATTTCACAAACACTTATCAATTATTTCCTTACGAGCACGGCAAAACTGTTTTATCCATCATTGTAGCAACTTTCATAAATTATTATAATAGAATAAAAGCTGCAGTTTTGTTTCCTACCAATAGCAATCTGTGTTACGTAGAGCAGATTTGCTATGCTATCCCATGGTGTTGCCTAATAATAAATCACTCAACAGAATCCTTCGACAGGTAAGCATTCAAATATATTTCATGTAGATGTGTTCCTAGATGACAACTTTTGTTAATTAACTGTGCACCTGCCTGTTAACCTCTTAGATTATTCGGTATTATTCACAATTTTCTATTGTAGACGTAGTGTAATATTACATAACAGAATCACATCCCTGTGATGAATAATCACAATATGGTCCAAATAGTGCTCATAATAGTCGTCAAGGCTCACTCAGTTTCTGAACAGTCACAGTTTCCGGACATTTGAATTTTGGGTTGTTTTTCCATCTTCGATAGTTTTAAGTAATAGATTTAACGTGGGCACTATGATATAGGGCTTGTTGGGAATACAATTTTAATTTGAACATTATTTTGACATTTATCGTAAATTGTCATTATATACCTCTATATATTGTTCACCAGAATCAGATTTGGGTGGAAAATACATAATATTATCATTACTCTTGAAAAAATAGGCGTATGTGAATATAAACATAATAACAACCCGTCAAATTAATTAGTTAAACATGTCTCAAAATAAAACAGTAGAGTAAAGGCTAGTAAAAATTCCATACTACTATAACTCGATTGTGAACCACAAATAAAAAATGCTTCTGGCGAGTTGTTTTGTTTTTTGCTGAAATATTATACAGATTTTACAGGTTACACCAATCCGCATACCGAGTGTACTATGCAGCAGTGGAATAAGTAAAAAAATAGACCTGAGCATGTGGACTGAATTTATTCGTCCGGTCACAGCCTAATTAGTGATAAATCCCATGGAAAGCAATATTCATGAACCTCAGAATAAAATCAGTTTTATCATGAGATAAAATATGTTGGGAAATAATATAAATACCATACATATTTTCCTAATGATCACGATAAGAAACTACATAGCTCATTTAGCAAGAATTTTTTAAAGTGATACTCAAGTAATTTCAAGAAGTGAAAGGAAAGATTGCTCGCTCCATACTCGAATACTCCTGACACAATAGAAAGAAAACTAAGTTCTGCAGTTGATCAGAATTTCCAACAAGAAGTTATCTATATTTAGCATTTTTGTTCTATCAAATTGGGCCAACATGTATGTTATGTTAATTATGTCTTCTTTTCCGTATAAGAATTATTTTATTCTGGTATGCAGGGACTCTTATTCATACATCGTGCCATTGTCCAATATGAAGAAACTAGTGTTGATTCTGATCATGTTACTTATTGTGACTTCGTTTATTGATAATGGTGGTACCACTCGTCGACAACGATTATTGAACAAAAAACGCCTCACGTAAGTTCCTGTAATTGTCCATGCAGTAAATACCAAAAAAATGGTCGAATAAATCTAAACTGCAAAAAACACTATCATGCCATGGTTTTACATATTAATTAAATGTCGCATGACAAAAGCACATTATTTAGTAAATTCATTGAATCTAAGTGTCATGTTAACACGAATTCGTCAAATTAATTTTACAAATGTAAGAATACAAGGGTGTAAAAAAGTTACCTAAAACAGCACACCTACCTGTATTAAACAATTCCTAGTGTACTTAAATTTAGAGGTTGAACAGATAATTTTAATCTGAGATTGTTGGTAGAATTTGATTGTACATACTATAATATAAATATAATTCGTCTCTATCAATTAATACCTTTACTTTCAGTGACAACATACAAGAAGTCGTGGATTTGGAAGAAAGGGTAAAAGAATTACAAGGTCGAGAAAGCGGATGATACTATCTCAATCAAGAAATGGAAACACCATGTTGCTGTTGGCTTATACATACTATCTTGTTTAGATGGTAGATTATGTCAATAAAAATATGGCCTTATAACTTGCATATCATGTTATGACTTTTTATAGTGGGATTGCGTTTTGGGAATGTTTTGATATATGCTAATATGCCACACCCTCTATAGAAGCGTTTCTCTAAAGAAGGAGGTTGTCAGTAAAACTGTTTAAATATGTTTAGCTATGTTTGGTTGTGTAGCTGTGGTTATACATTACACCACATAAACCATGATGAAAACAGTATAGACACTCTGACCTCAGAGAAAATATATGTAAAAGAGGAGAGTTTCGGTAGAGGGTGCTATATAAAGGGCAGTTGTTTGACATGTGTTTAGAGTGAATGCACAATTGTGGTTTAAATTCCACGAAGGTTACAATGCTAGTATATTACTTTCCATCAAGACATTTTGGATAACATTGTCAGTGCATACCCTGGTGGTTTGAAACATTGTGACAAATAAACTAAAGTTAAAAACTGAAGAGTTCCGAGAACAACA
Organism: Saccoglossus kowalevskii; assembly: GCF_978046115.1. NCBI lineage: Eukaryota > Metazoa > Hemichordata > Enteropneusta > Harrimaniidae > Saccoglossus > Saccoglossus kowalevskii. The sequence goes on from NC_140662.1 coordinate 13,271,136, forward strand.
ATTTATTCTGATCAACTTCTGATTCTGACATCGAATCGGCATCATTCTTTTTTTCTAAAAGTATTTAAATTGTCATGATGAGTCCAGATTAAACTATAGGACATCCACAAAAGGCTAACTTTTGCAAATTCAGCAAAGATCTGTTCTTTTGTTTATTTGTCTTGTTATTTGGACATTTGTCATTGTTATCACTATATTCACTCCAATTCACTGGAACATTATGTAGATATCACCATCAAACTTAGAGTGACTTTATGTCCCTGATTTCATGTTTACAATGATACATATACGGGAATGAAAACATAATTAACATGACATACAAGTTGACCTTTTTTGGTAGATGAAATTAACTGAATATATAAAACATTTTGTTGGACCTTTGGATGAGTTGTAGAATTTAATTTGCCTTTGTATCGTGTTAGGAGTATTCGAGTATGGGGCGAGGAGCTTTTCCTTTTCACTTATTGAAAAGCATGAGTATTACTTTAAATCATTTTTGAGCGAAAGGCTAAGCAATCTCTTATGATGATCATTAGGATATATGAATGTTTATCTATACATTTTTCAACATATCTTATTCAATGAGTGCACTGATTTTATTCTGAGGCCATGAACATTGTTTTTTCTAGGATTTATGACTAGTTAACCTGGGAAAGAAACACACAATATTCTGTCAACATTCGCGCCAAACAAATGTGCGGGTTTACTTTTTTCCCGTATCCTACCACTGCAAAGTGTTCTTGGTTGGCGCATTGATGTACCAATGCAATTTGCATAATATTTCATCAAAAAAACAAATAGTCGCATGATTTTGGGAAAAAAATCTGAGCAGATCTGTTGTGAGATCGAATGTCGTCATTATTCTATATTGTACTGTGCTATTTTGAGATACGTTATAATGTGGCGGGTTGTTTGTCAGCAATTGTTATTATTTTGATATGTAGATGCGGCTAGTTTTTCAAAAGTAATTTTTGACAATTTGTATTTTGTAAATCGTTTGCCCCAGATTAAACTATAGGATACCCACAAAAGGCAAACTTTTGCAAATTCAGCAATGATTTGCTCTTATGTTTACTTTGTCTGGCTATTTGGACATTTGTAATTGTTATCACTATATTCACTCCAATTCGATCAAAAATTAGGCAATCATTATTTCCTCTTAGTATGTATAATATTGTAACTTGTAACCTTGAGGTTTACGCTCATGGTATTGCAATGTGCGACAACTGCTTGACATCAATTCCCGATACTAAATTACCGTCAGACATGTTATAATTCAATATGTCTATGCTAAGGACAACAATATAAAATGTCAAAAGACACCGATATATATGCATCCCGGTAGTCAGCTGCATATTTAAAGATAGCGGAGTAAGTGTGGTTGGGTACAAACAAAGGAAGCTAGAAGAAATATTTAAGACAACTGAGAAACTTTGATTTCCATTTGAAAAACAGATGATTTTTCAGAGAAAATGAACTGAAATAGAAATGGTACGTGTGTGTTACGTGTTTAATGTGTCAATAGCAACTGCATCTTTTACATACACTGAGCGTCATGAAATATGCCAATAAGACCATTATATTACATTTTTCTACCCTTAGCTAAAACTTACATTTTGTTTCTCAAAATTATTTTTTTATAACACCATTCAGAATTAAACGTCTAACAGTCAATTTTAACAAGACTGTATAACAAGCAACATTTGTGTAAATACTTTTTGTTTGTATCTATTAATACAACATTCTTAAATCTTTCTGGTATTTTTATCTCGCTTCTTGATCTACTCACTGAAATACTATCTTTCTCACACGCCTCTATATTTCAGTGAAAAATTGGAAATAGACCCCTGTGTTGAGTTATTGTAAGAAGTGTTTTAGACTCTTCATCTAAAAATAATTAATTGCCAGCATCGGACAAATCATGTTTTGTAAATTTTCACCACCTGCCAGTTGTGACATCAAATACTCGAAAGGAGGAATAGGATATTGTTCAACAGATGATGCTTTGTTGTATATCCACCAGAATTTGAATTGCTAGACTTCCCAAGTAGTTGATCGGATAGGCAGTGCCCAAAAACATTGTCATATATTATGGTTGGGTATCACTGCTCGCTCCTTCTGATTCAGTCATGTGATCGGCAGCCTTAAATCGCTTAAGCTTTTCACATGCAACTTTAATGTGTCCACTTCTCTTATAATAGTGAAAAATTTCATTTTAAAATTTGCAAACATTTTGTAGATGCTTTTTATTAGTGCCCACATTTCTTTTCCGATATGGTGCTTGCTTGCCAGGCTTTCGTTTCTATTTTTACGTCTCGAACGCATTCACACTGCCAGATGGAGGAATATAGTCTACATAGCTCATGCCATGTCACCCATGGTGCTGTGTAGTAATAAATGAACACCGTAAATCATGAATATATTTTTCATCTGAGGCAAACGATGTGGGACTTACTGTTTAAAAACTAGATGCATGTAATAAGCAAAATAATAAAAATTTCTGGTAAATAAGCCGCAAAGGATTTTGTTAAATGTATCTTTAAATAGTACAGTACAGTACTGTACAGAATAGTGATAATCCCCTAGGCTGGCGGTACAGGAAAAATGCATTTAGATATGAAATTTCATTTTTTCAACTTTATATATAGCACACAACGTCTTTGTTCCTGATTGAACATTTCAAAATTCTATTGTGACACGTAATAAACCAGGTTTAAATTCTTTACAAACATATTTTCTTACTTTAACAGTTTAATTTGCATACAAATTTCATAATTAATGTTGATTGATTGCTGGAGTTTAACAGTAATATGCAAATCATGTTTCGGGAAGACCAGTTTTGTTTTCTGTGTACTTCATTTCACAAACACTTATCAATTATTTCCTTACGAGCACGGCAAAACTGTTTTATCCATCATTGTAGCAACTTTCATAAATTATTATAATAGAATAAAAGCTGCAGTGTTGTTTCCTACCAATAGCAATCTGTGTTACATAGAGCGGATTTGCTATGCTATCCCATGGTGTTGCCTAATAATAAATCACTCAACAGAATCCTTCGACAGGTAAGCATTCAAATATATTTCATGTAGATGTGTTCCTAGATGACAACTTTTGTTAATTAACTGTGCACCTGCCTGTTAACCTCTTAGATTATTCGGTATTATTCACAATTTTCTATTGTAGACGTAGTGTAATATTACATAACAGAATCACATCCCTGTGATGAATAATCACAATATGGTCCAAATAGTGCTCATAATAGTCGTCAAGGCTCACTCAGTTTCTGAACAGTCACAGTTTCCGGACATTTGAATTTTGGGTTGTTTTTCCATCTTCGATAGTTTTAAGTAATAGATTTAACGTGGGCACTATGATATAGGGCTTGTTGGGAATACAATTTTAATTTGAACATTATTTTGACATTTATCGTAAATTGTCATTATATACCTCTATATATTGTTCACCAGAATCAGATTTGGGTGGAAAATACATAATATTATCATTACTCTTGAAAAAATAGGCGTATGTGAATATAAACATAATAACAACCCGTCAAATCAATTAGTTAAACATGTCTCAAAATAAAACAGTAGAGTAAAGGCTAGTAAAAATTCCATACTACTATAACTCGATTGTGAACCACAAATAAAAAATGCTTCTGGCGAGTTGTTTTGTTTTTTGCTGAAATATTATACAGATTTTACAGGTTACACCAATCCGCATACCGAGTGTACTATGCAGCAGTGGAATAAGTAAAAACATAGACCTGCGCATGTGGACTGAATTTATTCGTCCGGTCACAGCCTAATTAGTGATAAATCCCATGGAAAGCAATATTCATGAACCTCAGAATAAAATCAGTTTTATCATGAGATAAAATATGTTGGGAAATAATATAAATACCATACATATTTTCCTAATGATCACGATAAGAAACTACATAGCTCATTTAGCAAGAATTTTTTAAAGTGATACTCAAGTAATTTGAAGAAGTGAAAGGAAAGATTGCTCGCTCCATACTCGAATACTCCTGACACAATAGAAAGAAAACTAAGTTCTGCAGTTGATCAGAATTTCCAACAAGAAGTTATCTATATTTAGCATTTTTGTTCTATCAAATTGGGCCAACATGTATGTTATGTTAATTATGTCTTCTTTTCCGTATAAGTATTATTTTATTCTGGTATGCAGGGACTCTTATTCATACATCGTGCCATTGTCCAATATGAAGAAACTAGTGTTGATTCTGATCATGTTACTTATTGTGACTTCGTTTATTGATAATGGTGGTACCACTCGTCGACAACGATTATTGAACAAAAAACACCTCACGTAAGTTCCTGTAATTGTCCATGCAGTAAATACCAAAAAAATGGTCGAATAAATCTAAACTGCAAAAAACACTATCATGCCATGGTTTTACATATTAATTAAATGTCGCATGACAAAAGCACATTATTTAGTAAATTCATTGAATCTAAGTGTCATGTTAACACGAATTCGTCAAATTAATTTTACAAATGTAAGAATACAAGGGTGTAAAAAAGTTACCTAAAACAGCACACCTACCTGTATTAAACAATTCCTAGTGTACTTAAATTTAGAGGTTGAACAGATAATTTTAATCTGAGATTGTTGGTAGAATTTGATTGTACATACTATAATATAAATATAATTCGTCACTATCAATTAATACCTTTACTTTCAGTGACAACATACAAGAAGTCGTGGATTTGGAAGAAAGGGTAAAAGAATTACAAGGTCGAGAAAGCGGATGATACTATCTCAATCAAGAAATGGAAACACCATGTTGCTGTTGGCTTATACATACTATCTTGTTTAGATGGTAGATTATGTCAATAAAAATATGGCCTTATAACTTGCATATCATGTTATGACTTTTTATAGTGGGATGGCGTTTTGGGAATGTTTTGATAGATGCTAATATGCCACACCCTCTATAGAAGCGTTTCTCTAAAGAAGGAGGTTGTCAGTAAAACTGTTTAAATATGTTTAGCTATGTTTGGTTGTGTAGCTGTGGTTATACATTACACCACATAAACCATGATGAAAACAGTATAGACACTCTGACCTTAGGAAAATATATGTAAAAGAGGAGAGTTTCGGTAGAGGGTGCTATATATAGGGCAGTTGTTTGACATGTGTTTAGAGTGAATGCACAATTGTGGTTTAAATTCCACGAAGGTTATAATGCTAGTGTATTACTTTCCATCAAGACATTTTGGATAACATTGTCAGTGCATACCCTGGTGGTTTGAAACATTGTGACAAATAAACTAAAGTTAAAGACAGAAGAGTTCCGAGAACAACAATTTATTCTGATCAACTTCTGATTCTGACATCGAATCGGCATCATTCTTTTTTTCTAAAAGTATTTAAATTGTCATGATGAGTCCAGATTAAACTATAGGACATCCACAAAAGGCTAACTTTTGCAAATTCAGCAAAGATCTGTTCTTTTGTTTATTTGTCCGGCTATTTGGACATTTGTCATTGTTATCACTATATTCACTCCAATTCACTGGAACATTATGTAGATATCACCATCAAACTTAGAGTGACTTTATGTCCCTGATTTCATGTTTACACTGATACATATACGGGAATGAAAACATAATTAACATGACATACAAGTTGACCTTTTTTGGTAGATGAAATTAACTGAATATATAAAACATTTTGTTGGACCTTTGGATGAGTTGTAGAATTTAATTTGCCTTTGTATCGTGTTAGGAGTATTCGAGTATGGGGCGAGGAGCTTTTCCTTTTCACTTATTGAAAAGCATGAGTATTACTTTAAATCATTTTTGAGCGAAAGGCTAAGCAATCTCTTATGATGATCATTAGGATATATGAATGTTTATCTATACATTTTTCAACATATCTTATTCAATGAGTGCACTGATTTTATTCTGAGGCCATGAACATTGTTTTTTCTAGGATTTATGACTAGTTAACCTGGGAAAGAAACACACAATATTCTGTCAACATTCGCGCCAAACAAATGTGCGGGTTTACTTTTTTCCCGTATTCTACCACTGCAAAGTGTTCTTGGTTGGCGCATTGATGTACCAATGCAATTTGCATAATATTTCATCAAAAAAACAAATAGTCGCATGATTTTGTGAAAAAAATCTGAGCAGATCTGTTGTGAGATCGAATGTCGTCATTATTCTATATTGTACTGTGCTATTTTGAGATACGTTATAATGTGGCGGGTTGTTGTTATTATTTTGATATTTAGATGCGGCTAGTTTTTCAAAAGTAATTTTTGACAATTTGTATTTTGTAAATCGTTTGCCCCAGATTAAACTATAGGATACCCACAAAAGGCAAACTTTTGCAAATTCAGCAATGATTTGCTCTTATGTTTACTTTGTCTGGCTATTTGGACATTTGTAATTGTTATCACTATATTCACTCCAATTCGATCAAAAATTAGGCAATCATTATTTCCTCTTAGTATGTATAATATTGTAACTTGTAACCTTGAGGTTTACGTCCATGGTATTGCAATGTGCGACAACTGCTGGACATCAATTCCCGATACTAAATTACCGTCAGACATGTTATAATTCAATATGTCTATGCTAAGGACAACAATATAAAATGTCAAAAGACACCGGTATATATGCATCCCGGTAGTCAGCTGCATATTTAAAGATAGCGGAGTAAGTGTGGTTGGGTACAAACAAAGGAAGCTAGAGGAAATATTTAAGACAACTGAGAAACTTTGATTTCCATTTGAAAAAAAGATGATTTTTCAGAGAAAATGAACTGAAATAGAAATGGTACGTGTGTGTTACGTGTTTAATGTGTCAATAGCAACTGCATCTTTTACATACACTGAGCGTCATGAAATATGTCAATAAGACCATTATATTACATTTTTCTACCCTTAGCTAAAACTTACATTTTGTTTCTCAAAATTATTTTTTTATAACACCATTCAGAATTAAACGTCTAACAGTCAATTTTAACAAGACTGTACGTATAACAAGCAACATTTGTGTAAATACTTTTTGTTTGTATCTATTAATACAACATTCTTAAATCTTTCTGGTATTTTTATCTCGCTTCTTGATCTACTCACTGAAATACTATCTTTCTCACACGCCTCTATATTTCAGTGAAAAATTGGAAATAGACCCCTGTGTTGAGTTATTGTAAGAAGTGTTTTAGACTCTTCATCTAAAAATAATTAATTGCCAGCATCGGACAAATCATGTTTTGTAAATTTTCACCACCTGCCAGTTGTGACATCAAATACTCGAAAGGAGGAATAGGATATTGTTCAACAGATGATGCTTTGTTGTATATCCACCAGAATTTGAATTGCTAGACTTCCCAAGTAGTTGATCGGATAGGCAGTGCCCAAAAACATTGTCATATATTATGGTTGGGTATCACTGCTCGCTCCTTCTGATTCAGTCATGTGATCGGCAGCCTTAAATCGCTTAAGCTTTTTACATGCAACTTTAATGTGTCCACTTCTCTTATAATAGTGAAAAATTTCATTTTAAAATTTGCAAACATTTTGTAGATGCTTTTTATTAGTGCCCACATTTCTTTTCCGATATGGTGCTTGCTTGCCAGGCTTTCGTTTCTATTTTTACGTCTTGAACGCATTCACACTGCCAGAAGGAGGAATATAGTCTACATAGCTCGTGCCATGTCACCCATGGTGCTGTGTAATAATAAATGAACACCGTAAATCATGAATATATTTTTCATCTGAGGCAAACGATGTGGGACTTACTGTTTAAAAACTAGATGCATATAATAAGCAAAATAATAAAAATTTCTGGTAAACAAGCCGCAAAGGATTTTGTTAAATGTATCTTTAAATAGTACAGTACAGTACTGTACAGAATAGTGATAATCCCCTAGGCTGGCGGTACAGGAAAAATGCATTTAGATATGAAATTTCATTTTTTCAACTTTATATATAGCACACAACGTCTTTGTTCCTGATTGAACATTTCAAAATTCTATTGTGACACGTAATAAACCAGGTTTAAATTCTTTACAAACATATTTTCTTACTTTAACAGTTTAATTTGCATACAAATTTCATAATTAATGTTGATTGATTGCTGGAGTTTAACAGTAATATGCAAATCATGTTTCGGGAAGACCAGTTTTGTTTTCTGTGTACTTCATTTCACAAACACTTATCAATTATTTCCTTACGAGCACGGCAAAACTGTTTTATCCATCATTGTAGCAACTTTCATAAATTATTATAATAGAATAAAAGCTGCAGTTTTGTTTCCTACCAATAGCAATCTGTGTTACATAGAGCGGATTTGCTATGCTATCCCATGGTGTTGCCTAATAATAAATCACTCAACAGAATCCTTCGACAGGTAAGCATTCAAATATATTTCATGTAGATGTGTTCCTAGATGACAACTTTTGTTAATTAACTGTGCACCTGCCTGTTAACCTCTTAGATTATTCGGTATTATTCACAATTTTCTATTGTAGACGTAGTGTAATATTACATAACAGAATCACATCCCTGTGATGAATAATCACAATATGGTCCAAATAGTGCTCATAATAGTCGTCAAGGCTCACTCAGTTTCTGAACAGTCACAGTTTCCGGACATTTGAATTTTGGGTTGTTTTTCCATCTTCGATAGTTTTAAGTAATAGATTTAACGTGGGCACTATGATATAGGGCTTGTTGGGAATACAATTTTAATTTGAACATTATTTTGACATTTATCGTAAATTGTCATTATATACCTCTATATAATGTTCACCAGAATCAGATTTGGGTGGAAAATACATAATATTATCATTACTCTTGAAAAAATAGGCGTATGTGAATATAAACATAATAACAACCCGTCAAATTAATTAGTTAAACATGTCTCAAAATAAAACAGTAGAGTAAAGGCTAGTAAAAATTCCATACTACTATAACTCGATTGTGAACCACAAATAAAAAATGCTTCTGCGAGTTGTTTTGTTTTTTGCTGAAATATTATACAGATTTTACAGGTTACACCAATCCGCATACCGAGTGTACTATGCAGCAGTGGAATAAGTAAAAAAATAGACCTGCGCATGTGGACTGAATTTATTCGTCCGGTCACAGCCTAATTAGTGATAAATCCCATGGAAAGCAATATTCATGAACCTCAGAATAAAATCAGTTTTATCATGAGATAAAATATGTTGGGAAATAATATAAATACCATACATATTTTCCTAATGATCACGATAAGAAACTACATAGCTCATTTAGCAAGAATTTTTTAAAGTGATACTCAAGTAATTTCAAGAAGTGAAAGGAAAGATTGCTCGCTCCATACTCGAATACTCCTGACACAATAGAAAGAAAACTAAGTTCTGCAGTTGATCAGAATTTCCAACAAGAAGTTATCTATATTTAGCATTTTTGTTCTATCAAATTGGGCCAACATGTATGTTATGTTAATTATGTCTTCTTTTCCGTATAAGTATTATTTTATTCTGGTATGCAGGGACTCTTATTCATACATCGTGCCATTGTCCAATATGAAGAAACTAGTGTTGATTCTGATCATGTTACTTATTGTGACTTCGTTTATTGATAATGGTGGTACCACTCGTCGACAACGATTATTGAACAAAAAACACCTCACGTAAGTTCCTGTAATTGTCCATGCAGTAAATACCAAAAAAATGGTCGAATAAATCTAAACTGCAAAAAACACTATCATGCCATGGTTTTACATATTAATTAAATGTCGCATGACAAAATCACATTATTTAGTAAATTCATTGAATCTAAGTGTCATGTTAACACGAATTCGTCAAATTAATTTTACAAATGTAAGAATACAAGGGTGTAAAAAAGTTACCTAAAACAGCACACCTACCTGTATTAAACAATTCCTAGTGTACTTAAATTTACAGATTGAACAGACGATTTTAATCTGAGATTGTTGGTAGAATTTGATTGCACATACTATAATATAAATATAATTCGTCACTATCAATTAATACCTTTACTTTCAGTGACAACATACAAGAAGTCGTGGATTTGGAAGAAAGGGTAAAAGAATTACAAGGTCGAGAAAGCGGATGATACTATCTCAATCAAGAAATGGAAACACCATGTTGCTGTTGGCTTATACATACTATCTTGTTTAGATGGTAGATTATGTCAATAAAAATATGGCCTTATAACTTGCATATCATGTTATAACTTTTTATAGTGGGATTGCGTTTTGGGAATGTTTTGATATATGCTAATATGCCACACCCTCTATAGAAGCGTTTCTCTAAAGAAGGAGGTTGTCAGTAAAACTGTTTAAATATGTTTAGCTATGTTTGGTTGTGAAGCTGTGGTTATACATTACACCACATAAACCATGATGAAAACAGTATAGACACTCTGACCTCAGAGAAAATATATGTAAAAGAGGAGAGTTTCGGTAGAGGGTGCTATATATAGGGCAGTTGTTTGACATGTGTTTAGAGTGAATGCACAATTGTGGTTTAAATTCCACGAAGGTTACAATGCTAGTATATTACTTTCCATCAAGACATTTTGGATAACATTGTCAGTGCATACCCTGGTGGTTTGAAACATTGTGACAAATAAACTAAAGTTAAAGACAGAAGAGTTCCGAGAACAACAATTTATTCTGATCAACTTCTGATTCTGACATCGAATCGGCATCATTCTTTTTTTCTAAAAGTATTTAAATTGTCATGATGAGTCCAGATTAAACTATAGGACATCCACAAAAGGCTAACTTTTGCAAATTCAGCAAAGATCTGTTCTTTTGTTTATTTGTCTTGTTATTTGGACATTTGTCATTGTTATCACTATATTCACTCCAATTCACTGGAACATTATGTAGATATCACCATCAAACTTAGAGTGACTTTATGTCCCTGATTTCATGTTTACAATGATACATATACGGGAATGAAAACATAATTAACATGACATACAAGTTGACCTTTTTTGGTAGATGAAATTAACTGAATATATAAAACATTTTGTTGGACCTTTGGATGAGTTGTAGAATTTAATTTGCCTTTGTATCGTGTTAGGAGTATTCGAGTATGGGGCGAGGAGCTTTTCCTTTTCACTTATTGAAAAGCATGAGTATTACTTTAAATCATTTTTGAGCGAAAGGCTAAGCAATCTCTTATGATGATCATTAGGATATATGAATGTTTATCTATACATTTTTCAACATATCTTATTCAATGAGTGCACTGATTTTATTCTGAGGCCATGAACATTGTTTTTTCTAGGATTTATGACTAGTTAACCTGGGAAAGAAACACACAATATTCTGTCAACATTCGCGCCAAACAAATGTGCGGGTTTACTTTTTTCCCGTATTCTACCACTGCAAAGTGTTCTTGGTTGGCGCATTGATGTACCAATGCAATTTGCATAATATTTCATCAAAAAAACAAATAGTCGCATGATTTTGGGAAAAAAATCTGAGCAGATCTGTTGTGAGATCGAATGTCGTCATTATTCTATATTGTACTGTGCTATTTTGAGATACGTTATAATGTGGCGGGTTGTTTGTCAGCAATTGTTATTATTTTGATATTTAGATGCGGCTAGTTTTTCAAAAGTAATTTTTGACAATTTGTATTTTGTAAATCGTTTGCCCCAGATTAAACTATAGGATACCCACAAAAGGCAAACTTTTGCAAATTCAGCAATGATTTGCTCTTATGTTTACTTTGTCTGGCTATTTGGACATTTGTAATTGTTATCACTATATTCACTCCAATTCGATCAAAAATTAGGCAATCATTATTTCCTCTTAGTATGTATAATATTGTAACTTGTAACCTTGAGGTTTACGCCCATGGTATTGCAATGTGCGACAACTGCTGGACATCAATTCCCGATACTAAATTACCGTCAGACATGTTATAATTCAATATGTCTATGCTAAGGACAACAATATAAAATGTCAAAAGACACCGGTATATATACATCCCGGTAGTCAGCTGCATATTTAAAGATAGCGGAGTAAGTGTGGTTGGGTACAAACAAAGGAAGCTAGAAGAAATATTTAAGACAACTGAGAAACTTTGATTTCCATTTGAAAAAAAGATGATTTTTCAGAGAAAATGAACTGAAATAGAAATAGTACGTGTGTATTACGTGTTTAATGTGTCAATAGCAACTGCATCTTTTACATACACTGAGCGTCATGAAATATGCCAATAAGACCATTATATTACATTTTTCTACCCTTAGCTAAAACTTACATTTTGTTTCTCAAAATTATTTTTTTATAACACCATTCAGAATTAAACGTCTAACAGTCAATTTTAACAAGACTGTACGTATAACAAGCAACATTTGTGTAAATACTTTTTGTTTGTATCTATTAATACAACATTCTTAAATCTTTCTGGTATTTTTATCTCGCTTCTTGATCTACTCACTGAAATACTATCTTTCTCACACGCCTCTATATTTCAGTGAAAAATTGGAAATAGACCCCTGTGTTGAGTTATTGTAACAAGTGTTTTAGACTCTTCATCTAAAATAATTAATTGCCAGCATCGGACAAATCATGTTTTGTAAATCTTTCACCACCTGCCAGTTGTGACATCAAATACTCGAAAGGAGGAATAGGATATTGTTCAACAGATGATGCTTTGTTGTATATCCACCAGAATTTGAATTGCTAGACTTCCCAAGTAGTTGATCGGATAGGCAGTGCCCAAAAACATTGTCATATATTATGGTTGGGTATCACTGCTCGCTCCTTCTGATTCAGTCATGTGATCGGCAGCCTTAAATCGCTTAAGCTTTTCACATGCAACTTTAATGTGTCCACTTCTCTTATAATAGTGAAAAATTTCATTTTAAAATTTGCAAACATTTTGTAGATGCTTTTTATTAGTGCCCACATTTCTTTTCCGATATGGTGCTTGCTTGCCAGGCTTTCGTTTCTATTTTTACGTCTTGAACGCATTCACACTGCCAGAAGGAGGAATATAGTCTACATAGCTCATGCCATGTCACCCATGGTGCTGTGTAGTAATAAATGAACACCGTAAATCATGAATATATTTTTCATCTGAGGCAAACGATGTGGGACTTACTGTTTAAAAACTAGATGCATATAATAAGCAAAATAATAAAAATTTCTGGTAAACAAGCCGCAAAGGATTTTGTTAAATGTATCTTTAAATAGTACAGTACAGTACTGTACAGAATAGTGATAATCCCTAGGCTGGCGGTACAGGAAAAATGCATTTAGATATGAAATTTCATTTTTTCAACTTTATATATAGCACACAACGTCTTTGTTCCTGATTGAACATTTCAAAATTCTATTGTGACACGTAATAAACCAGGTTTAAATTCTTTACAAACATATTTTCTTACTTTAACAGTTTAATTTGCATACAAATTTCATAATTAATGTTGATTGATTGCTGGAGTTTAACAGTAATATGCAAATCATGTTTCGGGAAGACCAGTTTTGTTTTCTGTGTACTTCATTTCACAAACACTTATCAATTATTTCCTTACGAGCACGGCAAAACTGTTTTATCCATCATTGTAGCAACTTTCATAAATTATTATAATAGAATAAAAGCTGCAGTTTTGTTTCCTACCAATAGCAATCTGTGTTACATAGAGCGGATTTGCTATGCTATCCCATGGTGTTGCCTAATAATAAATCACTCAACAGAATCCTTCGACAGGTAAGCATTCAAATATATTTCATGTAGATGTGTTCCTAGATGACAACTTTTGTTAATTAACTGTGCACCTGCCTGTTAACCTCTTATATTATTCGGTATTATTCACAATTTTCTATTGTAGACGTAGTGTAATATTACATAACAGAATCACATCCCTGTGATGAATAATCACAATATGGTCCAAATAGTGCTCATAATAGTCGTCAAGGCTCACTCAGTTTCTGAACAGTCACAGTTTCCGGACATTTGAATTTTGGGTTGTTTTTCCATCTTCGATAGTTTTAAGTAATAGATTTAACGTGGGCACTATGATATAGGGCTTGTTGGGAATACAATTTTAATTTGAACATTATTTTGACATTTATCGTAAATTGTCATTATATACCTCTATATATTGTTCACCAGAATCAGATTTGGGTGGAAAATACATAATATTATCATTACTCTTGAAAAAATAGGCGTATGTGAATATAAACATAATAACAACCCGTCAAATCAATTAGTTAAACATGTCTCAAAATAAAACAGTAGAGTAAAGGCTAGTAAAAATTCCATACTACTATAATTCGATTGTGAACCACAAATAAAAAATGCTTCTGGCGAGTTGTTTTGTTTTTTGCTGAAATATTATACAGATTTTACAGGTTACACCAATCCGCATACCGAGTGTACTATGCAGCAGTGGAATAAGTAAAAACATAGACCTGCGCATGTGGACTGAATTTATTCGTCCGGTCACAGCCTAATTAGTGATAAATCCCATGGAAAGCAATATTCATGAACCTCAGAATAAAATCAGTTTTATTATGAGATAAAATATGTTGGGAAATAATATAAATACCATACATATTTTCCTAATGATCACGATAAGAAACTACATAGCTCATTTAGCAAGAATTTTTTAAAGTGATACTCAAGTAATTTCAAGAAGTGAAAGGAAAGATTGCTCGCTCCATACTCGAATACTCCTGACACAATAGAAAGAAAACTAAGTTCTGCAGTTGATCAGAATTTCCAACAAGAAGTTATCTATATTTAGCATTTTTGTTCTATCAAATTGGGCCAACATGTATGTTATGTTAATTATGTCTTCTTTTCTGTATAAGTATTATTTTATTCTGGTATGCAGGGACTCTTATTCATACATCGTGCCATTGTCCAATATGAAGAAACTAGTGTTGATTCTGATCATGTTACTTATTGTGACTTCGTTTATTGATAATGGTGGTACCACTCGTCGACAACGATTATTGAACAAAAAACACCTCACGTAAGTTCCTGTAATTGTCCATGCAGTAAATACCAAAAAAATGGTCGAATAAATCTAAACTGCAAAAAACACTATCATGCCATGGTTTTACATATTAATTAAATGTCGCATGACAAAAGCACATTATTTAGTAAATTCATTGAATCTAAGTGTCATGTTAACACGAATTCGTCAAATTAATTTTACAAATGTAAGAATACAAGGGTGTAAAAAAGTTACCTAAAACAGCACACCTACCTGTATTAAACAATTCCTAGTGTACTTAAATTTAGAGGTTGAACAGATAATTTTAATCTGAGATTGTTGGTAGAATTTGATTGTACATACTATAATATAAATATAATTCGTCACTATCAATTAATACCTTTACTTTCAGTGACAACATACAAGAAGTCGTGGATTTGGAAGAAAGGGTAAAAGAATTACAAGGTCGAGAAAGCGGATGATACTATCTCAATCAAGAAATGGAAACACCATGTTGCTGTTGGCTTATACATACTATCTTGTTTAGATGGTAGATTATGTCAATAAAAATATGGCCTTATAACTTGCATATCATGTTATGACTTTTTATAGTGGGATTGCGTTTTGGGAATGTTTTGATATATGCTAATATGCCACACCCTCTATAGAAGCGTTTCTCTAAAGAAGGAGGTTGTCAGTAAAACTGTTTAAATATGTTTAGCTATGTTTGGTTGTGTAGCTGTGGTTATACATTACACCACATAAACCATGATGAAAACCTCAGAGAAAATATATGTAAAAGAGGAGAGTTTCGGTAGAGGGTGCTATATATAGGGCAGTTGTTTGACATGTGTTTAGAGTGAATGCACAATTGTGGTTTAAATTCCACGAAGGTTACAATGCTAGTATATTACTTTCCATCAAGACATTTTGGATAACATTGTCAGTGCATACCCTGGTGGTTTGAAACATTGTGACAAATAAACTAAAGTTAAAGACAGAAGAGTTCCGAGAACAACAATTTATTCTGATCAACTTCTGATTCTGACATCGAATCGGCATCATTCTTTTTTTCTAAAAGTATTTAAATTGTCATGATGAGTCCAGATTAAACTATAGGACATCCACAAAAGGCTAACTTTTGCAAATTCAGCAAAGATCTGTTCTTATGTTACTTTGTCCGGCTATTTGTCATTGTTATCACTATATTCACTTCAATTCAATGAACAATATGTAGATATCAGCATCAAACGTAGAGTGACTTTATGTCCCTGATTTCATGTTTACAATGATACATATACGGGAATGAAGACATAATTGACATGACATACATGTTTGGTAGATGAAATAAACTGAATATAGACAACTTTTTGTTGGACCTTCGGATGAGTTGTAGAACTTAATTTGCCCTTGTATCGTGTTAGGAGTATTCGAGTATGGGGCGAGAAGCTTTTTTCTTTTCACTTGTTGAAAAGCATGAGTATTACTTTAAAACATTTTTGAGCGAAAGGCTAAGCAATCTCTTATGATGATTATAAGATCATGTATGTTTATCAATTAATTCTTAAACATATCTTATGATTGCACTGCTTTTATTCTGAGGCCATGAACATTGTTTATTCTGGGATTTATGACCCGGAAACGAACACACAATATTCGGTCAACATTGGCGCCAAACATATGTTCGGGTTTACTTTTTTCACTTATTCTACCACAGCAAAGTGCACTTGGTTGGTGCATTGATGTACCAGTGCAATTTGCATACTATTTCAGCAAAAAATAAATAGTTGCCTGATTTTTGGAAAAAAATCTGACCAGAAGCATCTGTTGTGAGGTCGAATGTCGTCATTATTCTATACTGTATTGTGCTATTTTGAGATACGTTATAATGTGACGGGTTGTTTGTCAGCAATTGTTATTATTTTGATATTTAGATGCGCCTAGTTTTTTCAAAAATAATTTTTGACAATTTGTATTTTGTAAGTCGTTTGCCCCAGGTGAACAATATATGCATGATTTATACAGATTTATCTGCATTAATAGGCCTATGTGAATGCATGATTATATTAAAAAACTGGAACCAGTTCAGTGGAGTGTGTGTATCACAACATAACAAAAGGATGTTTTATAATGACAAATACCGATAAATTACGAATAATCACTATACTGCAAGATATATGTTGAATCTAACTGCTGCAATAAAATCGAACGTAAATGACGCAATGTGAAATGTAATTTACCATAAAACTGCGACTATCCAAAAACTGAATAAGCTCTGATGATTATTTACAATGCTGTTTGCCCATGTTGTGTTATCCATCACAGTGATGAGATTTTGTTATGTGATATTACACTAAGTTTACAATAGTAATTTACAAATAATGCAAAGTATACTATAGACCGACAAATGCACATTTATTTAACAGTTATCATCTAGGAATAACTTTACGGAATGAATGTTTTAGTGCTTACCTGTCGAAGGGTTGTGTCGAGTGGATTTATTATTACACAGCACCATGGGATAGCATACCAGATCGTCGGTATGTAGCACGGATTGCTATTGGTTGAATAGGAAAGTGCAGCTTTAACAGAATTGTATGAAAGTTGCCATGATCGATGAAACAACTTTATATGACAATTTGTGCTTATGATTGATTTTTATCAGTCAGCCTTAGTGCTAAATCAATAGGATAAATAGAAAATTTCAATAGAGTAGCCAAGGTGTTAAAATGGATTAAGTACTGGCAAATCAAATTCTGCTAAGTTATAATCTAGCGCATATAACATGTAAAAACACAAAAAAATCCTTCGAGATTTCACGTTTTCCTCGTAAAGGAGTGTTGGCTGTTCTTTCTCTGGACTTCCTCCCCGCGTGTAGTACCAACATTCCTGTCATGCTCTCACTTCGATTGCGCTTGTCAAGCTATACACGGGCTACAATACTCATTTCGTGTTGTGCATATTCATATCCATTTGTTTTCAACTGCCTTTGGCCAAGTTTTAACAAAATTTTGTTGATGCTTGTCTTTATCATTTGTCGAGCACGTCCACTAAGCATATGAACATCAATGCGCAACTGCAGCAAATCAGTTATGCAAGTTGATAAAAATAGCTGACTTTTAACTGTCACGTGCATCCTTCTTGTCCGTCATTTCTAGAGCATGCCTAGGTAAATTTTTGGTGCGTCACAAGTCGTAATACATGTGAATATCGCTTTGTTTAATTTTGTTGACCTTCAACTGACAGCCGATAACTGCCCAAAAAAATCAACATTATACATCTGTCACAGTAACGCCATAAGTTACAGCGTGATGTAACTTGAGGTATTTTACGGGCTATTTTTATCCTACCGTATTAGGAAATGCGAATTTCAAATATGGAATGATTACGCGCTTAATCGTCCTCTATTAATAAAAACAAACATGGCTACCACCATGGTTTGGCCGGACTCCATACCAAAAATGTTGCTGACTCAGTTCTGAATATGTTGGATTCCGGCAATCCCATGATGTATCCTTGGAAAGAAAAGATACCCTGACATAGATTTATTGCACTGTTACATATAAATTAAAGTGTTGGGATGATGGTGTGTAATACTATTTATGTAACAAAACCATAGATCGACTGGATTTTGTTTGTAGCTATCTCGATCTTACCCACATAAATTGTTTGGTTGTGAACGTTTGACACACATTCAACTGGCGTACAGGAAATAATAAAATATATAGGAAACAATTACTGATATTTATTATATATGGAGCAACCATCATGAATGCAGCTTGAAACGTAACATAGAGCAAGTTGAGAAACGGATTATTTACGAAATATCATACTTTCATAGCCAAACTATTCACTTGGGGTAACTTTGAGACAACCGAAAAAAATAATGCAGTCGACGTTTTTGTGTGAAAAAATCTATTGCATACGATCACCTCATTACAATAAGAACCTAAATTATCGTTCAATTGCAAGACTGTCGTCAATTATCTCCTTACGAGCACGGCAAAACTGTTTTATCCATCATTGTAGCAACTTTCATAAATCATTATAATAGAATACAAGTTGCAGTTTTGTTTCCTACCAATAGCAATCTGTGTTACATAGAGCGGATTTGCTATGCTATCCCATGGTGTTGTCTAATAATAAATCAACTCAACAGAATCCTTCGACAGGTAAGCATTAAAATATATTTCATGTAGATGTTTTCCTAGATGACAACTTTTGTTCATTAAATGTGCACCTGCCTGGTAACCTCTTAGTTTATTCGGCATTATTCACAATTTTCTATTGTAGACGTAGTGTAATATTACATAACAGAATCACATCCCTGTGATGGCTAATCACAATATGGTCAAATAGTGTTCTAAATAGCCGTCAAGGCTCACTCAGTTTCTGAACAGTCACAGTTTCCGGACATTTGAATTTTGGGTTGTCTTCTCCATCTTCGATAGTTTTAAAGTGCCTGTGCAATGCTCACCCTCACGTTTCCCATTTTAGATCTGCGTCCCACTGAAATGGGCAGTTATTGATTTTTTGCTGAAAATGATTACTCGTATCCAAGTAAATTTGGGATATTTCTCGTGTTGTAGCCACGCCCACCTATCCTGAAACAGTCGACTGTTTCCGGTTTTCCGACTCTCGCCGAAAGTGCGCCACCAAATGCCAAAATGTGAGAGAAAGTCATACCCCTGAGCCGTAATAACACTGCTTTTTCAGTATACTTTTAAACGATATACATTTTTCGGTCGGCATTTTTTCCTTTTTTTTTCTATTTTTTTTTTTTTTTTTTGAGAGAGAAACTTTTTAGATGTTGTGTTATGGGCAGTTGCAGTGAAACGTATAGTCATAGTGTAAGTATTTACACGTTTCTAATCGATCCGAAAGTGCGACATCAGTGGACGAAAGCCACTTAACCTCAGCTTCTTTTTTTTGGAAAAACTGTCCTCGTCCATGAAAAAAACATCCAGGTTTAAAGAGAAACGCCGACAACATAAACCTGGCGCAACACTTTTGAAAGAAATAGATTCCGGACCATGATCACCGAGGCGGATTTCAGAAGAGAGAGAGAGACGGCAAGTGTTTCAAATGAGTTGACATTTTTTGCGATCCTGATTATCGTTTTATAGAGACCATTTAGTCCCTGTTAAGAAAAGAGTAGCAATAATTTTGACAGTGACACGAAAACGAAGCGTCGGACAAACAGGAAATTACACAGCCCTTACACACTGCTAATTGTTTTCATTTTCGAAGGCTAAACGTTTCTGAGTTGTTTGGTGATTGGTGTTGAATGTCGAATTCACACCTCTATTCTTTTTTTACCTCCATGCTTGCAGCTTGATCTGCGTAATAATTTATGAAATAAGAATCCGCGCTTGGTCAATGTGTTTCCACTAAATAAAGTTTTAATATGATGTTATAATTATGACAATCACGCCATGGATCACGCTAACTCGAATCCACTCTGAATTTATCTCTATGTGTGTCGATCTCGATTATGTTGTTATCGAATTGAACGCCGCTTTTAACGCACTTGCCCTCGTCGTGACCCGACACGTTAACCTACTTCAACAAAATTTCAATTTATTTCCACACGGCTGTCATTTATTTAGTAACTGTGATTTGTCATTTTTTAGTTATTTAATAGTGATCACTATAGTCTAATGTTTAGAATGTCAAAATATGTTTGCTTTTATTTTAATTTTGAAAGTTTTACGATCGATGAAATAAAACAGAGTAGTGACCTGCCTAGTAACCTATTTTGTCTAGCCACAGTGTACAAACGTGTTCCTGTGACCAGCTACACCAGAGCGGACATATTTCGCATCTAACTCAACTGCATGCAACAAAAAATGATATTATGTGTTCATTATGGTCCATTCCTCCTCGA
This sequence comes from Saccoglossus kowalevskii, assembly GCF_978046115.1. NCBI lineage: Eukaryota > Metazoa > Hemichordata > Enteropneusta > Harrimaniidae > Saccoglossus > Saccoglossus kowalevskii. The sequence goes on from NC_140662.1 coordinate 13,291,988, forward strand.
CGAACAAGTACATATAAGTGAAAATTTAGTCAAAGACGAGAAAACTGCACAAGAAATTTGCCTTATTTACACGTATCGGCAACGCAAGCTGCCATGCGACTTTCCCTTCTGACGTCACAAGGGGAATTTCTGTATGCAAGTAAGAAGCCAATGAGGAGCCTCGTTTTAAAATACACAAAAATAAAGTTGCCGTAGATTGAGTTTAAAACACATTTTTTCATTTAAAAAAATAATTCATGCTTAAAAACTTAAAAATTAAAAATATTTATGTATCAATGGATAATTTTAGGCATGAAAATAGCAGCCATTTCACAGGCACTTTAAGTAATAGATTTAACCTGGGCACTATGATATAAGGCTTGTTGGGAAAAAATTTTTAATTTGAACATTATTTTGTCACTTATCGTAAATTGTCATTATATATCTTTATATATTGTTCACCAGAATCAGATTTGGGACGAAAATACATAATATTGTCATTACTCTTGAAAAACTAGGCGCATGTGAATATAAAAAATAATAACAACCCTTCAATTTAATTAGTTAAACATATCTCAAAATAAAACAGTACAGTATAGGCTAGTAAAAACTTCATACTACTCGATTGACGACATTGTGAATCACAAATAAAAAATGCTTCCGGCGATTTGTTTTGTTTTCTGCTTAACTATTATACAGATTTTACACGTTACATCAATCCGCATACCGAGTGTACTATGCAGCGGTGGAATAAGTAAAAAAATAGATCTGCGCATGTTGACTGAATTCATTCGTTCGGTCACAGCCTAACTAGTGATAAAACCCATGGAAAGCAATATTCATGAACCTCATAATAAAATCAGTTCAATCATGAGATAAAATATGTTGGGAAATAATATAAATACCATAGATATTTTCCTAATGATCACGATAAGAAACTACATAGCTCATTTAGCAAGAATTTTTTAAAGTTATACTCAAGTAATATCAAGATAATGGTGGTAAGTTCTGCAGTTGATCAGAATTTCCAACAAGAAGTTATCTATATTTAGCATTTTTGTTCTATCAAATTGGGCCAACATGTATGTTATGTTAATTATGTCTTCTTTTCCGTATAAGTATTATTTTATTCTGGTATGCAGGGACTCTTATTCATACATCGTGCCATTGTCCAATATGAAGAAACTAGTGTTGATTCTGATCATGTTACTTATTGTGACTTCGTTTATTGATAATGGTGGTACCACTCGTCGACAACGATTATTGAACAAAAAACACCTCACGTAAGTTCCTGTAATTGTCCATGCAGTAAATACCAAAAAAATGGTCGAATAAATCTAAACCTCAAAAAACACTATCATGCCGTGGTTTTACATATTAATTAAATGTCGCATGACAAAATTACATTATTTAGTAAATTCATTGAATCTAAGTGTCATGTTAACACGAATTGGTCAAATTAAGTTTACAAATGTAAGAGTACAAGTGTGTGAAAAAATCACACAAAACAGCACACCTACCTGTATTAAACAATTCCTAGTGTACTTAAATTTAGAGGTTGAACAGATAATTTTAATCTGAGATTGTTGGTAGAATTTGATTGTACATACTATAATATAAATATAATTCGTCACTATCAATTAATACCTTTACTTTCAGTGACAACATACAAGAAGTCGTGGATTTGGAAGAAATGATAAACGAATTACAAGGTCGAGAAAGCGGATGATACTATTTCAATCAAGAAAAGGAAAAAACATGTTGCTGTTGGCTTATACTATCTTGTTTAGATGGTAGATTATGTCAATAAAAATATGGCCTTATAAGTTGCATATCATGTTATGACTTTTTATAGTGGGATTGCGTTTTGGATATGTTTTGATACTATTCTAATAAGCCACACCCTCTATAGAAGCGTTTCTCTAAAGTAGGAGGTTTAAATATGTTTAGCTATGTTTGGTTGTGTAGCTGTTGTTTGGTTGCAATATACCAAATAAAACCATAATGAAAACAGTATAGACACTCTGACCATAGGAAAATATATGTAAAAGAGAAGAGTTTCGGTAGAGGGTGCAATATATAGAGAAGTTGTTTGACATGTGTTTAGAGTGAATGCACAATTGTGGTTTAAATTTCACGAAGGTTACAATGCTAGTGTATTACTTTCCATCAAGAAATCTTGGATAACATTGTCAGTGCATACCCTGGTGGTTTGAAACATTGTGACAAATAAACTAAAGTTAAGTCAGAAGAGTTACGACAACAACTATTTATTCTGATCAACTTCTGATTCTGACATCGAATTGGCATCATTCTTTTTTTTTAAAGTATTTAAATTTTCATGATGAGTCAAAATTAAACTATAGGACATCTTCAAAAGGCAAACTTTCGCAAATTCAGCAAAGATCTGTTCTTATGTTTATTTGTCTTGTTATTTGGACATTTGTCATTGTTATCACGATATTCACTCTAGTGAAAATTGGAAATAGACCCTTATCAAGTGGTTTCGATCTTTTGAACTGAACCTTCACATTTTTCAATGTTAATAGTAAGGCCAGTGACTCATGAGAAATTGTGTACCAATGCAAACACATCTGCACTTGACTCAACATCACCTAAAAAAGCAGGCAAGGTCATATGCAAATGTTGCATATTTAATTTCTGTTTCCCCAAGGTGTATATTTTTTTCATAATTTCCAACGCTATTACAAAATGCATCAGTGTAATGCAATCCCCCTGTCGTACACCTCTATGCAACTCAAAGTATCAAGTGCTGAAACCCTTATTCATTTGTATATAAAGTTTTGACCCATTTAATAAAACTTTTGCTAAAATTAAATGCTCTCATTGAATCAAATAGGAACCCCTATCCAAGGAATCAAATGCTTTTTGATAGTCAATTGTAGTCATTATCCTTGGCTAATTTGTTTCATCAGTATAATCCATGATATTGTCTATGAGCATCTCCTATATTTCTGTTTTTTTTCTCATGAATTATTTTTGGTACTTTTTTTTATTCTTTTTGCTAGACATTGTGTAACAATTTTGTAGTCTACGTTTAACAAAGTTATCGGTCTCCAGTTCTTCGCGAATCTACTGTCTTTTTTTTCTAATGAAGTTATCACCTCTTGTCTCCGTGAAGAAGAAAATTCTTCATTTTTCCGTTAGATGAGACGAAATAGTAAATGGTTGACTTTCAAGATGGTGTTTTTCCATAAGATGAGATGTAGCCACCAAATCTAGGAACCAGTATTGTTCCTTTTCTGCCAGTGATCATTCACATAAGTAACAACAATCGGACCTCGTGGATGCACTCTGACTGTTTTGATGAGTGAAAGTGATAATATTGATGCGGTTTCTTATTAATTTGCTTGGGTGGAAAAGCTCATACTACAGGGTCGGTGTTTTGTGTATCATAATCCCTCTAGTGCTGTTCACCGCATTTGAACCATTGACTTGGTAGTTATTTTGTTCAAGTTTTCCAACTCAACCTAAAAAAACTTTGTTGTTTTCACTGAGTACTTCTACAACTGCAGCCATAATTTCCAAACTATGATTTACAGTGACCCAATCCATGAAGTATAACGGTTTTTTTGCATGTTGTATTTCTATCTCCTCCGTTTTTTTATGTTTTCTATTTGACTGCCATAAACAATGCACGTTATTGCACGTTGTAGTTTTCTTTTTCATTGTGGTTGAAGTTGATGTATTCATTGTGCTCACAATGTAAACAACCAACGCATTCAGGTCAGAATGAATTTGCATACATTATGTTAATATAATTTATTTCGTGATGTTGCATGAACTATGAATTATTCATATTAACTGGAAACCTGCAGACGGGAAAGCTTCGCATGTACAAATGTAATATCAAGTGCCCTCGGCGTTTGAATGTTTAGGATGCACAATTACATCAGGCCCGAGGACTGTCGACTGACTATGTACTTCCTTCAACCCTGATCGACTTAGCCGAGAGTCGACTGTGAATCATGAGATGTATATCAAGTTGAACATTAATAATTAATTAATATCACTCAGAGGCCAAGTGAAACAGATGAAATTTAACAGCCCTTCACCGATCACTGAGGTCAACCCAAGGAAAGGAGAAAGTCAGAATGCATATTTAGATAAGCATGAGCTTTGCAATAGGCTGACATTTAACTTATTGCGATCAAAGTTTGACCTCTTTAGAAGACGCATGATATATGCCGTTTCAAAACACTAAGATACAATGCCATAAAGCAGTTTTTTTTTTATAATATATGTTATTAATGGGAGAAGAACATCCAAGCAGATTTTAACTAGCTACATTGGAAGCGAGTGACGCCAGCACAACTTGGATGATCATCCATTATTACCTTACGAACACTATATGCACAATTACAAAATTGTTCATCGTATTACTTTGTGTATACTGAAATGGGTCAGTGATTCTCACTAGAACTCCTCGTATTAGATTGCGTATATTAGTACACTACATTTACATTATTACATGAATTAGTATTCCAGAATGGTACGATGAATGAATATATGGAATGAATTATTAAAAAGGAGAACAAAACAAACTTGATAACCTTGTATACATTTATATTTATTGCCAAGAACTTAAAGGTAATGACCAGCATTGTACCATGAACAAAACAAATCACTACTGGACCTTCGATCAGTGCACAACCCACTGAAATCAACTGCCTTTTCACATTTGCAATTGTACAGAACATTATTGGTTTGTTCAAACAAATATTTTAAGGGTTGTGTGTAGCATGGCGCTCAACATGTTTCGCTAGCTGACTTGTCAGTGAATGACTCGGTTTTTCATGGTATTATACTGCTGGACATTGTTTTCAAATCAACACAGATACACAAAATTCGCACTACTCTACCATTTCCCTAATATTTAAAAGATCCTTATTTAGGTCATAATCGATTAGTTGAATCATTGTTCCCAGGGTAACTAAATTGCAAGGTCGCACAAAAGCGGAATCACAAATTGACTCGTACATTCATTGACATTGCATGTGGTTTCACAAGCATTAAAAATAAGAGCGGGTGTCCATTAATCGGTCGATCAAATCACATAATTAATTACACTTACATTGTTATTTAACAAAGTTCAACTCTAAAATTCAATGAAAGACGTCGCTTAATGGTGTCAGTAATAAATACAAACAAGTTCGTTGATATGCGTATCAATTTGAAACAACTCATACTTATCAAAGTTGGTCTGAACCCCCACTTTACATAAATTAGATCCAAGTGCTACACTGAAGCCAATGTGAATAATCCATTAAAACACATCTAATTGAAATTAAACATGTGATACAAACTGCTATTCAATTACCAATGCTTGTCAGACGTTTTTTTTTTTTTGTTATTTATTTATCCACGAGGATTTGTCAATCGAACATCTGACGGGAATTTGTAATATTCTAAATTTGCTAGACTAAAAATAGCACATCTATCAGCTTAAAAACGCGATGACAACTATAGTGGGCGCTGCAGAAATTTCGCGTCAATACAAGACATTCTCCAAACTCGTTTTTACTTGCTTGGTTGTGAGAATGCCTTGACAACACTGATAGTTGCCTAATTTTGATGTCAAAATTTACCAGACCGACGTGGCATTGGATTTGTTATTTTTAGGGAGAACACATCACTATTTTCCTAGTTTTCTTTTGAAACACGGTCCACTCACTAACGTCTTGTTAAAAATTGTAATAATAGTTGTATCTTCAAATTTTACCATTCAAACCAAAATTTTGACCAATCATGTGCCAGAGAATAATGTTCGGGCGAGCGGTCGGTGTTTTCAATGAGCAAGAAAAGAAAGCAATACAAATGTGTTTTTTTCGGTTGGAAGAGACCGCGCGGTCGAAAATTAGGACATACCTATACAGAATTTGATGTGCCAGTAATTAATCCATTTTTAAAACCTTGTCTACTCTATTGACATTGGCTGTTTATCCTATTGATTTAGTTAGCACTTGAGTTGATAACAAATAAGTTGTAAGCACAATTGTTCATATGAAGTCATGTGATTCCGTGAGGTGGCATGGCAAAGTTGTTTCATCCATCGTAACTCATAAAAACAGAATATATGAGGATAAATGTTGCACTTTCGTATTCAACCAAAAGCAATCTGTGTTACATGGACAGGATCCTATCCTATGGTGCATTTTAATAATAAATCAACTCGACATAACCCTTCGACAGGTAAGCACTAAAACATTGATCCGTAGATTTATTCCTATATGATAACTGTTTTTCATTAAATGTGCATTTGTCCGCCTATATTGTGTTCTGCATTATCTGCAATTTGCTATTGTACACTTAGTATTGCATGTGAAATGTCACTTAACAATTTGGGCATACGGCATTGTAAATAATCATCAAAGCTTATTCAGTTTAAGGATGATAATTCACATTTCAGATTGTACCATATTGTGTCATATTGATTCGTTTGCCGAAGTTGTAATATAGTGCTTGTTTGTAATGTATCGTTAATTGTCATTATATACCTATAATAAAACAATAATTCGTAGCTGCGATTGACTGTGTATACTTGCCTTTTTTTGTTTGCACGTTGACTGATACACACACTCCTCTGAGCTGGTTCCATCTTTTTATATAATCGTGTATTCACAGAGACCTGCTGATAAACCTGTATAAATCACGTATATATTGCTCACTTTGGGCAAACAATATGGGAATTAAAATAAAATACGTCAAAAATTACTCCTGAAAAACTAGCCGCATTTAAATATCAAAATAATAAAAATTGCCGAAAAACAACCCGTCACATGATAACGTATCTTAAAATAGCACAGTACAGAATAATATGTCATAAAATCAACAACAAAAAAGTTCATGGCCTCAGAATATAATCAGTGCAATCATTCAATAAGATATGTTGAAGAATTAATGGATAATTAAATAATAACACATGCTGTAAGGGTAATATCAAAATTGTTTGCCTGCCCAAAGGATGGTCGTGACCAACATTTATCATATCGAACAGACATCAACCATTCACAAACACATCTACCATACATCACTCACATCCGCTCTCCCACAAAATAACAACATTTATATTTGAAGTAGGCAATATTTTATCTATTATAACAAGTTTCACACTACTTAATAACATAGATACATTGTTTGCTCAAAAAAAAATGAAATACACTCAGTATGTTATTTTCAGCCACGGATACTTCATATAGTAACCGTGTTTCAGCAGTGTGAATCATATATTACATAACAGAATCACATCCCTGTGATGAATAATCACAATATGGTCGAAATAGTGCTCATAATAGTCGTCAAGGCTCACTCAGTTTCTGAACAGTCACAGTTTCCGGACATTTGAATTTTGGGTTGTTTTTCCATCTTCGATAGTTTTAAGTAATAGATTTAACGTGGGCACTATGATATAGGGCTTGTTGGGAATACAATTTTAATTTGAACATTATTTTGACATTTATCGTAAATTGTCATTATATACCTCTATATAATGTTCACCAGAATCAGATTTGGGTGGAAAATACATAATATTATCATTACTCTTGAAAAAATAGGCGTATGTGAATATAAACATAATAACAACCCGTCAAATGAATTAGTTAAACATGTCTCAAAATAAAACAGTAGAGTAAAGGCTAGTAAAAATTCCATACTACTATAACTCGATTGTGAACCACAAATAAAAAATGCTTCTGGCGAGTTGTTTTGTTTTTTGCTGAAATATTATACAGATTTTACAGGTTACACCAATCCGCATACCGAGTGTACTATGCAGCAGTGGAATAAGTAAAAAAATAGACCTGCGCATGTGGACTGAATTTATTCGTCCGGTCACAGCCTAATTAGTGATAAATCCCATGGAAAGCAATATTCATGAACCTCAGAATAAAATCAGTTTTATCATGAGATAAAATATGTTGGGAAATAATATAAATACCATACATATTTTCCTAATGATCACGATAAGAAACTACATAGCTCATTTAGCAAGAATTTTTTAAAGTGATACTCAAGTAATTTCAAGAAGTGAAAGGAAAGATTGCTCGCTCCATACTCGAATACTCCTGACACAATAGAAAGAAAACTAAGTTCTGCAGTTGATCAGAATTTCCAACAAGAAGTTATCTATATTTAGCATTTTTGTTCTATCAAATTGGGCCAACATGTATGTTATGTTAATTATGTCTTCTTTTCCGTATAAGTATTATTTTATTCTGGTATGCAGGGACTCTTATTCATACATCGTGCCATTGTCCAATATTAAGAAACTAGTGTTGATTCTGATCATGTTACTTATTGTGACTTCGTTTATTGATAATGGTGGTACCACTCGTCGACAACGATTATTGAACAAAAAACACCTCACGTAAGTTCCTGTAATTGTCCATGCAGTAAATACCAAAAAAATGGTCGAATAAATCTAAACTGCAAAAAACACTATCATGCCATGGTTTTACATATTAATTAAATGTCGCATGACAAAATCACATTATTTAGTAAATTCATTAAATCTAAGTGTCATGTTAACACGAATTCGTCAAATTAATTTTACAAATGTAAGAATACAAGGGTGTAAAAAAGTTACCTAAAACAGCACACCTACCTGTATTAAACAATTCCTAGTGTACTTAAATTTACAGATTGAACAGACGATTTTAATCTGAGATTGTTGGTAGAATTTGATTGCACATACTATAATATAAATATAATTCGTCACTATCAATTAATACCTTTACTTTCAGTGACAACATACAAGAAGTCGTGGATTTGGAAGAAAGGGTAAAAGAATTACAAGGTCGAGAAAGCGGATGATACTATCTCAATCAAGAAATGGAAACACCATGTTGCTGTTGGCTTATACATACTATCTTGTTTAGATGGTAGATTATGTCAATAAAAATATGGACTTATAACTTGCATATCATGTTATAACTTTTTATAGTGGGATTGCGTTTTGGGAATGTTTTGATATATGCTAATATGCCACACCCTCTATAGAAGCGTTTCTCTAAAGAAGGAGGTTGTCAGTAAAACTGTTTAAATATGTTTAGCTATGTTTGGTTGTGTAGCTGTGGTTATATATTACACCACATAAACCATGATGAAAACAGTATAGACACTCTGACCTCAGAGAAAATATATGTAAAAGAGGAGAGTTTCGGTAGAGGGTGCTATATATAGGGCAGTTGTTTGACATGTGTTTAGAGTGAATGCACAATTGTGGTTTAAATTCCACGAAGGTTACAATGCTAGTATATTACTTTCCATCAAGACATTTTGGATAACATTGTCAGTGCATACCCTGGTGGTTTGAAACATTGTGACAAATAAACTAAAGTTAAAGACAGAAGAGTTCCGAGAACAACAATTTATTCTGATCAACTTCTGATTCTGACATCGAATCGGCATCATTCTTTTTTTCTAAAAGTATTTAAATTGTCATGATGAGTCCAGATTAAACTATAGGACATCCACAAAAGGCTAACTTTTGCAAATTCAGCAAAGATCTGTTCTTTTGTTTATTTGTCTTGTTATTTGGACATTTGTCATTGTTATCACTATATTCACTCCAATTCACTGGAACATTATGTAGATATCACCATCAAACTTAGAGTGACTTTATGTCCCTGATTTCATGTTTACAATGATACATATACGGGAATGAAAACATAATTAACATGACATACAAGTTGACCTTTTTTGGTAGATGAAATTAACTGAATATATAAAACATTTTGTTGGACCTTTGGATGAGTTGTAGAATTTAATTTGCCTTTGTATCGTGTTAGGAGTATTCGAGTATGGGGCGAGGAGCTTTTCCTTTTCACTTATTGAAAAGCATGAGTATTACTTTAAATCATTTTTGAGCGAAAGGCTAAGCAATCTCTTATGATGATCATTAGGATATATGAATGTTTATCTATACATTTTTCAACATATCTTATTCAATGAGTGCACTGATTTTATTCTGAGGCCATGAACATTGTTTTTTCTAGGATTTATGACTAGTTAACCTGGGAAAGAAACACACAATATTCTGTCAACATTCGCGCCAAACAAATGTGCGGGTTTACTTTTTTCCCGTATTCTACCACTGCAAAGTGTTCTTGGTTGGCGCATTGATGTACCAATGCAATTTGCATAATATTTCATCAAAAAAACAAATAGTCGCATGATTTTGGGAAAAAAATCTGAGCAGATCTGTTGTGAGATCGAATGTCGTCATTATTCTATATTGTACTGTGCTATTTTGAGATACGTTATAATGTGGCGGGTTGTTTGTCAGCAATTGTTATTATTTTGATATTTAGATGCGGCTAGTTTTTCAAAAGTAATTTTTGACAATTTGTATTTTGTAAATCGTTTGCCCCAGATTAAACTATAGGATACCCACAAAAGGCAAACTTTTGCAAATTCAGCAATGATTTGCTCTTATGTTTACTTTGTCTGGCTATTTGGACATTTGTAATTGTTATCACTATATTCACTCCAATTCGATCAAAAATTAGGCAATCATTATTTCCTCTTAGTATGTATAATATTGTAACTTGTAACCTTGAGGTTTACGCCCATGGTATTGCAATGTGCGACAACTGCTGGACATCAACTCCCGATACTAAATTACCGTCAGACATGTTATAATTCAATATGTCTATGCTAAGGACAACAATATAAAATGTCAAAAGACACCGGTATATATGCATCCCGGTAGTCAGCTGCATATTTAAAGATAGCGGAGTAAGTGTGGTTGGGTACAAACAAAGGAAGCTAGAAGAAATATTTAAGACAACTGAGAAACTTTGATTTCCATTTGAAAAAAAGATGATTTTTCAGAGAAAATGAACTGAAATAGAAATAGTACGTGTGTGTTACGTGTTTAATGTGTCAATAGCAACTGCATCTTTTACATACACTGAGCGTCATGAAATATGCCAATAAGACCATTATATTACATTTTTCTACCCTTAGCTAAAACTTACATTTTGTTTCTCAAAATTATTTTTTTATAACACCATTCAGAATTAAACGTCTAACAGTCAATTTTAACAAGACTGTACGTATAACAAGCAACATTTGTGTAAATACTTTTTGTTTGTATCTATTAATACAACATTCTTAAATCTTTCTGGTATTTTTATCTCGCTTCTTGATCTACTCACTGAAATACTATCTTTCTCACACGCCTCTATATTTCAGTGAAAAATTGGAAATAGACCCCTGTGTTGAGTTATTGTAACAAGTGTTTTAGACTCTTCATCTAAAATAATTAATTGCCAGCATCGGACAAATCCTGTTTTGTAAATCTTTCACCACCTGCCAGTTGTGACATCAAATACTCGAAAGGAGGAATAGGATATTGTTCAACAGATGATGCTTTGTTGTATATCCACCAGAATTTGAATTGCTAGACTTCCCAAGTAGTTGATCGGATAGGCAGTGCCCAAAAACATTGTCATATATTATGGTTGGGTATCACTGCTCGCTCCTTCTGATTCAGTCATGTGATCGGCAGCCTTAAATCGCTTAAGCTTTTCACATGCAACTTTAATGTGTCCACTTCTCTTATAATAGTGAAAAATTTCATTTTAAAATTTGCAAACATTTTGTAGATGCTTTTTATTAGTGCCCACATTTCTTTTCCGATATGGTGCTTGCTTGCCAGGCTTTCGTTTCTATTTTTACGTCTTGAACGCATTCACACTGCCAGAAGGAGGAATATAGTCTACATAGCTCATGCCATGTCACCCATGGTGCTGTGTAGTAATAAATGAACACAGTAAATCATGAATATATTTTTCATCTGAGGCAAACGATGTGGGACTTACTGTTTAAAAACTTGATGCATATAATAAGCAAAATAATAAAAATTTCTGGTAAACAAGCCGCAAAGGATTTTGTTAAATGTATCTTTAAATAGTACAGTACAGTACTGTACAGAATAGTGATAATCCCCTAGGCTGGCGGTACAGGAAAAATGCATTTAGATATGAAATTTCATTTTTTCAACTTTATATATAGCACACAACGTCTTTGTTCCTGATTGAACATTTCAAAATTCTATTGTGACACGTAATAAACCAGGTTTAAATTCTTTACAAACATATTTTCTTACTTTAACAGTTTAATTTGCATACAAATTTCATAATTAATGTTGATTGATTGCTGGAGTTTAACAGTAATATGCAAATCATGTTTCGGGAAGACCAGTTTTGTTTTCTGTGTACTTCATTTCACAAACACTTATCAATTATTTCCTTACGAGCACGGCAAAACTGTTTTATCCATCATTGTAGCAACTTTCATAAATTATTATAATAGAATAAAAGCTGCAGTTTTGTTTCCTACCAATAGCAATCTGTGTTACGTAGAGCAGATTTGCTATGCTATCCCATGGTGTTGCCTAATAATAAATCACTCAACAGAATCCTTCGACAGGTAAGCATTCAAATATATTTCATGTAGATGTGTTCCTAGATGACAACTTTTGTTAATTAACTGTGCACCTGCCTGGTAACCTCTTAGATTATTCGGTATTATTCACAATTTTCTATTGTAGACGTAGTGTAATATTACATAACAGAATCACATCCCTGTGATGAATAATCACAATATGGTCCAAATAGTGCTCATAATAGTCGTCAAGGCTCACTCAGTTTCTGAACAGTCACAGTTTCCGGACATTTGAATTTTGGGTTGTTTTTCCATCTTCGATAGTTTTAAGTAATAGATTTAACGTGGGCACTATGATATAGGGCTTGTTGGGAATACAATTTTAATTTGAACATTATTTTGACATTTATCGTAAATTGTCATTATATACCTCTATATAATGTTCACCAGAATCAGATTTGGGTGGAAAATACATAATATTATCATTACTCTTGAAAAAATAGGCGTATGTGAATATAAACATAATAACAACCCGTCAAATGAATTAGTTAAACATGTCTCAAAATAAAACAGTAGAGTAAAGGCTAGTAAAAATTCCATACTACTATAACTCGATTGTGAACCACAAATAAAAAATGCTTCTGGCGAGTTGTTTTGTTTTTTGCTGAAATATTATACAGATTTTACAGGTTACACCAATCCGCATACCGAGTGTACTATGCAGCAGTGGAATAAGTAAAAAAATAGACCTGCGCATGTGGACTGAATTTATTCGTCCGGTCACAGCCTAATTAGTGATAAATCCCATGGAAAGCAATATTCATGAACCTCAGAATAAAATCAGTTTTATCATGAGATAAAATATGTTGGGAAATAATATAAATACCATACATATTTTCCTAATGATCACGATAAGAAACTACATAGCTCATTTAGCAAGAATTTTTTAAAGTGATACTCAAGTAATTTCAAGAAGTGAAAGGAAAGATTGCTCGCTCCATACTCGAATACTCCTGACACAATAGAAAGAAAACTAAGTTCTGCAGTTGATCAGAATTTCCAACAAGAAGTTATCTATATTTAGCATTTTTGTTCTATCAAATTGGGCCAACATGTATGTTATGTTAATTATGTCTTCTTTTCCGTATAAGTATTATTTTATTCTGGTATGCAGGGACTCTTATTCATACATCGTGCCATTGTCCAATATGAAGAAACTAGTGTTGATTCTGATCATGTTACTTATTGTGACTTCGTTTATTGATAATGGTGGTACCACTCGTCGACAACGATTATTGAACAAAAAACACCTCACGTAAGTTCCTGTAATTGTCCATGCAGTAAATACCAAAAAATGGTCGAATAAATCTAAACTGCAAAAAACACTATCATGCCATGGTTTTACATATTAATTAAATGTCGCATGACAAAATCACATTATTTAGTAAATTCATTGAATCTAAGTGTCATGTTAACACGAATTCGTCAAATTAATTTTACAAATGTAAGAATACAAGGGTGTTAAAAAGTTACCTAAAACAGCACACCTACCTGTATTAAACAATTCCTAGTGTACTTAAATTTACAGGTTGAACAGATAATTTTAATCTGAGATTGTTGGTAGAATTTGATTGCACATACTATAATATAAATATAATTCGTCACTATCAATTAATACCTTTACTTTCAGTGACAACATACAAGAAGTCGTGGATTTGGAAGAAAGGGTAAAAGAATTACAAGGTCGAGAAAGCGGATGATACTATCTCAATCAAGAAATGGAAACACCATGTTGCTGTTGGCTTATACATACTATCTTGTTTAGATGGTAGATTATGTCAATAAAAATATGGCCTTATAACTTGCATATCATGTTATGACTTTTTATAGTGGGATTGCGTTTTGGATATGTTTTGATACTATTCTAATAAGCCACACCCTCTATAGAAGCGTTTCTCTAAAGTAGGAGGTTTAAATATGTTTAGCTATGTTTGGTTGTGTAGCTGTTGTTTGGTTGCAATATACCAAATAAAACCATAATGAAAACAGTATAGACACTCTGACCATAGGAAAATATATGTAAAAGAGAAGAGTTTCGGTAGAGGGTGCAATATATAGAGAAGTTGTTTGACATGTGTTTAGAGTGAATGCACAATTGTGGTTTAAATTTCACGAAGGTTACAATGCTAGTATATTACTTTCCATCAAGACATTTTGGATAACATTGTCAGTGCATACCCTGGTGGTTTGAAACATTGTGACAAATAAACTAAAGTTAAGTCAGAAGAGTTACGACAACAACTATTTATTCTGATCAACTTCTGATTCTGACATCGAATTGGCATCATTCTTTTTTTTTAAAGTATTTAAATTTTCATGATGAGTCAAAATTAAACTATAGGACATCTTCAAAAGGCAAACTTTCGCAAATTCAGCAAAGATCTGTTCTTATGTTTATTTGTCTTGTTATTTGGACATTTGTCATTGTTATCACGATATTCACTCTAGTGAAAATTGGAAATAGACCCTTATCAAGTGGTTTCGATCTTTTGAACTGAACCTTCACATTTTTCAATGTTAATAGTAAGGCCAGTGACTCATGAGAAATTGTGTACCAATGCAAACACATCTGCACTTGACTCAACATCACCTAAAAAAGCAGGCAAGGTCATATGCAAATGTTGCATATTTAATTTCTGTTTCCCCAAGGTGTATATTTTTTTCATAATTTCCAACGCTATTACAAAATGCATCAGTGTAATGCAATCCCCCTGTCGTACACCTCTATGCAACTCAAAGTATCAAGTGCTGAAACCCTTATTCATTTGTATATAAAGTTTTGACCCATTTAATAAAACTTTTGCTAAAATTAAATGCTCTCATTGAATCAAATAGGAACCCCTATCCAAGGAATCAAATGCTTTTTGATAGTCAATTGTAGTCATTATCCTTGGCTAATTTGTTTCATCAGTATAATCCATGATATTGTCTATGAGCATCTCCTATATTTCTGTTTTTTTTCTCATGAATTATTTTTGGTACTTTTTTTTATTCTTTTTGCTAGACATTGTGTAACAATTTTGTAGTCTACGTTTAACAAAGTTATCGGTCTCCAGTTCTTCGCGAATCTACTGTCTTTTTTTTCTAATGAAGTTATCACCTCTTGTCTCCGTGAAGAAGAAAATTCTTCATTTTTCCGTTAGATGAGACGAAATAGTAAATGGTTGACTTTCAAGATGGTGTTTTTCCATAAGATGAGATGTAGCCACCAAATCTAGGAACCAGTATTGTTCCTTTTCTGCCAGTGATCATTCACATAAGTAACAACAATCGGACCTCGTGGATGCACTCTGACTGTTTTGATGAGTGAAAGTGATAATATTGATGCGGTTTCTTATTAATTTGCTTGGGTGGAAAAGCTCATACTACAGGGTCGGTGTTTTGTGTATCATAATCCCTCTAGTGCTGTTCACCGCATTTGAACCATTGACTTGGTAGTTATTTTGTTCAAGTTTTCCAACTCAACCTAAAAAAACTTTGTTGTTTTCACTGAGTACTTCTACAACTGCAGCCATAATTTCCAAACTATGATTTACAGTGACCCAATCCATGAAGTATAACGGTTTTTTTGCATGTTGTATTTCTATCTCCTCCGTTTTTTTATGTTTTCTATTTGACTGCCATAAACAATGCACGTTATTGCACGTTGTAGTTTTCTTTTTCATTGTGGTTGAAGTTGATGTATTCATTGTGCTCACAATGTAAACAACCAACGCATTCAGGTCAGAATGAATTTGCATACATTATGTTAATATAATTTATTTCGTGATGTTGCATGAACTATGAATTATTCATATTAACTGGAAACCTGCAGACGGGAAAGCTTCGCATGTACAAATGTAATATCAAGTGCCCTCGGCGTTTGAATGTTTAGGATGCACAATTACATCAGGCCCGAGGACTGTCGACTGACTATGTACTTCCTTCAACCCTGATCGACTTAGCCGAGAGTCGACTGTGAATCATGAGATGTATATCAAGTTGAACATTAATAATTAATTAATATCACTCAGAGGCCAAGTGAAACAGATGAAATTTAACAGCCCTTCACCGATCACTGAGGTCAACCCAAGGAAAGGAGAAAGTCAGAATGCATATTTAGATAAGCATGAGCTTTGCAATAGGCTGACATTTAACTTATTGCGATCAAAGTTTGACCTCTTTAGAAGACGCATGATATATGCCGTTTCAAAACACTAAGATACAATGCCATAAAGCAGTTTTTTTTTTATAATATATGTTATTAATGGGAGAAGAACATCCAAGCA
This sequence comes from Saccoglossus kowalevskii, assembly GCF_978046115.1. Taxonomy (NCBI): domain Eukaryota; kingdom Metazoa; phylum Hemichordata; class Enteropneusta; family Harrimaniidae; genus Saccoglossus; species Saccoglossus kowalevskii. The sequence continues at coordinate 13,308,706 of NC_140662.1, forward strand.
GATTTTAACTAGCTACATTGGAAGCGAGTGACGCCAGCACAACTTGGATGATCATCCATTATTACCTTACGAACACTATATGCACAATTACAAAATTGTTCATCGTATTACTTTGTGTATACTGAAATGGGTCAGTGATTCTCACTAGAACTCCTCGTATTAGATTGCGTATATTAGTACACTACATTTACATTATTACATGAATTAGTATTCCAGAATGGTACGATGAATGAATATATGGAATGAATTATTAAAAAGGAGAACAAAACAAACTTGATAACCTTGTATACATTTATATTTATTGCCAAGAACTTAAAGGTAATGACCAGCATTGTACCATGAACAAAACAAATCACTACTGGACCTTCGATCAGTGCACAACCCACTGAAATCAACTGCCTTTTCACATTTGCAGTTGTACAGAACATTATTGGTTTGTTCAAACAAATATTTTAAGGGTTGTGTGTAGCATGGCGCTCAACATGTTTCGCTAGCTGACTTGTCAGTGAATGACTCGGTTTTTCATGGTATTATACTGCTGGACATTGTTTTCAAATCAACACAGATACACAAAATTCGCACTACTCTACCATTTCCCTAATATTTAAAAGATCCTTATTTAGGTCATAATCGATTAGTTGAATCATTGTTCCCAGGGTAACTAAATTGCAAGGTCGCACAAAAGCGGAATCACAAATTGACTCGTACATTCATTGACATTGCATGTGGTTTCACAAGCATTAAAAATAAGAGCGGGTGTCCATTAATCGGTCGATCAAATCACATAATTAATTACACTTACATTGTTATTTAACAAAGTTCAACTCTAAAATTCAATGAAAGACGTCGCTTAATGGTGTCAGTAATAAATACAAACAAGTTCGTTGATATGCGTATCAATTTGAAACAACTCATACTTATCAAAGTTGGTCTGAACCCCCACTTTACATAAATTAGATCCAAGTGCTACACTGAAGCCAATGTGAATAATCCATTAAAACACATCTAATTGAAATTAAACATGTGATACAAACTGCTATTCAATTACCAATGCTTGTCAGACGTTTTTTTTTTTGTTATTTATTTATCCACGAGGATTTGTCAATCGAACATCTGACGGGAATTTGTAATATTCTAAATTTGCTAGACTAAAAATAGCACATCTATCAGCTTAAAAACGCGATGACAACTATAGTGGGCGCTGCAGAAATTTCGCGTCAATACAAGACATTCTCCAAACTCGTTTTTACTTGCTTGGTTGTGAGAATGCCTTGACAACACTGATAGTTGCCTAATTTTGATGTCAAAATTTACCAGACCGACGTGGCATTGGATTTGTTATTTTTAGGGAGAACACATCACTATTTTCCTAGTTTTCTTTTGAAACACGGTCCACTCACTAACGTCTTGTTAAAAATTGTAATAATAGTTGTATCTTCAAATTTTACCATTCAAACCAAAATTTTGACCAATCATGTGCCAGAGAATAATGTTCGGGCGAGCGGTCGGTGTTTTCAATGAGCAAGAAAAGAAAGCAATACAAATGTGTTTTTTTCGGTTGGAAGAGACCGCGCGGTCGAAAATTAGGACATACCTATACAGAATTTGATGTGCCAGTAATTAATCCATTTTTAAAACCTTGTCTACTCTATTGACATTGGCTGTTTATCCTATTGATTTAGTTAGCACTTGAGTTGATAACAAATAAGTTGTAAGCACAATTGTTCATATGAAGTCATGTGATTCCGTGAGGTGGCATGGCAAAGTTGTTTCATCCATCGTAACTCATAAAAACAGAATATATGAGGATAAATGTTGCACTTTCGTATTCAACCAAAAGCAATCTGTGTTACATGGACAGGATCCTATCCTATGGTGCATTTTAATAATAAATCAACTCGACATAACCCTTCGACAGGTAAGCACTAAAACATTGATCCGTAGATTTATTCCTATATGATAACTGTTTTTCATTAAATGTGCATTTGTCCGCCTATATTGTGTTCTGCATTATCTGCAATTTGCTATTGTACACTTAGTATTGCATGTGAAATGTCACTTAACAATTTGGGCATACGGCATTGTAAATAATCATCAAAGCTTATTCAGTTTAAGGATGATAATTCACATTTCAGATTGTACCATATTGTGTCATATTGATTCGTTTGCCGAAGTTGTAATATAGTGCTTGTTTGTAATGTATCGTTAATTGTCATTATATACCTATAATAAAACAATAATTCGTAGCTGCGATTGACTGTGTATACTTGCCTTTTTTTGTTTGCACGTTGACTGATACACACACTCCTCTGAGCTGGTTCCATCTTTTTATATAATCGTGTATTCACAGAGGCCTGCTGATAAACCTGTATAAATCACGTATATATTGCTCACTTTGGGCAAACAATATGGGAATTAAAATAAAATACGTCAAAAATTACTCCTGAAAAACTAGCCGCATTTAAATATCAAAATAATAAAAATTGCCGAAAAACAACCCGTCACATGATAACGTATCTTAAAATAGCACAGTACAGAATAATATGTCATAAAATCAACAACAAAAAAGTTCATGGCCTCAGAATATAATCAGTGCAATCATTCAATAAGATATGTTGAAGAATTAATGGATAATTAAATAATAACACATGCTGTAAGGGTAATATCAAAATTGTTTGCCTGCCCAAAGGATGGTCGTGACCAACATTTATCATATCGAACAGACATCAACCATTCACAAACACATCTACCATACATCACTCACATCCGCTCTCCCACAAAATAACAACATTTATATTTGAAGTAGGCAATATTTTATCTATTATAACAAGTTTCACACTACTTAATAACATAGATACATTGTTTGCTCAAAAAAAAATGAAATACACTCAGTATGTTATTTTCAGCCACGGATACTTCATATAGTAACCGTGTTTCAGCAGTGTGAATCATATATTACATAACAGAATCACATCCCTGTGATGAATAATCACAATATGGTCCAAATAGTGCTCATAATAGTCGTCAAGGCTCACTCAGTTTCTGAACAGTCACAGTTTCCGGACATTTGAATTTTGGGTTGTTTTTCCATCTTCGATAGTTTTAAGTAATAGATTTAACGTGGGCACTATGATATAGGGCTTGTTGGGAATACAATTTTAATTTGAACATTATTTTGACATTTATCGTAAATTGTCATTATATACCTCTATATATTGTTCACCAGAATCAGATTTGGGTGGAAAATACATAATATTATCATTACTCTTGAAAAAATAGGCGTATGTGAATATAAACATAATAACAACCCGTCAAATTGTTTTTTGCTGAAATATTATACAGATTTTACAGGTTACACCAATCCGCATACCGAGTGTACTATGCAGCAGTGGAATAACTAAAAAAATAGACCTGCGCATGTGGACTGAATTTATTCGTCCGGTCACAGCCTAATTAGTGATAAATCCCATGGAAAGCAATATTCATGAACCTCAGAATAAAATCAGTTTTATCATGAGATAAAATATGTTGGGAAATAATATAAATACCATACATATTTTCCTAATGATCACGATAAGAAACTACATAGCTCATTTAGCAAGAATTTTTTAAAGTGATACTCAAGTAATTTCAAGAAGTGAAAGGAAAGATTGCTCGCTCCATACTCGAATACTCCTGACACAATAGAAAGAAAACTAAGTTCTGCAGTTGATCAGAATTTCCAACAAGAAGTTATCTATATTTAGCATTTTTGTTCTATCAAATTGGGCCAACATGTATGTTATGTTAATTATGTCTTCTTTTCCGTATAAGTATTATTTTATTCTGGTATGCAGGGACTCTTATTCATACATCGTGCCATTGTCCAATATGAAGAAACTAGTGTTGATTCTGATCATGTTACTTATTGTGACTTCGTTTATTGATAATGGTGGTACCACTCGTCGACAACGATTATTGAACAAAAAACACCTCACGTAAGTTCCTGTAATTGTCCATGCAGTAAATACCAAAAAAATGGTCGAATAAATCTAAACTGCAAAAAACACTATCATGCCATGGTTTTACATATTAATTAAATGTCGCATGACAAAAGCACATTATTTAGTAAATTCATTGAATCTAAGTGTCATGTTAACACGAATTCGTCAAATTAATTTTACAAATGTAAGAATACAAGGGTGTAAAAAAGTTACCTAAAACAGCACACCTACCTGTATTAAACAATTCCTAGTGTACTTAAATTTAGAGGTTGAACAGATAATTTTAATCTGAGATTGTTGGTAGAATTTGATTGTACATACTATAATATAAATATAATTCGTCACTATCAATTACTACCTTTACTTTCAGTGACAACATACAAGAAGTCGTGGATTTGGAAGAAAGGGTAAAAGAATTACAAGGTCGAGAAAGCGGATGATACTATCTCAATCAAGAAATGGAAACACCATGCTGCTGTTGGCTTATACATACTATCTTGTTTAGATGGTAGATTATGTCAATAAAAATATGGCCTTATAACTTGCATATCATGTTATGACTTTTTATAGTGGGATTGCGTTTTGGGAATGTTTTGATATATGCTAATATTCCACACCCTCTATAGAAGCGTTTCTCTAAAGAAGGAGGTTGTCAGTAAAACTGTTTAAATATGTTTAGCTATGTTTGGTTGTGTAGCTGTGGTTATACATTACACCACATAAACCATGATGAAAACCTCAGAGAAAATATATGTAAAAGAGGAGAGTTTCGGTAGAGGGTGCTATATATAGGGCAGTTGTTTGACATGTGTTTAGAGTGAATGCACAATTGTGGTTTAAATTCCACGAAGGTTACAATGCTAGTATATTACTTTCCATCAAGACATTTTGGATAACATTGTCAGTGCATACCCTGGTGGTTTGAAACATTGTGACAAATAAACTAAAGTTAAAGACAGAAGAGTTCCGAGAACAACAATTTATTCTGATCAACTTCTGATTCTGACATCGAATCGGCATCATTCTTTTTTTCTAAAAGTATTTAAATTGTCATGATGAGTCCAGATTAAACTATAGGACATCCACAAAAGGCTAACTTTTGCAAATTCAGCAAAGATCTGTTCTTTTGTTTATTTGTCTTGTTATTTGGACATTTGTCATTGTTATCACTATATTCACTCCAATTCACTGGAACATTATGTAGATATCACCATCAAACTTAGAGTGACTTTATGTCCCTGATTTCATGTTTACAATGATACATATACGGGAATGAAAACATAATTAACATGACATACAAGTTGACCTTTTTTGGTAGATGAAATTAACTGAATATATAAAACATTTTGTTGGACCTTTGGATGAGTTGTAGAATTTAATTTGCCTTTGTATCGTGTTAGGAGTATTCGAGTATGGGGCGAGGAGCTTTTCCTTTTCACTTATTGAAAAGCATGAGTATTACTTTAAATCATTTTTGAGCGAAAGGCTAAGCAATCTCTTATGATGATCATTAGGATATATGAATGTTTATCTATACATTTTTCAACATATCTTATTCAATGAGTGCACTGATTTTATTCTGAGGCCATGAACATTGTTTTTTCTAGGATTTATGACTAGTTAACCTGGGAAAGAAACACACAATATTCTGTCAACATTTGCGCCAAACAAATGTGCGGGTTTACTTTTTTCCCGTATTCTACCACTGCAAAGTGTTCTTGGTTGGCGCATTGATGTACCAATGCAATTTGCATAATATTTCATCAAAAAAACAAATAGTCGCATGATTTTGGGAAAAAAATCTGAGCAGATCTGTTGTGAGATCGAATGTCGTCATTATTCTATATTGTACTGTGCTATTTTGAGATACGTTATAATGTGGCGGGTTGTTTGTCAGCAATTGTTATTATTTTGATATTTAGATGCGGCTAGTTTTTCAAAAGTAATTTTTGACAATTTGTATTTTGTAAATCGTTTGCCCCAGATTAAACTATAGGATACCCACAAAAGGCAAACTTTTGCAAATTCAGCAATGATTTGCTCTTATGTTTACTTTGTCTGGCTATTTGGACATTTGTAATTGTTATCACTATATTCACTCCAATTCGATCAAAAATTAGGCAATCATTATTTCCTCTTAGTATGTATAATATTGTAACTTGTAACCTTGAGGTTTACGCTCATGGTATTGCAATGTGCGACAACTGCTGGACATCAATTCCCGATACTAAATTACCGTCAGACATGTTATAATTCAATATGTCTATGCTAAGGACAACAATATAAAATGTCAAAAGACACCGGTATATATGCATCCCGGTAGTCAGCTGCATATTTAAAGATAGCGGAGTAAGTGTGGTTGGGTACAAACAAAGGAAGCTAGAAGAAATATTTAAGACAACTGAGAAACTTTGATTTCCATTTGAAAAAAAGATGATTTTTCAGAGAAAATGAACTGAAATAGAAATGGTACGTGTGTGTTACGTGTTTAATGTGTCAATAGCAACTGCATCTTTTACATACACTGAGCGTCATGAAATATGCCAATAAGACCATTATATTACATTTTTCTACCCTTAGCTAAAACTTACATTTTGTTTCTCAAAATTATTTTTTTATAACACCATTCAGAATTAAACGTCTAACAGTCAATTTTAACAAGACTGTACGTATAACAAGCAACATTTGTGTAAATACTTTTTGTTTGTATCTATTAATACAACATTCTTAAATCTTTCTGGTATTTTTATCTCGCTTCTTGATCTACTCACTGAAATACTATCTTTCTCACACGCCTCTATATTTCAGTGAAAAATTGGAAATAGACCCCTGTGTTGAGTTATTGTAAGAAGTGTTTTAGACTCTTCATCTAAAAATAATTAATTGCCAGCATCGGACAAATCATGTTTTGTAAATCTTTCACCACCTGCCAGTTGTGACATCAAATACTCGAAAGGAGGAATAGGATATTGTTCAACAGATGATGCTTTGTTGTATATCCACCAGAATTTGAATTGCTAGACTTCCCAAGTAGTTGATCGGATAGGCAGTGCCCAAAAACATTGTCATATATTATGGTTGGGTATCACTGCTCGCTCCTTCTGATTCAGTCATGTGATCGGCAGCCTTAAATCGCTTAAGCTTTTCACATGCAACTTTAATGTGTCCACTTCTCTTATAATAGTGAAAAATTTCATTTTAAAATTTGCAAACATTTTGTAGATGCTTTTTATTAGTGCCCACATTTCTTTTCCGATATGGTGCTTGCTTGCCAGGCTTTCGTTTCTATTTTTACGTCTTGAACGCATTCACACTGCCAGAAGGAGGAATATAGTCTACATAGCTCATGCCATGTCACCCATGGTGCTGTGTAGTAATAAATGAACACCGTAAATCATGAATATATTTTTCATCTGAGGCAAACGATGTGGGACTTACTGTTTAAAAACTAGATGCATGTAATAAGCAAAATAATAAAAATTTCTGGTAAACAAGCCGCAAAGGATTTTGTTAAATGTATCTTTAAATAGTACAGTACAGTACTGTACAGAATAGTGATAATCCCTAGGCTGGCGATACAGGAAAAATGCATTTAGATATGAAATTTCATTTTTTCAACTTTATATATAGCACACAACGTCTTTGTTCCTGATTGAACATTTCAAAATTCTATTGTGACACGTAATAAACCAGGTTTAAATTCTTTACAAACATATTTTCTTACTTTAACAGTTTAATTTGCATACAAATTTCATAATTAATGTTGATTGATTGCTGGAGTTTAACAGTAATATGCAAATCATGTTTCGGGAAGACCAGTTTTGTTTTCTGTGTACTTCATTTCACAAACACTTATCAATTATTTCCTTACGAGCACGGCAAAACTGTTTTATCCATCATTGTAGCAACTTTCATAAATTATTATAATAGAATAAAAGCTGCAGTTTTGTTTCCTACCAATAGCAATCTGTGTTACATAGAGCGGATTTGCTATGCTATCCCATGGTGTTGCCTAATAATAAATCACTCAACAGAATCCTTCGACAGGTAAGCATTCAAATATATTTCATGTAGATGTGTTCCTAGATGACAACTTTTGTTAATTAACTGTGCACCTGCCTGTTAACCTCTTAGATTATTCGGTATTATTCACAATTTTCTATTGTAGACGTAGTGTAATATTACATAACAGAATCACATCCCTGTGATGAATAATAACAATATGGTCCAAATAGTGCTCATAATAGTCGTCAAGGCTCACTCAGTTTCTGAACAGTCACAGTTTCCGGACATTTGAATTTTGGGTTGTTTTTCCATCTTCCATAGTTTTAAGTAATAGATTTAACGTGGGCACTATGATATAGGGCTTGTTGGGAATACAATTTTAATTTGAACATTATTTTGACATTTATCGTAAATTGTCATTATATACCTCTATATATTGTTCACCAAAATCAGATATTATCATTACTCTTGAAAAAATAGGCGTATGTGAATATAAACATAATAACAACCCGTCAAATTAATTAGTTAAACATGTCTCAAAATAAAACAGTAGAGTAAAGGCTAGTAAAAATTCCATACTACTATAACTCGATTGTGAACCACAAATAAAAAATGCTTCTGGCGAGTTGTTTTGTTTTTTGCTGAAATATTATACAGATTTTACAGGTTACACCAATCCGCATACCGAGTGTACTATGCAGCAGTGGAATAAGTAAAAAATAGACCTGCGCATGTGGACTGAATTTATTCGTCCGGTCACAGCCTAATTAGTGATAAATCCCATGGAAAGCAATATTCATGAACCTCAGAATAAAATCAGTTTTATCATGAGATAAAATATGTTGGGAAATAATATAAATACCATACATATTTTCCTAATGATCACGATAAGAAACTACATAGCTCATTTAGCAAGAATTTTTTAAAGTGATACTCAAGTAATTTGAAGAAGTGAAAGGAAAGATTGCTCGCTCCATACTCGAATACTCCTGACACAATAGAAAGAAAACTAAGTTCTGCAGTTGATCAGAATTTCCAACAAGAAGTTATCTATATTTAGCATTTTTGTTCTATCAAATTGGGCCAACATGTATGTTATGTTAATTATGTCTTCTTTTCCGTATAAGTATTATTTTATTCTGGTATGCAGGGACTCTTATTCATACATCGTGCCATTGTCCAATATGAAGAAACTAGTGTTGATTCTGATCATGTTACTTATTGTGACTTCGTTTATTGATAATGGTGGTACCACTCGTCGACAACGATTATTGAACAAAAAACACCTCACGTAAGTTCCTGTAATTGTCCATGCAGTAAATACCAAAAAAATGGTCGAATAAATCTAAACTGCAAAAAACACTATCATGCCATGGTTTTACATATTAATTAAATGTCGCATGACAAAATCACATTATTTAGTAAATTCATTGAATCTAAGTGTCATGTTAACACGAATTCGTCAAATTAATTTTACAAATGTAAGAATACAAGGGTGTAAAAAAGTTACCTAAAACAGCACACCTACATGTATTAAACAATTCCTAGTGTACTTAAATTTACAGGTTGAACAGATAATTTTAATCTGAGATTGTTGGTAGAATTTGATTGCACATACTATAATATAAATATAATTCGTCACTATCAATTAATACCTTTACTTTCAGTGACAACATACAAGAAGTCGTGGATTTGGAAGAAAGGGTAAAAGAATTACAAGGTCGAGAAAGCGGATGATACTATCTCAATCAAGAAATGGAAACACCATGTTGCTGTTGGCTTATACATACTATCTTGTTTAGATGGTAGATTATGTCAATAAAAATATGGCCTTATAACTTGCATATCATGTTATGACTTTTTATAGTGGGATTGCGTTTTGGGAATGTTTTGATATATGCTAATATGCCACACCCTCTATAGAAGCGTTTCTCTAAAGAAAGAGGTTGTCAGTAAAACTGTTTAAATATGTTTAGCTATGTTTGGTTGTGTAGCTGTGGTTATACATTACACCACATAAACCATGATGAAAACAGTATAGACACTCTGACCTCAGAGAAAATATATGTAAAAGAGGAGAGTTTCGGTAGAGGGTGCTATATATAGGGCAGTTGTTTGACATGTGTTTAGAGTAAATGCACAATTGTGGTTTAAATTCCACGAAGGTTACAATGCTAGTATATTACTTTCCATCAAGACATTTTGGATAACATTGTCAGTGCATACCCTGGTGGTTTGAAACATTGTGACAAATAAACTAAAGTTAAAGACAGAAGAGTTCCGAGAACAACAATTTATTCTGATCAACTTCTGATTCTGACATCGAATCGGCATCATTCTTTTTTTCTAAAAGTATTTAAATTGTCATGATGAGTCCAGATTAAACTATAGGACATCCACAAAAGGCTAACTTTTGCAAATTCAGCAAAGATCTGTTCTTATGTTACTTTGTCCGGCTATTTGGACATTTGTCATTGTTATCACTATATTCACTTCAATTCAATGAACAGTATGTAGATATCAGCATCAAACGTAGAGTGACTTTATGTCCCTGATTTCATGTTTACAATGATACATATACGGGAATGAAGACATAATTGACATGACATACATGTTTGGTAGATGAAATAAACTGAATATAGACAACTTTTTGTTGGACCTTCGGATGAGTTGTAGAACTTAATTTGCCCTTGTATCGTGTTAGGAGTATTCGAGTATGGGGCGAGAAGCTTTTTCTTTTCACTTGTTGAAAAGCATGAGTATTACTTTAAAACATTTTTGAGCGAAAGGCTAAGCAATCTCTTATGATGATTATAAGATCATGTATGTTTATCAATTAATTCTTAAACATATCTTATGATTGCACTGCTTTTATTCTGATTCCATGAACATTGTTTATTCTGGGATTTATGACCCGGAAACGAACACACAATATTCGGTCAACATTGGCGCCAAACATATGTTCGGGTTCACTTTTTTCACTTATTCTACCACAGCAAAGTGCACTTGGTTGGTGCATTGATGTACCAGTGCAATTTGCATACTATTTCAGCAAAAAATAAATAGTTGCCTGATTTTTGGAAAAAAATCTGACCAGAAGCATCTGTTGTGAGGTCGAATGTCGTCATTATTCTATACTGTATTGTGCTATTTTGAGATACGTTATAATGTGACGGGTTGTTTGTCAGCAATTGTTATTATTTTGATATTTAGATGCGCCTAGTTTTTTCAAAAATAATTTTTGACAATTTGTATTTTGTAAGTCGTTTGCCCCAGGTGAACAATATATGCATGATTTATACAGATTTATCTGCATTAATAGGCCTATGTGAATGCATGATTATATTAAAAAACTGGAACCAGTTCAGTGGAGTGTGTGTATCACAACATGACAAAAGGATGTTTTATAATGACAAATACCGATAAATTACGAATAATCACTATACTGCAAGATATATGTTGAATCTAACTGCTGCAATCAAATCGAACGTAAATGACGCAATGTGAAATGTAAATTACCATAAAACTGCGACTATCCAAAAACTGAATAAGCTCTGATGATTATTTACAATGCTGTTTGCCCATGTTCTGTTATCCATCACAGTGATGAGATTTTGTTATGTGATATTACACTAAGTTTACAATAGTAATTTACAAATAATGCAAAGTATACTATAGACCGACAAATGCACATTTATTTAACAGTTATCATCTAGGAATAACTTTACGGAATGAATGTTTTAGTGCTTACCTGTCGAAGGGTTGTGTCGAGTGGATTTATTATTACACAGCACCATGGGATAGCATACCAGATCGTCGGTATGTAGCACGGATTGCTATTGGTTGAATAGGAAAGTGCAGCTTTAACAGAATTGTATGAAAGTTGCCATGATCGATGAAACAACTTTATATGACAATTTGTGCTTATGATTGATTTTTATCAGTCAGCCTTAGTGCTAAATCAATAGGATAAATAGAAAATTTCAATAGAGTAGCCAAGGTGTTAAAATGGATTAAGTACTGGCAAATCAAATTCTGCTAACTTATAATCTAGCGCATATAACATGTTAAAACACAAAAAAATCCTTCGAGATTTCACGTTTTCCTCGTAAAGGAGTGTTGGCTGTTCTTTCTCTGGACTTCCTCCCCGCGTGTAGTACCAACATTCCTGTTATGCTCTCACTTCGATTGCGCTTGTCAAGCTATACACGGGCTACAATACTCATTTCGTGTTGTGCATATTCATATCCATTTGTTTTCAACTGCCTTTGGCCAAGTTTTAACAAAATTTTGTTGATGCTTGTCTTTATCATTTGTCGAGCACATCCACTAAGCTTATGAACATCAAGTATAATGCGCAACTGCAGCAAATCAGTTATGCAAGTTGATAAAAATAGCTGACTTTTAACTGTCACGTGCATCCTTCTTGTCCGTCATTTCTAGAGCATGCCTAGGTAAATTTTTGGTGCATCACAAGTCGTAATACATGTGAATATCGCTTTGTTTAATTTTGTTGACCTTCAACTGACAGCCGATAACTGCCCAAAAAAAATCAACATTATACATCTGTCACAGTAACGCCATAAGTTACAGCGTGATGTAACTTGAGGTATTTTACGGGCTATTTTTATCCTACCGTATTAGGAAATGCGAATTTCAAATATGGAATGATTACGCGCTTAATCGTCCTCTATTAATAAAAACAAACATGGCTACCACCATGGTTTGGCCGGACTCCACACCAAAAATGTTGCTGACTCAGTTCTGAATATTTTGGATTCCGGCAATCCCATGATGTATCCTTGGAAAGAAAAGATACCCTGACATAGATTTATTGCACTGTTACATATAAATTAAAGTGTTGGGATGATGGTGTGTAATACTATTTATGTAACAAAACCATAGATCGACTGGATTTTGTTTGTAGCTATCTCGATCTTACCCACATAAATTGTTTGGTTGTGAACGTTTGACACACATTCAACTGGCGTACAGGAAATAATAAAATATATAGGAAACAATTACTGATATTTATTATATATGGAGCAACCATCATGAATGCAGCTTGAAACGTAACATAGAGCAAGTTGAGAAACGGATTATTTACGAAATATCATACTTTCATAGCCAAACTATTCACTTGGGGTAACTTTGAGACAACCGAAAAAAATAATGCAGTCGACGTTTTTGTGTGAAAAAATCTATTGCATACGATCACCTCATTACAATAAGAACCTAAATTATCGTTCAATTGCAAGACTGTCGTCAATTATCTCCTTACGAGCACGGAAAAACTGTTTTATCCATCATTGTAGCAACTTTCATAAATCATTATAATAGAATACAAGTTGCAGTTTTGTTTCCTACCAATAGCAATCTGTGTTACATAGAGCGGATTTGCTATGCTATCCCATGGTGTTGTCTAATAATAAATCAACTCAACAGAATCCTTCGACAGGTAAGCATTAAAATATATTTCATGTAGATGTTTTCCTAGATGACAACTTTTGTTCATTAAATGTGCACCTGCCTGGTAACCTCTTAGTTTATTCGGTATTATTCACAATTTTCTATTGTAGACGTAGTGTAATATTACATAACAGAATCACATCCCTGTGATGGCTAATCACAATATGGTCAAATAGTGTTCTAAATAGCCGTCAAGGCTCACTCAGTTTCTGAACAGTCACAGTTTCCGGACATTTGAATTTTGGGTTGTCTTCTCCATCTTCGATAGTTTTAAAGTGCCTGTGCAATGCTCACCCTCACGTTTCCCATTTTAGATCTGCGTCCCACTGAAATGGGCAGTTATTGATTTTTTTGCTGAAAATGATTACTCGTATCCAAGTAAATTTGGGATATTTCTCGTGTTGTAGCCACGCCCACCTATCCTGAAACGGTCGACTGTTTCCGGTTTTCTGCCTCTCGCCGAAAGTGCACCACCAAATGCCAAAATGTGAGAGAAAGTCATACCCCTGAGCCGTAATAACACTGCTTTTTCAGTATACTTTTAAACGATATACATTTTTCGGTCGGCATTTTTTCCTTTTTTTCTATTTTATTTTTTTTTTTTTGAGAGAGAGAAACTTTTTAGATGTTGTGTTATGGGCAGTTGCAGTGAAACGTATGGTCATAGTGTAAGTATTTACACGTTTCTAATCGATCCGAAAGTGCGACATCAGTGGACGAAAGCCACTTAACCTCAGCTTCTTTTTTTTGGAAAAACTGTCCTCGTCCATGAAAAAAACATCCAGGTTTAAAGAGAAACGCCGACAACATAAACCTGGCACAACACTTTTGAAAGAAATAGATTCCGGACCATGATCACCGAGGCGGATTTCAGAAGAGAGAGAGAGACGGCAAGTGTTTCAAATGAGTTGACATTTTTTGCGATCCTGATTATCGTTTTATAGAGACCATTTAGTCCCTGTTAAGAAAAGAGTAGCAATAATTTTGACAGTAACACGAAAACGAAGCGTCGGACAAACAGGAAATTACACAGCCCTTACACACTGCTAATTGTTTTCATTTTCGAAGGCTAAACGTTTCTGAATTGTTTGGTGATTGGTGTTGAATGTCGAATTCACACCTCTGTTCTTTTTTTACCTCCATGCTTGCAGCTTGATCTGCATAATAATTTATGAAATAAAAATCCGCGCTTGGTCAATGTGTTTCCGCTAGATAAAGTTTTAATATGATGTTATAATTATGACAATCACGCCATGGATCACGCTAACTCGAATCCACTCTGAATTTATCTCTATGTGTGTCGATCTCGATTATGTTGTTATCGAATTGAACGCCGCTTTTAACGCACTTGCCCTCGTCGTGACCCGACACGTTAACCTACTTCAACAAAATTTCAATTTATTTCCACGCGGCTGTCATTTATTTAGTAACTGTGATTTGTCATTTTTTAATTATTTTATAGTGATCACTATAGTCTAATGTTTAGAATGTCAAAATATGTTTGCTTTTATTTTAATTTTGAAAGTTTTACGATTGATGAAATAAAACAGAGTAGTGACCTGCCTAGTAACCTATTTTGTCTAGCCACAGTGTACAAACGTGTTCCTGTGACCAGCTACACCAGAGCGGACATATTTCGCATCTAACTCAACCCCATGCAACAAAAAATGATATTATGTGTTCATTATGGTCCATTCCTCCTCGACGAACAAGTACATATAAGTGAAAATTTAGTCAAAGACGAGAAAACTGCACAAGAAATTTGCCTTATTTACACGTATCGGCAACGCAAGCTGCCATGCGACTTTCCCTTCTGACGTCACAAGGGGAATTTCTGTATGCAAATAAGAATCCAATGAGGAGCCTCGTTTTAAAATACACAAAAATAAAGTTGCCGTAGATTGAGTTAAAACACATTTTTTCATTTAAAAAAATAATTCATGCTTAGAAACTTAAAAATTAAAAATATTTATGTGTCAATGGATAATTTTAGGCATGAAAATAGCAGCCATTTCACAGGCACTTTAAGTAATAGATTTAACGTGGGCACTATGATATAAGGCTTGTTGGGGAAAAAATTTAATTTGAACATTATTTTGTCACTTATCGTAAATTGTCATTATATATCTTTATATATTGTTCACCAGAATCAGATTTGGGACGAAAATACATAATATTGTCATTACTCTTGAAAAACTAGGCGCATGTGAATATAAAAAATAATAACAACCCTTCAATTTAATTAGTTAAACATATCTCAAAATAAAACAGTACAGTATAGGCTAGTAAAAACTTCATACTACTCGATTGACGACATTGTGAATCACAAATAAAAAATGCTTCCGGCGATTTGTTTTGTTTTCTGCTTAACTATTATACAGATTTTACACGTTACATCAATCCGCATACCGAGTGTACTATGCAGCGGTGGAATAAGTAAAAAAATAGATCTGCGCATGTTGACTGAATTCATTCGTTCGGTCACAGCCTAACTAGTGATAAAACCCATGGAAAGCAATATTCATGAACCTCATAATAAAATCAGTTCAATCATGAGATAAAATATGTTGGGAAATAATATAAATACCATAGATATTTTCCTAATGATCACGATAAGAAACTACGTAGCTCATTTAGCAAGAATTTTTTAAAGTTATACTCAAGTAATTTCAAGATAATGGTGGTACCACTCGTCGACGACGATTTTTGAACAAAAAACACCTCACGTAAGTTCCTGTAATTGTCCATGCAGTAAATACCAAAAAAATGGTCGAATAAATCTAAACCTCAAAAAACACTATCATGTCGTGGTTTTACATATTAATTAAATGTCGCATGACAAAATTACATTATTTAGTAAATTCATTGAATCTAAGTGTCATGTTAACACGAATTGGTCAAATTAATTTTTAAATGTAAGAGTACAAGTGTGTGAAAAAATCACACAAAACAGCACACCTACCTGTATTAAACAATTCCTAGTGTACTTAAATTTACAGGTTGAACAGATAATTTTAATCTGAGATTGTTGGTAGAATTTGATTGTACATACTATAATATAAATATAATTCGTCACTATCAATTAATACCTTTACTTTCAGTGACAACATACAAGAAGTCGTGGATTTGGAAGAAATGGTAAACGAATTACAAGGTCGAGAAAGCGGATGATACTATTTCAATCAAGAAAAGGAAAAAAACATGTTGCTGTTGGCTTATACATACTATCTTGTTTAGATGGTAGATTATGTCAATAAAAATATGGCCTTATAAGTTGCATATCATGTTATGACTTTTTATAGTGGGATTGCGTTTTGGATATGTTTTGATACTATTCTAATAAGCCACACCCTTTATAGAAGCGTTTCTCTAAAGTAGGAGGTTTAAATATGTTTAGCTATGTTTGGTTGTGTAGCTGTGGTTTGGTTGCAATATACCAAATAAAACCATAATGAAAACAGTATAGACACTCTGACCTTAGGAAAATATATGTAAAAGAGGAGAGTTTCGGTAGAGGGTGCTATATATAGGGCAGTTGTTTGACATGTGTTTAGAGTGAATGCACAATTGTGGTTTAAATTCCACGAAGGTTACAATGCTAGTATATTACTTTCCATCAAGACATTTTGGATAACATTGTCAGTGCATACCCTGGTGGTTTGAAACATTGTGACAAATAAACTAAAGTTAAGTCAGAAGAGTTACGACAACAACTATTTATTCTGATCAACGTCTGATTCTGACATCGAATTGGCATCATTCTTTTTTTAAAGTATTTAAATTTTCATGATGAGCCAAATTAAACTATAGGACATCTTCAAAAGGCAAACTTTCGCAAATTCAGCAAAGATCTGTTCTTATGTTTATTTGTCTTGTTATTTGGACATTTGACATTGTTATCACGATATTCACTCTAGTGAAAATTGGAAATAGACCCTTATCAAGTGGTTTCGTTCTTTTGAACTGAACCTTCACATTTTTCAATGTTAATAGTAAGGCCAGTGACTCTTGAGAAATTGTGTACCAATGCAAACACATCTGCACTTGACTCAACATCACCTAAAAAAGCAGGCAAGGTCATATGCAAATGTTGCATATTTAATTTCTGTTTCCCCAAGGTGTATATTTTTTTCATAATTTCCAACGCTATTACAAAATGCATCAGTGTAATACAATCCCCCTGTCGTACACCTCTATGCAACTCAAAGTATCAAGTGCTGAAACCCTTATTCATTTGTATATAAAGTTTTGACCCATTTAATAAAACTTTTGCTAAAATTAAATGCTCTCATTGAATCAAATAGGAACCCCTATCCAAGGAATCAAATGTTTTTTGATAGTCAATTGTAGTCATTATCCTTGGCTAATTTGTTTCATCAGTATAATCCATGATATTGTCTATGAGCATCTCCTATATTTCTGTTTTTTTTCTCATGAATTATTTTTGGTACTTTTTTTTATTCTTTTTGCTAGACATTGTGTAACAATTTTGTAGTCTACGTTTAACAAAGTTATCGGTCTCCAGTTCTTCGCGAATCTACTGTCTTTTTTTTCTAATGCAGTTATCACCTCTTGTCTCCGTGAAGAAGAAAATTCTTCATTTTTCCGTTAGATGAGACGAAATAGTAAATGGTTGACTTTCAAGATGGTGTTTTTCCATAAGATGAGATGTAGCCACCAAATCTAGGAACCAGTATTGTTCCTTTTCTGCCAGTGATCATTCACATAAGTAACAACAATCGGACCTCGTGGATGCACTCTGACTGTTTTGATGAGTGAAAGTGATAATATTGATGCGGTTTCTTATTAATTTGCTTGGGTGGAAAAGCTCATACTACAGGGTCGGTGTTTTGTGTATCATAATCCCTCTAGTGCTGTTCACCGCATTTGAACCATTGACTTGGTATGGTAGTTATTTTGTTCAAGTTTTCCAACTCAACCTAAAAAAACTTTGTTGTTTTCACTGAGTACTTCTACAACTGCAGCCATAATTTCCAAACTATGATTTACAGTGACCCAATCCATGAAGTATAACGGTTTGTTTTGCATGTTGTATTTCTATCTCCTCCGTTTTTTTATGTTTTCTATTTGACTGCCATAAACAATGCACGTTGTGGTTGAAGTTGATGTATTCATTGTGCTCACAATGTAAACAACCAACGCATTCAGGTCAGAATGAATTTGCATACATTATGTTAATATAATTTATTTCGTGATGTTGCATGAACTATGAATTATTCATATTAACTGGAAACCTGCAGACGGGAAAGCTTCGCATGTACAAATGTAATATCAAGTGCCCTCGGCGTTTGAATGTTTAGGATGCACAATTACATCAGGCCCGAGGACTGTCGACTGACTATGTACTTCCTTCAACCCTGATCGACTTAGCCGAGAGTCGACTGTGAATCATGAGATGTATATCAAGTTGAACATTAATAATTAATTAATATCACTCAGAGGCCAAGTGAAACAGATGAAATTTAACAGCCCTTCACCGATCACTGAGGTCAACCCAAGGAAAGGAGAAAGTCAGAATGCATATTTAGATAAGCATGAGCTTTCAATAGGCTGACATTTAACTTATTGCGATCAAAGTTTGACCTCTTTAGAAGACGCATGATATATGCCGTTTCAAAACACTAAGATACAATGCCATAAAGCAGATTTTTTTTTATAATATATGTTATTAATGGGAGAAGAACATCCAAGCAGATTTTAACTAGCTACATTGGAAGCGAGTGACGCCAGCACAACTTGGATGATCATCCATTATTACCTTACGAACACTATATGCACAATTACAAAATTGTTCATCGTATTACTTTGTGTATACTGAAATGGGTCAGTGATTCTCACTAGAACTCCTCGTATTAGATTGCGTATATTAGTACACTACATTTACATTATTACATGAATTAGTATTCCAGAATGGTACGATGAATGAATATATGGAATGAATTATTAAAAAGGAGAACAAAACAAACTTGATAACCTTGTATACATTTATATTTATTGCCAAGAACTTAAAGGTAATGACCAGCATTGTACCATGAACAAAACAAATCACTACTGGACCTTCGATCAGTGCACAACCCACTGAAATCAACTGCCTTTTCACATTTGCAGTTGTACAGAACATTATTGGTTTGTTCAAACAAATATTTTAAGGGTTGTGTGTAGCATGGCGCTCAACATGTTTCGCTAGCTGACTTGTCAGTGAATGACTCGGTTTTTCATGGTATTATACTGCTGGACATTGTTTTCAAATCAACACAGATACACAAAATTCGCACTACTCTACCATTTCCCTAATATTTAAAAGATCCTTATTTAGGTCATAATCGATTAGTTGAATCATTGTTCCCAGGGTAACTAAATTGCAAGGTCGCACAAAAGCGGAATCACAAATTGACTCGTACATTCATTGACATTGCATGTGGTTTCACAAGCATTAAAAATAAGAGCTGGTGTCCATTAATCGGTCGATCAAATCACATAATTAATTACACTTACATTGTTATTTAACAAAGTTCAACTCTAAAATTCAATGAAAGACGTCGCTTAATGGTGTCAGTAATAAATACAAACAAGTTCGTTGATATGCGTATCAATTTGAAACAACTCATACTTATCAAAGTTGGTCTGAACCCCCACTTTACATAAATTAGATCCAAGTGCTACACTGAAGCCAATGTGAATAATCCATTAAAACACATCTAATTGAAATTAAACATGTGATACAAACTGCTATTCAATTACCAATGCTTGTCAGACGTTTTTTTTTTGTTATTTATTTATCCACGAGGATTTGTCAATCGAACATCTGACGGGAATTTGTAATATTCTAAATTTGCTAGACTAAAAATAGCACATCTATCAGCTTAAAAACGCGATGACAACTATAGTGGGCGCTGCAGAAATTTCGCGTCAATACAAGACATTCTCCAAACTCGTTTTTTGAGAAATACTAAACAAATATTTGCCATGACTGGGCCAGTCTAATAATGCGACAGTAAATAAAAATGAAAACTATAGTTAGGCATGAAATATACAACATCGTAAGAATATTACACTAGTGTATAATAGTTGTGATGTAATAATGGTGACGTAACTATAAGGCAAAGTACAATTTATAATGTTTTTAATGAGTTTGAAACAAATTAAAGTAATGAGAAAAGCGACCCTTGAACCTGTTCTAACAAATGTAATGTCTTTCATTCTGATTGTTTGGTTTCCAATCTCCCATTATTGTTTATTAATTTATGTATTTTGTTCTCTGTTTAAATAAATAAATCTTCATAATTTGACACACTGCCATTAATTATACAAACCGCTCTTGTAGTTAATTACGAAACAGAGTTGCTCAACTGGCAACATGTGTAAAACCAATAGAATTATACACCGAATATATATCTCATATTAATACAAGTATTGACATAAATAATCATAAATATAACAAATAATATCTGATATAGTTATTATAATATGCAACTGGTAATAACCGACGAGCGAGCGCAGCGGAGCAGTTCATCGAAAAAATAGAACTAAACGCTCTAGTGTCGAATGCGGATTTAGTTTATTGATCGATCAGATGCCGCTTCTTTCTTATATGTATATTTACATGAATACCGGTGTTTATTCATACATACATGCGCAGCAGCGAGCCACAGGTGTTGCATGTATACATCATTTACATCATATCTGACTTGTTTGCATAAATTGAATAGCTTTTTTTTAATAACATGCCTAAAATATCAATGCACAAAAGTCAATACAAACACTAATTTTAGTAACTTACTGTTTCAAACAGCGAAGTCACTCTATCCGATATACGTTTATTTGCTGACAATCTTTTTGTGTCAGCTTCCTGTTTCAATCGCCGCAATTTCGTCATACGTATGTTGTTTTCTTTGCGGACATCCAATCTCTCGGCTTCCTTTCTCTGGAACTCACGCCAAGCAAATTTATAATCATCATCATCCACGAACCATTTGATGTTGATACCTTGCAATAACTGGGAAATGACAACGAATATGATATGTAAACTAACAATATGTGACGTTAAGATATATATAAATTGGACAACACAGCAGACATTTTTCAGTCGCCGTATAACGATTTCATCATGGACGATGCTATTTATAATTTCACGCTCTGTGTTGTTCATCGCATATTAAACGAGTTTTGCATTATATTCACTAAAAGTGAATTTTATAAACACACATTTACAGTAAATAAATGAGTTGTTCATACCTCTGTGTTGGTAGCGAAGAAGCACAGAAATACCAACCAAAAATATGGTATGAATTAAATATTATATAGAAGTGGAAATAATACGTGTGAAAACCAATCCAAAGGTAGGGACCATAAATTGTATGCTTTTATAGAAAATCACTATTACAATAGACCTATCATCATCTTAAAAATATATCTTCGGTGATTATTCTTCCGTTGAAAAACTTTAGCTACCTCTGTAAATAGTGCAGCTGCAAATATATACTCATTTACAATGTCTTCGATTTCACTGCCAATCGCCACCAGAAAACCAGCCACGTGACAAATAATGAACCCTGCGCTTAGAAAAACAGTCGATCGGATGTCTCTCCTGCGAAAACAAAACAAAAGGAAGGCAGAAGTTGTAGGGGCAATAGTGTTGTTGACATATATATGCTTACCCGAATATAATGATGATTATATTGGAACCTACCATAGTTTCTGCTCCTCATTGTTGAAATTATTGAAATGAGTACACAAGAAAGCAGTATCGTTGTCACCTATAACAATGAGGAAGTCATTAAGAATTCTGAATATCTCTCAAAATTGGTATATGATGGGAATGCATTGTACATTCGTTTGACAAAAGTACGAGAAAATAAATGGATTAACATTGAATTAAAAGACTGTATATTTAATAACAAGAATATTTGAAATAATGTTACCGTTTAAACTTACCGTGATAATCATCAATGCAACTCCCTCGGAATATATTACTACGTCGGATGATCTGGAAACCCAACATCTGTGAACGATAGTAAGATAAGATGTCATTATAATTACGCAATTAGCCACAGTTTCAAGGACGTTTTTTTATTCTTCTTGCACTTCATCAACATTATTTATTTTATTGATTGCAATTTTGAATTTGTTTGTTTTCAACAAACAGAGTCTCAGTTATACCTAATATTTCAAGTGTAAAATACTAAAGACACACAATTAATTAGTGAAACATAGTCGATTCAATGCTACAGTTAATTATCCTAACTCAACAAATTATCCGAACGCGAAATTAACTTCAGTCTTATTACGTTTTCGCTAAAACACATTTATATGCCGTTTTGAGCATGTTTTGTTAAGAATGAGAAGCTAATTGCTTCTGATGGATTTTCTGAAGAAAGTAAGAACAGGAAAAAGAAACATGAAAAACGTATTCATGTTCATATTGCCTGTTCGCTGCCTCGTATGCTGAAACATTGTTGTAGAGGCAAATGCAAGAAATTTCAAGTGGCACTGCCCACCCAGTGACTGAATAGCAAACTCTGTAAACAATGATCAAAGACCATGTCAGGTTTTGTGTTACACCATCGATTCATGGAATAATAATATACTATGATAACAATACTACAACTGGACAGCTCTTAAAAAGATATCAAACTGTGCCAGATGTCTGCAATATTTATACCAACACTCGAGTCCGTAGTTATGACGGGAACCTGAAACCTATGAATCTATATATATCTAAGCAGGTCTTCCGGGTCACATGAATATCTTGCGAAATATTGGGAAATATTATCTTAGTTTGGTTTGACAGACAGATATACACACAAACTGCGATGTTTGATCGTTTGCAATAAACATTTTACTGAGTCGCCTAGAAACATTTCAAAGTACCACCAATTTCCCATTATTTTTTTTTGCGAACATATACTATAATACATATAATTTGTCTCTCACCAGATCATAGGGTACACGTGTGCCAAGACCTATATTATCACGAATTAACAGAACGGTAATCATTTCATATAAATACCTAATGTAACAGAGGAGTGTTCAACCTAAAATATCATGGCTTTGTGTTCTATGCAATGTGAGAAAGGAGTCGAATTGACATACCTTGCTGTAGGCGAATGATAGATATACAACTTCATCTGTGCTAACAACTGAATACTCATATTCAAAATCCACATTGAATTGGACAACAACGTATAATGCATTAGGAAAGACCTGCAATATAACTGTATAAACAAACATGTTTGTTATTAACTGTTTTATAAGTTGCCCTATATAATTCAAATGTAGCTACTGGTATGAACCGGGGCTATGGGAAGTCTACAGTGACAAACTGCCATTGTCTTGCTAGCGTTGGTCAGACCTAATGTTCTCCCACAATACCCAGTATTAAACCATATACTTTGATTCTGGTATGGAGGCTCTGTGGACTCTAGGAGGCTCCCTAATACAATGTCGTTAACACAAGCGTTGACAAACAGTAAAACATTTTTTTTTCAGATGAATACTAACTTTCTGATGGTGGTTTATACTCCTGAATATTTCAATGCGAGTTAGTTCATGGAATAGTAGGGCATGTTGTCTGTTGCACCTTATCATTAAAACGTCAATAAATAACAAAAAGCACCATATCGGTAGAAATGAACGGTGACATATTGTGGAAACCGCGGATCTTGGGCATGGTTTGGCACCTGGAAAAAGATAACATAGAAGGATTAATCAAAGCTTGTACCACCTACCGAATTGTTTGCGTATTGTTCATTGAAACAAACAACAATGATCATCAGTAAAGGATACACACTGAGTGAACAAACAGTATGTCGCAGGGTAAAAATAACAATCTGATTTCCAGCTGGGAAGGGAAAAACATAATAAACAATTAAAATTATATAGATGAAATCAAGAGGACGAAGTTCATCACCAATATTGGGTTCACAGCCGAACCCATCAACTTTGATGTAAAAATCCAAGTTATAATCATTAATGTACAGACGCCACATACCTCGGTATAAAGAGGGCGATGCATGTAAAAACAATCATCACAATCGATAGTATAGAAACCATTGTTGTGATTGGACCAATAGCTGCCTGGAGAAATGGCTGAAATATTATAATTTGTCAATATGTTATTATTAGTCATTTTTATATCCGATAACCGATTTCCGAAAGTCGCGATTTCTAATCACCGATTCAAGCGCAATTTCCATTGTTATAATCAATCAAGGTCCGATTTCACATTTATTTTTTTCATTATATTGATTCCAGGATTCCGCTAGATGAAATTTCACTATTATGCGTACATTGGTCAGTTAGAGAGACACTCTGCTAAATACGTCAGAGTCCGACCACCCACGTGAATTATATTCCCTGACGTTCAGTATACTTCCAATTTCTGCCTATTCCCTCTTGTTTCATGATACAATGTCGTGATTCCCATAATCTTAAAATTGGATCATCACAAAGAAAACAATATTAAAATTGTCATAAGGGACGTCAAATTGATATTTCCGATTTATCTAGTGTAAAGTTGTTGTACCAATAAAAGAGTACATGAAAATTAGTAGACGAAATATTTTTTATTTTAATTTCAGTGCTTAAAAAGCTATCAGAGCAATGAATCATACACAATCTATTTACCCAAACAGTGCGTCGTCTTGAACGTAAGAGCAGACGGGATTGTAAGCAACCTGGAGGGAAAAAGCAATTGAATTAGAAAAATTAGAAAACTTTTCATACAGGATTTGCTTCCTAGGTTAAAATTTGAATCGTTTAATAAGTCTAACACTACTTGTCTTAAATAGTGTTGAAAACTAAATTAATTTATTGTTATATATTGAATCGACTCTGGTGGCAAAATGACTGACCTTGTTGTCATAGAATTTCATTGTAAGAATCTCTTCTCCGCTTGATAGATTGCTTTGAATTGGCTTTGGGTGTAGACAAAATCAAACTGATAGCGCAGCGGTGTTTACTTCAGTCACTTGTTTAACCGCTGTTGCAGAACTCACCAATGTTCTTAATTTCGGTCTATTAAAACAATTATAGTTGAGCAAATAAAGACATTGATATAATGCCAAGTAACACGTTGACGTAAAAATCAACTCTGGCACACTCAAATTATGAGCCTTAGGCACACTCAGAAAATTAAAGCAATGTATGGGCGAGACAGGTAACATCAACTTAATCAAAAAGGCAGTGGCAATGTTCACAAAAAGATACGATGCAGAGTAATGTATTTTGTGGACTACACGGCATTCGCAAATATGCATACACTTTAAAGTACAGTACATTTTCTCAGTTTTACAGCACGAAATAATTAAATGGGGACTTTAAATTAGGAACCCGTTCGTGTGTCCTTGCATCCAAAAATATTATTGTATAATAATTGCTTGCACAAGTTAGTCACATACAAATAGGTGAAATATACTCACTTGTTTGATGAAGCATCCGACGATGCGAAAACGTTGGGGTTGTTGATTATAAATGTTACTAAGGTAACGGGAGAATCTTTTAGAAATATATATATATATATGTGTTATATCATATTTTTGCAGGTAATCTTCACAGTGCTCATTAAATCAAAACTAACAAATGTCTGAATACGTTAAAATAATAGACTCACCTGGCTTTGTTGGATGTACTCGTTCTAAAGACAAGCTTGATATTTTCAATTCAGGCATTGGGGTTTGATATGAATTGTTAAATTGCAATGATTCATGCTTGGTATATGTTGCTAACAAATCTGAATTACCATCCATGTCATCTCGTATAAATCATCCAATGAGATCTAAAAATGAAGCCATAAATTGTGTCTATCCAGTAAATATTTATACACATACTATACCATTTTAGGTTCTACGCTTATTCCTGTAAACATTACATTTTGAGATATTGGTGTTTTACTTACGGATATTTTCCCCTGGTATAATGACATCATCCCCTGTATGAACCATATAATTGTAAACTGTATTGCAGGAATCATCAAGTACCTTGAAAACGGCAAAAGCTCCTTTTTGTGGACCATAATGCTGAGTAAATGAAAGTGGAAACAATTAATTATAATGCATCGCTCTAAGAAGTTTGTATTCCCTACTTCGCATGTGTTTAGTTCTGATGAGTAACTTAGGCGAGGGTTTTCCGAACCCGCCTATTCACATAGTTCATACCCACCATAGACTCCGGTCAGTCAAAATGACTATTTTGAACTGTAGGTATTAATCAGCGATTCTGCAGGTGACGGAGAGATAGAATTTAGGTCAGGGGAAGCCCCATGACCCCAAGATTCTCTTTCCCTTACGTCACGAACCACATGACAAGCGCCATAGACGGCTGTACAATCACTCTGTTTCCTTTCTCTCCTCATCAAGGACTTAGACCAACGCTACGGAAAGGGTCGGGTGATTGGTGGGACCCGGAGTCTATGGTGGGTATGAACTGTGTGAATAGGCGAATTCGGAGAACCCTCGCCTAAATTCACTACGTTCAATTACTATTACTATTAAAATTACTATTTTGAACTGTAGGCAGAGTCAGACGCCGATAGGTGGCGGGTTTTCCGAGCAAACAGAAAAGTGATGACAAGTCTTTTCTCAGTCCGGGATGAAACGCTCTACAATAATCACTTAACATCCTAGTTAAGACCCAACAAAGGTTGGTGTCTTACCTTGCCTGTGCTGTCCCCGGAGCAAGAAGCCAAAATGCTGCTACGGTGACAGGGTTCGGTGTGCCCGAGAAAGCTAGACCCCAACCCAATTATGGGAGGTAGTAAACTTTTGAAGTAAAGACCGAAACAGATCTGCGTGGGGGCATAGGCCGCAAAGCGGGACCTGGGAGCTTCCAGGGGAGTGCTGACGTTAGAGAAATCTGACTTATTGCCTTGTGGTCGTGCGGGCTGGGTCAGCAAATCTTCGAGTCAAATGAACAAACCCTAAACTTGGTTACTTCATTAGGACTTAATCAAACGTTAAAGTAGCATCTTTAGTTCAATTATTGATAATTATTTCATTACGAATTTTGTTAAACTAACATAACATGGACAACTTGAACTTGATAGAGGGGATTGCGGAATGCAGTAGATTTTATGCAAATACTGTGCACATGTGTGTTGACCTGACACTGAGAATAGCGAGACCAACAAACTGCCTATGACGTCATTAGTTTGTCAAAAGCAATAGTCATAAGAAATAATCCCCCATAATCACACATTTAATGACGTGTAATATGACAGAACCCCACACCCTCCCCGTCACTTTCGTTGCGTATGGAAGTTATTGTCAGGATTGATGCGGTGTATCCTGCAGCCGTGCATCAGAATACATCGCATCTCGAGTGAAAATAACTTTCTTACGCAACGAAAGTCACGGAGAGGGTATGGGGTTCTGTTCTATATTTGATTATTTCATATTAAAGAATGAACGTGCAACAAACCGGAATGGAATTTAGGTCGGGGAACCCCATTGTCCATTAATATGTTCCAAGATAGTGTTACGCCCTAGCAACGTGTTTCAGTGTTGAACACGTGTCATTGCCCGAATAAATAACTCGTGGACGTTTAGTTGGGACCACGACAAAACCAGAACTTGAACTGGACGAATATGTTACACAGTTTATGTTGAAGTTAAAAGTTCCCCACAGAATTGTGCATTGGCGAACATGCCGTGCAACTGCGGTACTCCACTGACGGGGTGACTGTCGTCGACAGCGATCGTCGCTGAGCTGCACGCTACAACTTCGTTTGTGATGCTGTTTGCTGGTCGTGCATTGACTGAGTCTTGGTTACCGGTTAAAATGTTGCTTGGCGTTGGTAATCTTTATTTGGAACTGAGTAACGCCACAACGTTGCGGCTCCATACTTATCACTGATTTTACTGCGGGTGGATCTTCCGAGAGCCCTTCAAGGTATGTAAAACTCAGTTTCCAGGTGGTCAACATACATTAAGTTTTCCCAATCGTAGTATTCCATGAGATGTACACCTAACATGCCAACAATGTTGCTGAACGATTTGAAAAATAGTTCGGTAGCCAATGGAAATACCATGTTCATTTTCATATCTACCGTGAAAATACCGAAAACATTATTGCATGGGTGATATGCAAATTAGTTTGGGTCAAAATAAGTGGCTGTCTAAAAGTATCATTACCGTTGTTCAAAGTTCATTTCACTCAGCAAGTATATTCATGTACCTCAGGGGAAAAATATCATAAATATTGTTTATTTCTGCTATGTTTCAAAAAACGGGTTTCCTGAAGGCACTACTTTGTTTGCTTCCAAACCTCATTTGCATATGAGGTGTGGAAATACCGATTTTTAGTTCAGGGATGAATCAAAATAAACTGTAGTATATATGTAATAGTGTGCTGTATTCAACTACCTGTGTAAACAGTACACCCATATGCTTGGTCATTGTGAACAGTCGGTGCCCATACAACTGAATCATTATAGCTGTACACTACATATCCATCAAGATTTACGGAATCGTCGTCGATTTGGGGAGATCCAATTCCTCTAAACTGGAATCCAGAATGCGGACCATCCATTGCACGTGTTACTACCTGAACATTGAAATACATCACCGTTAACTTATAGTCGTCATTTTCAGTACATAGTTATATACATTGCTAGTATTATAAATAACATCAATGCATGTAGACATTCAATAAAGTATGTGTTCAAAGAAAAACCTAATGTAATGTACATTCTGTTGTTTCTAATTATCTTGGTTAATTGAATTCAAACCCACCTGTACGTATACTGGCAATTCTCCGAAGTTATGTCGCACACTCATAAAAGAGTGAATGAAGGAATGGGCAGTGGGTAGACTGTACAATACAAATACACAAACAAACAAACAAACAAATAAACACATAAAAGAACGTCAACATGTTTTGTTTTTATTTTTGTGTATTAAAAATTTCAACTGGAACAAGATGTTTTCATTGTAAATAAAGTACGTAATAACAGACGATACAGATCGTTAAGTTGAGAGGATTTTCGTAAACCAAAATGCATTGTTTGTACTTACTTGTACTGTTGTGAATGGCATACTTGTAGGTGGGTGAGGTTGAGTACAAGTACCCAACACTAAAGTATACGGTTGTCCAAAGCAACAAGCTTTACCATTCTAACTACTCTGTGTATCCAGGGACAACTTAATTGGTTTGTACAACTACATTGTAACGTGCGAAGCAACAGTGCAACGTCTTTTGCATTTATTATTATTAAACAGACATTTGAACAAGTTTGCAGAATCAAAGGCAAACTACAAAATGTTTTAGTGCATGCCCTGTTAATTGTTGTGTATGTACGAGTGTACTCGCTCTGTACTAAAACACATTCTGAGAATTTAGTAGCTTGTTACCCTGTAAATTCTCAAACATACAAATACACTACTCCCGTACAACATTACCACACACTGAAAGGCATTTTACATATCATAGAAAAAATACTAAGGAATTAAAAACATGTAAAGGTCTGCCTGTTACAAATGGTGCACTTATATAACACTTCCATTCACATCTATGTAGATAATCATTTTGTTGTCACCTTCGCGTAAATTACGTAAAGTATACGGTTTTCCAAAGCAACAAGTCTTAACATTCTAACTACTCTGTGTACCCACGGACAACTTATATGTATAATTTACGTAGTTGCAAAAATAAACAATGTGCAGATTAGGTTGTTGGTCAGAAAGACTGCACTATTGATCATATACTGCATTGAAACTGACAAATTATCTCGCTATAAAGAGAATAAAATTCGGCAACTTCAATAGACGATCATATTATATTACAGTATGTATTTTTATAAACATGCACATTCGTGCCATAATAGAAAGAGAGGTATTTACCTGGTGCCTTTGTATGGAGTACTATAATTGGACCAAATAGACGAACGCATATAGAGAACTGCATAGTGTTGGTCGTCATGGTGTATATAAGGAAGTAATGACGTTCCCACTTTGTACAGAAGTACACAATAGTACACGAGTAGCATATGCGTCACGCCCAACAGTATTCGGTGCATCCGGGTACCAAACAACGAACAACTAAACAACGGAATGTGACTGGTGACATTCTCGCCGAAATCACGTTCATTTCGTACCACACTTTAATAAATAATGAAATCGTCCTAAATCTAAATCACTTTTAGATTGGCATTCACAAAACAAAATCAATACATCGTTTGTCCATTAGTAATGTTTATTTATTTCAAATTATGATACAGATATAAGATATGGATGTTAATATATACAGGACATACACAAATAATAATTGTATCTGAATAGATAAGTTCAATTTACATTACTATTGATTTTAGTAACACGGGCATTGTGTAAATTACTGAAAAGTTTTCCTTTTTCTTTTTTATCCACGTGAAATGTTATAGTTGATTCAACGTGGTCATATATCTGTAATACATCGATTGCATATATTGACATTACTAGTTATTATGAAAAAATACTGAGGGAAAATGAGACAAACAATATCAATCTAATGCAACTGGTTGCAAGCGAAGTCCCAATATTTTAACTTCGTTATATTCGCTGACCGATTATCACCATATGGTATATTAAAACAACTTACGCGTTATATATATGTATCAGGCGAACGGCTCCACCACTGAAATCGGCATTAAGTTAAATACATTTCAAATCTAATTTTTAAGATGGTGGTGTAATAATTATAATATAGTGTAAAACACATGCACGTTCAGGTTATAGAATTTTATGTTAACTAATATAAATTATGTATGTTCTTCCTACCAGACAAAAAAATCGTTTCATGTGATAACATATACGTGTTACTAATTAACGTTGCCATTCTTAAGACTATGGTGATAGTTAAGTTCAATTTACATTTATTATGCATCTTTGCAAAACATAGCAAATTTCAGTTAAAAATACACGTGCATTGTTTAAACTACTGGCATTTTTTACGTTTTGCTTTTATTATCTACATAAAAGATAATAGATATATTAATGTGAACATATATATTGAAAACAAAGTTACTATGATAACTACCACACGGAAGAAAAGATGTGACAAATTAATACAGCTGATTGCAGGAGAAGTCTCAGGGGGTATTTTATCTTCGTTATGTTCACTGTTCTATAATCAGCATATGGCATATTTACTTAAGCGATATATACATGTATTTGGCGGGCAGCGTCATTAAGTCGAATAAATTTCAAATCGAACTTTAAAGGTGGTGTGATACACAATCATATAAATAATGTATGTTCGCTCTACGTTCTGTGCAGTTTTTTTGTCTGCCAGATTCTTCTGATCTACAGAAGGGTCTAGTGCCTTTTTATAATGTCTATAAATAAGGAAGTGCAATATGTATGTGAAGGTAACACCAAAAT
Organism: Saccoglossus kowalevskii; assembly: GCF_978046115.1. Classification (NCBI taxonomy): domain Eukaryota; kingdom Metazoa; phylum Hemichordata; class Enteropneusta; family Harrimaniidae; genus Saccoglossus; species Saccoglossus kowalevskii. The sequence continues at coordinate 13,340,537 of NC_140662.1, forward strand.
CAAAGAATGATTTGGTAAGTAATAAAATCTGACAACGATGCTTATTACCGTAGTTTTACGTATCCTACTGTTAGACTAACGAGTCCAATAAATAAACATATCACACATACAGCAACTAGTATTCCTAAAAAAGAGCATTTAATGATCCATTTGAATGCAATTGAAAAATGTTGTCTAACATGAATTGTACCAAAGCCGCATTTAGATGGTAGTCACGAATTGCAAGACGAATAATTACAAACGGGTTGGTATGAAAATAATCACCTAACAATACATTTCCATGAGTTTCTGTTGATGATGGACAGTCTGTCAGTGCTCCGCTTGTTTCTGTAGTACGATTATAATGTCCAGCACAGGTTGCGGTTGAGGATACTGTTATTCTATCTGAGGAAAAGAAGGAGATACATACACGATTGAAACGTCAAGACGACTGAATCCTGCTCTGATAGTGGTACTATTTAAAACAATTTACTATAACAAATATACAAAAAGAGAATGTTCTAAGGCAAACACATTCGATCATGCAAACCTTTGTAGCTTATATATAGGAATGACTTAACATGGATTATTTGTTTTATAAATTGTATGGGTAGATTGAGGTACAAATTAAGTAATGTAAAATTCACCATATTTCCATCGCCCTCTCATGATTTATAACAGAATAACCTGTTATTTTTTATTTTAAATTTTGTAATTTTATTGTTTATGTTTTAATTGATATTAGAATACGTTTTATGTAATACCCTATGTATAATTGAATGATGTTGTTGCATTTTACTGTACGTAACCTTATATCGCGCTTGGTTGCGCAATAACCATGAAACACAGACTATGTATTGGCATAATTCAAATTAGTGACATTACGTGATCATTTTCAATTAATTGAATTCATTTGTTTCGTCCAAGATGCTATACAAATACAAATATCACTGGGATAGAGGTGGGCATAGAGGTCTGGTGACCTCAATGTATCATTGTCTCCAAAACGGTGTGCCTACGTTGTGCTTTTGTATTATACAGAATAAAAAACACAAACGAATGAGATATATTAATTCAAAAGAATTACAAAATTTATGTATGTATTTGTATTTTATTGTATGACATTAATATATAATATATAACATTACCATTAGATATCAACACTATAATAAATATTACACACATTGTTTTTCATTTGCGACAATTACATACTTACTTGAGCCATGTGAAATAGGATTACAATACACATGACTGTCACAAATGTATTTCATAGGCTTTAGTAAGCTTTATTTTGAATAAAGGGGTCAGTGAGTGTGTCGGGGTACAACCTTTAATTTTTGGAACGAGTACACTTGAGAGGTATCATGAGAACTAGCTGGAAGACAATGGCAATTTCTGTTTGAACATGGTTTTGCGACCTGACTTCTGAAACTGATGGAATTTACGTTGAGTGAGACGGATTGATCAGATGCCACGAGATTTGAAAAAAAGGCAAATCAGTGACGTCACAGAATCTATTGTATTATACAGACAATGCGGGTGAAGTTGACAGTATCTTATAGCGGTAACCGGTGACACTCCATACAGACATCTGGCAAGAAATAATGAATAATCGAGTCTGCAATAACTTTGCATTGCGTTTGACTATCTTCGAAATTACCATCTCAATGTTACAAGCAGAACTAAATTGACAAGGTCCCAATCACTATGTGAACATTTTTTATGTTCTGTTTATTTACTAAACATAGCACCATCTTGTGATTATATAGGACGATAATAGCGCCATCTGGAGTTGAACACACTTATAAATTCATAAACAGTATATGACAATAATATTTTAGGTTCATATTGAATGTTGCAAAGAATAGTGGGATAGAAAATTGAACTATAGAGGGAGTTTGGTGGAAAACCTTTCTATACAGCCCTGTGCTAACATCAACTGTAAAGCCCTTCTGTTTTCAAGCAATGCGTTACTTTTTAAAGTTATATTGTTGAACTTTCAATCAATTTGCTGCAAACTGTTTAACTGTAGGAACCATACTAAGTGTGTGCTGACAGTTATGGTAACCACGCCCCCTTCTGGGGTCCTAACTTTAAATTCCTAACTGAAGTATAAACACCCAGTAACAGGATGTAATCCAGCATTACATTAATACATTAACAGGGTCGAGAAATGCGCACAAACTCAACTATGAGACAATCCTGTATATCCAAATTGATACATGCTGTACATGTATGGGCATCCCTGTTCAGGTAAATCTCAACAATTTAAAGCACAAGTTTTGCTCGTTTTTTCCACCTGCTGTGGTTGCCAGGCGGTGAAAATATGCTGATGCTCACGAGAGAATGTTAAAAAACACGTCACGAATGTAGTATAAGTTATTTTCGCCATTGACACATAATAGTTATAACGCGAGAGAAAGAATGCCGTCACTCAACACAAAGTGCCTCGTTCGAGTTAATAATATTTCATTAATTTATTGCTACAAGTAGGGGGAAAGTTGCATTATAATAAGGCTATAACGAGAATACCGTGAAGTATGCACCAAGGCAGTACGAGAACGCGTCCATCTCTGTTATGCCAAAGTGCAATCAGTATGTTCTTTGTCCGATACTCATTGTCAATGAGCTTTCAATGAGCATGCTTACAAACCCGTGTGTGATTATGTTCGGAAAAGCCATATGAAATTTTTCGCATTTTAATAAGCAAAATTGTGATAATAGTAATGAATTATACCTTGCACTTTGCTTTCTAAATAAGTGTTTACACACCAATGTGTATTTGAACTATATTCACACCATTGTCAACATGTCAGCTGATCAGATTTAGTGAATCTACGTAATGTACAATAAACATACGATTATATGTTTTAGTTCAACTCGCCTCATTTTGGATTAAAATATCGTCATATAGTTGTATGATGCCGTTTATCAAAATGGTGTCTAAACCAGGATATTGATGAAAAGTTTGAATCACCATTCTTCGTTGCCCATGTTACTATTGAACTATTTATGTTTTTTACTTCTCATTGAATACTATTTTAATTCAATATTAAAACCTAAAATTTCTTTGTAGTTGGTTAAAATCATGATATTTAATTCGCCACACAACATTGGTTTCCATGTAATATTACACTCAGTGTAACCATCCCACTTCACTAAATCAAACTAAATTATTTACTTTTAATTATATTTTACTTTTATTTTAAATTATATTTATATTGCAATGGAAGTTTTGTCATCGTACACGTGTTTATGTTTATATCTGACAGGCGGAACATTCTCAGAACAAAAACCACGAGGTGAACTTTTTGCCAGCTCATGGGTGTTTAGCTGCAAGAAGCGGATGTTATCTGTTTAGCAATGTCTCCCCATTTCTGTTAACAAATCATGTAGTAATGTTCCTCTCATTTACAATAGAAACCTCTTTGGTCCTGTAGTTTTTGTCTAGGCAGTCTCTGCTGGCTGTATGATCTAATTCACTACACACATAGAAAGGACAAATTATTTTGTGGTTAGCTTTATACAGTTTCTTGAAACCAAGGTCAGAGTGTTCGCGTCTGGGGCTTGTAGCTTGTATACCGTACTCGAGATTTAATTTCTAACTTAGGCGTTCAATAACTGCAGATAGCATTAGCTTAAACTCTTCTCTTTCCTTCTCTTCTCTTCAAATTCTCTGGCTACCCCACCATCGGCTTTATGAAATTATGTAACTATAATTTCCTAGTACTTACATCATCTGTAGCCATCAGAAGGTCAATTGCAGATTTCAACTTTAAAAGGACTGGTATGGCTGACGTTTCTCATTAACATCATCTTGAGTCTTAGTAGCCTGCCGAACGGCATCAGACGCCACTAACGCCTGATAGAATATTGTATGTTTCTTCGGATTCGCAAAGTTCACGCCTTCTTGCAATGAGTTTCAATGAATATTCATTTTGGTGTCAATGGTAAAACCGCGCGGAGGGCACAACTCACGTGACCCTTTCAGGCTACAACATGTATTTCATGTGCAGACGCTCACTCACTTGTAACCAGGGAGACATAGCTGTGTCACACATTATGTCAACAAATTAATTTTTCCATGAATGGTTACTCTTTGATGGCTGTCACTATCGGGTCACTATCTGACGTTCCTGCAATTTGATTGGTACTGTCAACAAAAATCGTCGGGGTGAATGAACCCCTACATCGTTCTTTCAGGCGTGTGTTGGGGTTGGAGCACAGCGAGAGGCGCAACTCTACTAAAACTGTTTACATGATGTCCCATAACTTCTCGTAAAAGTGTTTCTCTGGCCCTGCTTTATGGCTGATTAAAGTATACCACCATTTTGTTCTACTTTGTCAACTCTTGTCTCTTGGCATATGCAGCAATGTGTTTTTGTCTGTAGCCCCCGCTATAAAAGTCAATAGTGTCTCAGAGGATCGAAAATCATCCTATCATTTGCGTAGTAGACATAACTTTCTGTCAATAAATTAAACTGTCCCCTCTCCAATTAAGCTCCAATTATTCGCAAGATCAATATGGGGACTCTTTATTACCATGGACATATATACACTGCTGTTTGGCTACTATCTCTAATGCGGGTGTCAGCCACAGCATAATTAGTACCATATCTTAGTTAGTTAAGGGTGACTCTGCTCGCACCTTTCATATTGACTCAACGTTGTTAACATCATAGTTATTATCTTAGTTTTCGTAAGTGAGGTCAACATGCTCTTTATTCTTTCATTCACACTGTTCAGCTTGATCTCGTTGTTCATGCTTTTTCTCTGGAGTATTCCTGAAATTTAGCGTTTCTCTCTGCATGCAAGCAATGCAATGCAAGCCTATGTTTTATGTTGGCAATGTTTAACGTTCATCTTCGTCGAATCTTATTTTCACTTGATCAATCATGTGCAACATTTGTCATTCGATGGACTAGTTCGATGGACTATTGCCAGTATTAGTTGTCAGTATCTTAGAAATACTCAAAAATTATCTCAATAAATAATTGTTTACCACTTAGATTTGATACTGAATGCAATCGGGATTCATTGAGCGTCATTTAAAATGTCAAACCCGCGGGTCACCAAAATAAATACAAATCACAAGTAGACAATTTGTATAAAGGCCAATTAATTTATATATTTGTGGTCACAAACAAGAATCACTTAATCCGGTCGGGACGATTCAATTATCTAGTGGTAACTAGGTTCACGTAATGCGTGGAGCTACTGCTATCAGGAAGAGACATTCACACCATTGACGATGCAGGCAGCATCATCTAGCAGTTGGTGTACATGACACAATAATTGACTCCACCATCACTGGGGTATACTAATACACTACAGTTGCATAAATCAGCAGTAGTGCACACAGTATTGATCACTTCAAGTTAAATAAACTAGCAATAGTGATTACGATAACGAATATAGCCTCATTGCAGCAATGACGGGTTTCGAGTCAGTTATGTATATTAATGATATCCATATCCATAAATGGTCATATTTTATGTTAGTCACATATCTTGTTCAATGGCTTCAATATTGCAGTGGTTGCATGTAGCATAAACACAATAATTATTGAAATGAAAATAAACATCGATAAATACACAATTAACATGTACAGCAACTAACAATATGTATATATGTATCAAACCTCGTTACGCCA